>NC_060162.1:15394250-15516563 GCF_021292245.1 Micropterus dolomieu | reverse complement strand
GATGTAAAACAGGCCCATACTTTCAGTCGTGATCACCGAGAAACACACCAAATGCTATAATAATTCATTATCTGAATAAAATTGGTATTTAAAGGGCCAAATACTTACAGACTTTAACAAAACCCTTTTTGACATCCTAAATTGAGTTTTAAATTGAGTCCAAGACCAATCCTTCGAGTTCATCTTAAGAACTTCTTGACTGAGGTAGAACTTTAAATTTAAACAATTGGTAAAAGGATGATTTACTCATTTTAATACTGTGGTAATGATGACAAGAGTAAAACTACATTGAAAATGTGGGTAATACTGCAACTGAACTGTACTTTGGCTCCTTCGTAAGTTATGGAAAAAGCTCTAACTTGGCATATTTTAAGAGAGGATTATATAATCAAGGTTTCCCCTGAGAGCATCTTGGCTGAAAAGGTGCAGCAGTAAACGGGTCATCCAGAGCTCTTCCCCCTATGGTCCAGGCATGCAGGGGCCCCACAGCTACAGAACCTACGGCGGCCTGCTGCCCGATCCTGGAGACGACTCGGTGCACCGCCACAGGCTGCTGGAGCAGAGGCGCCTCCATGTGCAGGGGAGGGGCCCGAACACCAAGAGAATGAGGAGCAGGAGGAGATGATACTGGGACCAGGTGACACCGTTTGATTGGTTGGATCTGCTTTGCGCAAGACTTAAACATGTGCGTGTTACTAGGACCAGCTTTGGTGGTTTCCTGCCTCTTTCCAAACGGTGCCTGGAGGAAAACATCAGACGTCTCAGCAGGTTTATGAGATGCAGAAAAGGAGTAGCCGCTGCATGCCATCTTGCTTTCTTTTGCTGGCGTTTTAAAAGGTGCCAGCTGGAAGACATCAGAGGAGACTGGGTTGTTTTGAGGCTGGAACTGGGACACTCGGTTGACAAAAAGCAGGCTGGTGGAAGAAGCTGGAAGTGTATGCTGTTGTAAGCTCCTCTCATCTGATGGCAACATGTGTTTATCATAGACGCATGCAGCAGTCTTCTGCTGGATGCTCAGCCTTTGATTCTCCTCAGTAAACTGCAGAGAGGCCACAGTCTCAGCAGCTCGCAGTACATTACTGCTGAGCTCCCTCTGCAGGTCTGCATGTGGAAAAGATTGGAGAGCAGTCAGAAATGATGATACTTGCTTAAAAGCTTTGCTGACCTCTGAACCTCGAGCATGTTGTAAAAATATAATAGTTTGCTATCTGTGATATTAAACATGACAGAAAGAAATTAGGGGATGTTAATTGTATTCCTTACAAGTCCACTGAGTTTTAGTCATCAGCAGTGTTTCGCTGCCATATTTGTTTTGTGTTCTTGTGCTAATTTGGAGTTCTGGTGAGCTACAAACAGTTTTTCACTCCAGTGAACAATAAAGCTGCATTCAATTCTGTGTAATTCTATGTACAATCGTTCTCAAGTGGATCAAAACACAATGACAAACTGGTCAATAGAAGTGACAAAATCATAGTAAAATGGCAAAGATGCAATATATTCCTGTGTTCTTTAAATGGCATTTCTTGCTTGTGATCAGCAAGTTGTATGAAAAACAGCCCAACCTATACTATATATTTTTTTAAAACCCTGAAATATCTATGTATTATACATTTTTGAACATAAACACAACAAGCACTTTTGATAAAGACCTTTTGAATTTGGTTATTAGAGAGTTAGTGTCACTCTGCATGAGGCAAATGGTAGTACCGACTGGTTTCCGGACCCTCCCCGGACGCCCCCAGTACAGTGAAAGTGCACATTTTCGAGTGGCCTTTTATTGTGGCCAGCCTAAGGCACACCTGTGCAATACCCATGCTGTTTGATCAGCATCTTGATATGCCACACCTGTGAGGTGGATGGATTATCTCAGCAAAGGAGAAGTGCTCACTAACAATATTTGAGAGAAATTAGCCTTTTGTGTACATAGAGAAAAAGATCTTTGAGTTGAGCTCATAAAGAATGGGGGCAAAAACAAAAGTGTTGCATTTATAATTTTGTTCAGTGTAGAAATGATTCTAACCCACTCAGCAGCAGGTGTATTCCTGACTCTTTACTCAACTCTGTTTAGGCAAGTAAAAAAATTGAAGGTAACGCCATAGTCACAAAAATCTAAAAAAACAAACAAACATTGAATGTTTTTAATGGGGCATGGAGTTGATGTGTGGTCTTAACAATTAAAAGGAGTACTCTTATTTTACATTACACTCCTATACTTTTCTCAGATTCCCTACAGAGTTTAGGAAAAACAGGATAAAAATCAATGTGTCATTGTCAAAACCTGGTGCCTACATTACCCACAATGCAACTTAACCACCAACTGTTGGGTCTTTGTGTAAATGTTTAAAAGTTATTTAAAATGTCAAATATGACTGCTCAAGTTACTGATTATGATTGATGATGATTATGAACATTATGACGTAAATTATAATGAACAACAGTAAAACAGAATATCTTAATCAATACTCAACACTTTGACATTCACATTTGTATTTTATTTGCCATTCCTTAATAATTCTTTAATCATCTCACAAAAATAGAAGGAGCACACGATACCACAGCTCTGACGCAGGTTTGGGTCATAAACACAAGAGGCGTCTCAAAACACTCAAATAGTATCATAATCGACAGCTTGCATTTTTGGCAAAACAACAGAGAAAACGAGGGGCTTCTGTTTCACATCAAGGACTAATCTCACTATACCTGCTTGGCTTTATAGATTACAACAGCACATTGGCGGCTACAGGGAGAAAGCTCGGGAGTTGCATAGGTTCAAACAGTAACTGCAAATGATTGAGTTGTTGAATGGAAGGATCATAAAGAGGATGATAAAATAACATAAGCCTTCAGTTGCACATGCAGCACCTACAGTAAATAGACCTAGGAGACTGTTGCCACTTTTGCAAATTTATTTAAAAGATAAAAATATATAATTTAAAATTTAGAATCAGGAGCTCTGCTCAAAATACCAACTCAATTATGGGGGTTAACGAATAAATTGGTGAAAGATGTTTGAACACATTATCATGGATTTCCTGAACTTTAATCATCAAAGAACATGTGAATAGGTCACTAACTGTGCTCCATGCTTTGCCACTATTCTCAGATTCTAAATATAAAGATTCTGTTTGAGGTGATTTATTTTATACTGTTGCCTTGACTTCACTCATTCAAAAGGTAACTACATTTTATTCTGTAATACAAGTATGTATGTGGAACATATCCAACGTTTGTGCAAAAGCATTAAAACCAAAATATAATTCTGAATTAATTTCCCACCTCCAGAAAGGAGTCGATCTCACAAAAATAGTTATTTGAAATCACTTTTTAACATGACAGAATGAAAGAAAGAGGTGGAGGTAGTCTTCCGACTGTGATCATGCATGGGAAGCAAAATGAATTTGTTTGATCCTACAGAAACATTTGTATTGCTGATTGGAGCTGATTTTTCAAACCCTGACTTAATGCTGCCTGATAACTTAAACCACTGCTATAGTACAGCAGCAGTGTTGTATAATCCACTGTAACACTGGCAGATTAAACCTTTTCACACTTCACAGAGCCCCTCACACATTACCTATCAGGCAAATATTCTTAACTATAATATGGAGGCGAACAGTGAGACTAGTGAGCAGTAAGCCAATACGTATCCAACTCTCAGAGCGAGTGATGTAGCTCTGACTTCCTGAGAGAATATAGGAGTGGAGGAGGAGGGAGGCTGTGCTTTCAGAAGAGATTTTAAGGACAACGTGACCGTCGCCATATTTGCAGCAAACAACAACACAAGTAGGCTACCGGAAAAAGACATCCAACAATTCTGACTCCCCACACACACACACACACACACACACACACACACACACACACGTGAACATAACATTCAACAACACTGCCATGCTTTTTGATATGAACTCTGTGATCACTAAAACCGGTAAAGCAAAAAACCAAAGCTTTACAAAGCACAATTTCAGAAAAAGTTCTAGTTTAGCGGTGAAATGAAACAGGACTAAGATTCAAAGAGGTTAAGCTCCCGCTTTCCAGAAAACTGCCAACTGTTTTAAATAAAAATATAATCCTTCATTGGTCCATGTAAACAATCATAACTAGGGCTCACTTTCTTTTCACAAAGGAAGAGAATGGGACATGGGATTCAGCCTAATCTCCAGGTTCAACAAAGACTAGGATTATCATCTATACATTTGAGTGTACTGACAATAATTGAGTAGATATAGCCAAGAAAAAAAACTTTCTCAAACACACAATTCCACAAGGAGGAATGGAATATTTATATAGGAGTATTCCTCAATATTATTCAGTGATTATGGTGTTAAGAATCATAGATATTTTTTTTATTATAGACTAATATTTATTTCTTACATTCATTCTCTAACACTCCATTCATATTAACATTTATTAACAGGTAAACAATTCCATTTTTCATTCACACACTAATTCTATTCTAATATATATATATATATATATATATATATATATATATATATATATATATATATATATTTCACAAGTAAAGCAATATGTTTTCCACAAGTAAAGCTTTATGACAATGACTTAATATATACACGGGAAGAATAACCAATTGTATGGTCTGGATAAGAGCCTGCAGGGGTTGCAGATATATATTTACATAAATTAGGAGTAAACAAATGATAGGAATGTAGGAAAAATTGCACAATGCTTAGTGAATGTTTGTGTTGATATAAAATAAAATATATATTTTTTTAAATGCCATTTTAGACTGTTTCTGTTCAAAAAATGACCTGAACAGTTGAATAGATTAATGGTCTCTCTCTATATAATAGCTACTGTATTTCTATTACTGTGGATTATTCAAATTATTTTCATGATTTCATGCATTTTGTATTGATATGGCACACTGCTACAAACATTGTTATATGACCCTGATTTGTCATTTAATTCAACAACAACCTACTGCTTGCTTTAAGGGTTAAAATAAATTTTTTTTTTTTAAAAGTTAAAATAACAGCAAATAAGAACGGGTCCTCCTCGTTTGAAAAGTACAATGTGTCTGAGAGACCTTGAATGGTCAACATTATTGTTGTTTTCTTATATGTAGATTTTAGCTGATACACTTTCAGAGCTTCACCTGTCAGAAGTTTGCTTCACAGATTTTTAATTTATTATTATTTTTTTTTAAATGACCCTTCACCGTTTAGTCAGGAACCTTTAGTGTCACTGCTCTTCTCTTCATCACGGTAACTTGTATGTAGGGTGCGTGGTTATGGCTGTTTTGTTTCCAGATTGTAACTCAATTTGATGTCACTCTTCAGTCTAATCTAATAGCAGCTTTAAATTGTTAAAGATGTTCTATCCAACAGCCCTGATGGAGATAACATTTATGCTACTGTGCAAATCAGGCTACATGAAGAAGTTTCCCTTTTATAGAAGAAGTAAACTGACCTCATTTGAACAAATGGCCATTTAACTTTTTCCATGCTTTACTTTAAAATGTGCAAATAAATCTGGGGAGGAGACTTTAAAAGGCAAACGACGAAATTCACTTGTGCACCATAATAACTACAACCACTTATAACTATGCCTAGAGTACATTACAACAATGACCTTCTATTGTTTGCTATTAGACATAATACAATATTGTTCAAACAAACGGCATAGCAATATTTTATCCTGATTGACAGAAAGATGTAATGGTAACTATTAAAAAAGGATGATGTTAGTGTACTGGCCACTCTTGGACCAATGGCCAGTACATGATGTGTAGAGACAACAACAAAGAGAAAATGTGAGTGAGAGGGTGAGAGATGAGATGCGAACAGAAGCCAGATAATGCAATCGATACAGCGGAGAGGGCAGGAATGAAGAAGCATTGAGAGGTGAAGGCTGTTTCTACTATAGGAGCTAGAATGGAAATGACAGACGGGAGTTGCAGGAAGCTAGCTGTGACAACAGTGTTGATCGCCGTTATGCTATGCCAGTCTATAATCCAGCGTTACAGCTTCTACGGGGAAGGGGGGTGGGGACGCCTACAAGTCGATGAGCTGGTCCACCAGCAGCATGGAGCGGGCCAAGCTGGGCAGGCTGGATTCAGAGCCGCCACTGTTACTGCGCGAGTGGCCTCCTGAAACTGGCCGGAGAGACAAGGGGAGGGAAAGGCATACAAATACAGGCAAACGTGGGAGGGAAGCAGAGAAGCAGGAATCACAACAAGCAAACACAGCAGTCGGGGGTGGGGTGGGGGGGGCAGAGAAGGGCAGAGAGGGCAGAGAAGAGACCCATTTACTTCTAGTAGTTTTAAAACAATCGTAACTAAAAGTGCAGGCGCTTGATCCTGTTATCAGTAGGTTCGACAATTTAAGTCATTATTTAGCAAACCAGCATGCAACTGAGGGGAACCCCATAAATAGCCAACCCCTCGGTCTTTGATCCTGAAGACCATCTTGACCCACCTGTGCTTCCTTGTCGGGAATGCAAAGACTTACCTTGGGAGTTCTTTCGGCCTGTGACAGGAATAGGATCGAACTCGTCCTCTGTGGCGGCCTCTGCGTTGGCTTGCTGGGGCTCAAAGTCTGAGATCAGGAGAGACGAGTCTGCAGAGGATAAAGTAAAAGTGGGTTGTTGATGTAAAATTAAGGAATGTTTTAGATGAAAGGGTGAAAAGACAAGAAAAAAGGATTATTGTTTTTATTAGTGCATTGCAGAGTAGATGCTTCTTTCATATGTGGGGCAACAATGATTAGACTAACAATGGCTTTTCCTCAATACCTTACTTGCCACAATAAAAAAGTGTTCATAAAATCTGAAGCTACTGAAAAAATCTGCGGGAGCGCTCCAGTGGTACAAAACCTGTTTGATAAGATATTATGAGGAGAGATCAGTAGTAATTAGGATCACACAGCTGGTTTACACAGTCAGGCTGTGATTCAGAGTTGGCACTGTCAACAGCAATCAAATGCCTTCGTTCAACAGCCAAGAACCACCAACTGAACCACAGCTGTGGAGCTCTTTATTTGGGACACACAATATACGACTTGAGAGATTATTCTTTACTCAACTTCATTCACGTGAAACAGATAACATATTTAAGCAAGACCATTGATATACTGCACAAAGGAAAACCCCTTGTGGAGAATGGATCAAGTTTAGAATTTGATTTACTTGCCTTTAATTTAATTTCTTTATAAGGACAAATGCAACATAGTCTGTCAACCCGGGATGGAAACGCTTCTGCTGCCACCCAGTGAAAACTTCAGTGTGCTGCGCAAAATGTCAGTAAAGTTACATTGCTCTGTGACAATACTAACATCACCAGCACAAGAAGTTGGAAAGATGATGTAGTTTATCAGGGCTCCTTGCACCGAGTTTGTTTCGGAGTTGTTTTCTACCCTCTTGTGCAGACAAATAACTTAAAGGCCATCTGAAGATAAATTGCACGTTTCCAGCTTAGAATGCCGCTATGTACCAGTCTACGTAAATAGAGACCTTATATTGATACAGCAAATCAAATCTTTGCATAAAGTAGTAACGTCAACGTTCTATCATAGACAGAGCAGATGGTCACACTGAGCCAGACAGCAGCCTGCTACACAAGAGCCCACATTAGCTTTCCTGCTAAAGTCTCCTGAACAAACATGCACACACGTCTTGTCCTGCACCATAGTTTGCTGAACGAGCCACCAAATAAACATCCCACTAATGTTTGATATTCAAGCTGAATTTTTTATAGCATAAGCAGCCATAAAAGAACTTTGGCTAAAGAGCAAAATACAGCCAAAAGTGTAAGTAAACAAGAAAAAGCATTTGACAAGCATTTTGGACTTTAATATTTAAAAAATGCTATGGTACGGAAACGCTTCTGTTACTCATTAAAAAGATTACCCACATGCATGTAGAAGTTTTTAGGTTATTCCAGCTTACCTGCTTTAGGCTGTGCTGAGTCTCCAGACAACAGACTGAAATCATCCAAAGCAGAGGCAGCGGAGGTGGGAGCAGAGGAGATGGAGGAGGTGGCACTGCTTGCTGCCTGAGGGACGGACGGACCGGAGATCAGAGAGCCCAGGAGAGAGTCGTCTGCAGTGAGAGGCTCTGTGATGGGTTAGGGTAAGCCAAAGGTAGACGGAAAAGAGGGTAAAGTTTAGTTATGGTTCAAGTACAAAGAGGAAAAGGACACATTATTCTAAGATCTGCAGTGATTCTAATATACATGCACTAACCTTCAGGTTCCTTCTACTGGTAATAATGCTGAAACATTTTTATCCAGAATAATTAATGCTAAAGGCAATAATTAATGCTAAAGGCAGATAAATAACCTTCTCTCCATTTATTAATAAAACATATAAAGAATAATAATAATAATAATAAAAAAATGAAAATAAATTGAAACACGCCTGCTTGGAGCAGACACACCTTTTGCAGACTCTTCCACAGAGCCACCAAAGGGATCAGACAATGACAAGAGGTCAGGAAGCATGAGTGAAGACGTGTCAGGAGATTTTAGTCCTTCAATCAGCTTCTCTAAAGGCCAATGAAGAATCAGAAACGATAAAGAAGACAAAAGTGACCAAAATACAATAACATTATCAGCTGCAACAAAAAAATTAATTGCCCAAAGAAAACACTACCAGTACAGGTTTTATTATTTATTAAATTTACTAAGGATAAATTAGGACAATCAACACACTGTTTTTCAGGTATTGGAGGATGTATGAAATAACATGGTTTCTGGATTTCATTCTTAAAGTCAAAGGCTTTTCATGAATTATCTATTGAGATAATTGTATTCATAGTCATGTATGTGGACGATCTAAATTCTACCACTACTAAAAAACAAAAAAACAAACAAACAAACATGCAAATGTGTATTTGTGTGTACAGTATGGATCCAAAGAGGGAGGGAGAGATTTACCTGACAGTTCGAGGGTACAGAAAGGATCTGGGACAACTAACAGTGAGGCTCCTGAATCCACATCAATAATGGTTGATGGTCTTTCAACTAGGAAACAGAAGCAGTGTTTTACAGCAAAGGTTTACAAATCATTATGAAGCCTAAAATGCAATGGTATTACCTAATACAGTATATGAGCAAATCATTTCTTAAACATTTCTTTCTTGTTAAAAGGAAAAAATCAGTGGCTGCATTTTCTGGGTACAGCAGTAGTACTGCCTGAACTCTTTACATTAACACCATTAGAGTAACTTTTATTTCTTTCATTCTGACCAAACACTTAATTTTATTTATGAGATGCACATAGGCAGCACTTGGTTTTCAAGCTTTTTAAAGCTTTCAAATTAATGGATCACGTGCATTAAGAGGTTTACCTCTTGGCTTGACATTATATTCCTTCAGACGTGTGCGGTACAATGCATTATCTGGCATCAGCACACCAGTGAGGTAGCGGGCAGTGGGGAACAACTTATAATGATATTTTTAGTGTAAATCACCGTCTGAGCCACCTTACCAAAGAAAGAAAGAAATCTTTATATTAGCTTTGTTTCGACATCCACAGACTTGCATGCTAACTTGTGCTATTGTCTGACAGTTGACAGGAATGATGTCCTTATAACCATCACCAAGCACACAATTGCGGGGGACAGGGGGGTGTTAAACCCACTCCAGAAACACACTATATGCTCACTGAACTCCCTCTGCTTCATTTTGCTCAAGTTTTGGTCGTTCTATATCCTCCTCGAGCACAGATCTCTGATACACAAGTTGATCACTCACAGCTCTACTTCACAGGTAAAACACAGTCTGTTTAAAGGTGACGTAGAATGCTCATTTTCAGGTTCATACTTGCATTTAGGGTTTCTACTAGAAAATGTTTTCATGTTCAAAAAACACATCATGTTTCTCATCCTGTCCACTTCTTCAGCACGTTTTCACACTCCGTTTTAGCTCCTGTCTCTTTAAGCCCCACCGCCTCCCCCCTCCCTGAAAGCCCACTTGCTTCTGATTGGCCCACTTCCCCAAGCGGGGTGGGGCTTAGCTGCACCTCACTAAATCAAGGCCTGTTGTGTGAGACTAGCCCTCGCTGATTATTGTACAAAAACACAACTTTATTCTGGCTGCTCTCCCTCCACTTTTGCCAACTTTATGAGTTACTGGTTACTTTAGCAGCAACCACGGCTAACAGCAGCTGCTACTAAGTTAGCTGCTGAGTTAGCCATGCAGCTAGCTCCAGAGGTGTGTTGATATTTACACCTCTAACATTAGTACATAAGCTTTGGAACGCTGGTTCCGAGCCAGCTGATAACAGGAGCTAGTGTTAGCAACAACTAGTGGTTAGCAACCTGTAGCGTAGAACATTCAAAACAATTTATGATAAAATCTTTGCTAACAAGTATGCATGAGTAAAATTAAGTAAAAAGCTTTTTTCAGTCCTTTCTCTTCAAAAAAAGAAACATCTTAATAAAAAAAAAAATGAAGTCCTAATTTGTGTATGATTCAAGTGAACATTTATTGAACCTTTAATATATTGTTATTGAGAAAAATTATATTGCAATAATTATTGTTATTGTTTTATTGTCCAGCCCTACAACAAGTAAAGCTATCTATCCACTGGGAAACTTCATAAATCACAAATTTGAGGCAGAGCACAAAACTAGGAAATATTTACCTTTCCTTCATAACCGTAAAAGCATTTTCTGTAGACACACTGCACAACCTACAAGTCTAGCTCTATGAGCTCATATGACTGCTAACTCTGGAATGTGGGCTGGTCTATGTGACATTTGGGGCGTAAACATCCCAGATGTTACATAACGTCTAGCCCTTGTTGGCATTCGCTTGTTTTTCGGGGTATTTTGGGTGCGTGAGATTTATATATGAATGAGGAAACAATGGAAATTGAGGCTTATGGTATGTCAGTTACATGCACTCAACACTTTTTATTCGACTACGCCAAGGGAAATAAAGTTTTCCATTCCATGGCATCTTTAAATAGAAGCACCAATGACGCACATGTTAAATATAAGCCAGCGGGTTGCTGCTGTTGTTAATGGACATGTCTTGTCTGATGTTTTTAAACAGGGTGGAGACAATTTACTTGACTTCTGACAGCTGGGTCTGTAGTTGATGTGTCACTGAAATGTGCTGCTATTAACCAACCGGGTTATCATGAGTTGTCAAACGCACATGCATGCAAATTGTCCATGATGCAAGGTGCTTGCCGCAGTGTTTTCACACAATATTAAATTCCTATTGTGCATTTGCTTGTTCTAGACCCTCATTTCCTGCTTTCATTAATTGCCATATTTTTAAATTTGTTATGGCAGTCTGAACTGTGTAAGGACAACTAAAAGGGTCTGTGGAGTTTCATGGGTCCAGGTATATGCTGAAGAAAAAGAAGAAGAAATGCCACATACCATTTTCTTGCGGTGTATTGTCCATGGTTGAGGCCTGCAGGCCTGGTATCAACTCCTCACAGGATGTTGACTCAGGTTCTATAGGTAGGTCTGGAAAAACAGAACTCCTGGTTATCAAGAGTTCATCACATTTTTAAAATACGACACACATACATATGCACACAATCTTTACCAGTAGGCTTTCTGTCCTCAGTTTTGAATTCCTCTGCAGTGAGGTTGGAGAAGTTGTCATCGTCAAATGGGTTCCACGCAGGCTGTGTAGGGGTGTTGGTGGCACCGGCAGACGCAAGAACAGCGGGTCCAGCTTTGCTTTGGTCCTGGCCTGCGTCACAAACACCGAGCTGAACTGGCTGTGTGGTGCCTGGTGGAGATGTAAGTGATCTACAGGTAAAAAAATACACAAAGAATCATTAATAAAACAAACAGTAGAAGACTAGAATTTGAACTATTGGTCAGGTTTGTTCCAGTACACATGCCACTTACTGGTTGAGGGCAGCATCTCCATTAGGTCCTTGTGGCTGCTGTGAGGAGTCACTCGCTGGGACTCCAGCAACGCTGCTCGCTGTGGCATCACTCGGTATGTGTTGGTGGCTTTGTTCTTCAGTTGTCTTTGGAGAAGCAGGTGGAGTCTGATCAAAATAGGCGTGGAGTGAAAATAAGTAACACATAAGATCAAGAAATATTTCCTGGAAGATCTCACAAATCGCAGTGTCAAATCTGTTGAAATGTGTTGACAAGTCATGCTATTAAGTTTTCCTTTCATTCAGTCACATTGTTTATTGGCAAAAAGTCTCAGACCAAAGACACAGACAAGTTAGGATGTAACAAACAGGCATAGTGAATATTATTACAGTATATTTCATACATAATTAGATATGGAGACACATGATAGAGCAAGAGAACACCAAGCCACGCCACACAAGTCTTATGGAAAAATAAAATGGAAGGATACATAATTCATTCTGACAGTGATGATGATGAAGATGAGCAGAAACAGTTTGAAGCTGGATGGTGAGCAGAAGGCCTCTTACTGTCTCAGCTGCCTTTTGGCTGATCTCATTGAAGGCGGGCTGAGCCTGAGCAGCTGACGGCTGAGTTATCTGCTGCTGCTGAGATCCAGGCGGCTGACCAGAGGCCGGTCTGCTGGGTGAAGGCTGAGCAGCTGGCTGCGGAGCCTGGCCGGCCTGCTTGCGTCGAGCTGGTCGTTGAGGTGGGGCAGGGCTCGATGGAGTCTGAGCCTGCTGGGAGGTGGCGCTGACCGTAGAGGGAGGTGTGGTCTGTTGGTGAACTACTGGCTGCGCTTGTGGTTGGATGTCAGCCTTGGTCACTGGTGACACGACTGCTGCTGCTGTTGTGGACTCTGCGGCCGACTGCACGGGCTATCACACCAAGATATGTGACAGAATCCCTTGTCATTTAAAAGGTTACTGTACATTTACGAACCACCTTTGATAACTTAGTGCTCCAGGTCCCAAAAACAACTGAGTTTATATTTGTGTAGGGCTGATACAAATGTTTTTTAGTGTCGTTTGTCAGCATGTACCTGCTTCTGTGGAGCCGCAGCCTGACTTGAATTGTTTTGTGACTGGATGAGTGGCAGAACTGAAGCCTTCTGTAACTGCAGAGCTGCAGCTGGCTGAGAGAGGTCTAAGTTGACTCCTGTGGGATGTTAAAAAGAGCACAGACTACACATTACTCAATAGCATGGAAAATGTTTCCAAACAATGTAAATATCAAGCTCCATAAACAGATTTATCAGAGCATTTGAGCTTATATTTACATTAAACAGTCCACAGATAGATAAATAGGTAGATAGACAGATAGATATCTCTATCTATATATCTCTCTATCTATATCTAGATCGATAGATCCTGTTAAATGCTGATAAAAGACATTAAGTGATTTTAACAGGTACAAAATTAACAGAAGCAGTGTTTCAGAGTGTGTTGAGAAATTCATTTCATAATCACTGTGGGCTTGTGGTTAGATTGCATTAATTTGCATGAGTCTTAACCTGCATACTTGATCTGTTCCTGCTGAGGACTGTAGCATCCGATGTGTGCACAAAGGATTAGAGGAATTCTGTCTTTATGCACATCTTTGCTCAAAAGCTCAGTTTCTTTTTCCTGTAGCGGATAGAAGAAAAAGGACAGAGTGCTGTACGTACCAACAGGCTGAGCTGCACCACCAGGGAGATTAGCCCGCTTGCGAGGGGTGAGAGCAGCAGGCTGGATGGGAAGAATGCCAGCCGCAGGCTGGGTATGGGCTGCTTTGGGCCTCTGGCGAGGGGTGATGGAGGTTTCAGTGGTGGGAATTGGATCTGTCAGTCTGGCAACAAAGGGAGCATGTTGGCCCTCTTGTTAATCGTGGCAAATAGTGTTAATAATTATTTAATGAGTATCAGAATACTTACTGTGCTTAATTACTTCCACAAAATGTAGTGTTACTACAGCTTTAATGGTAATACAATGTAAGCAGGTCACGCTTGCCTGGACTTAGTCTGGCTCTTCTTTGCTGCAGCAGCCTCGCTCGCTTTGATTGGCTCAGGAAGTTTAGAAGGAATTGGAGAGTTCTGGATTATGGAAAAAAATACAAAATCTTTGTTGAATTTCCACAGAACAGCAGTATCAGTGACAATGTTACAAAGACAAAATTTGACAATGAATTGATTCTTGCAGATGGCAGTAATAAACAATATCATCAGTGCCAAAAAGCATTTTCTATTGATGAATTAGCACTTATTTTCCTCCCAAAGTGTGACAACTGGTTGGTCAGGCAGAGGTCCTATAGCAGATATCACTGAATACAGACAGGAAAATCAATTCCTGATGAGAGAAAGCCAAGCAATCAAAATATTTCAGCTGACGCTGTTGCTGAGAGAGACTGACCGTCACATTCTGAACAGGGCAGGTCCGCTGAGCTAGCTTGAAAGCAAAGTAGGACACCTGGTAGATATCTGGTCTTTTGTCTGGCTCTGGCTCCAGCATGTACCCTGAAAATACAGCACGAAGAAAAAAACGGAGTGAGACTCAAAAAGTAGAGCGCTAGTCAATAGATATCCACACTTCAACCACAAGTGCACAACTTTGTGAAAAACTGAATTTGATGTTGTTGAGAACATTAATTAATGTTTAAGAAGGACTAACGAATGAGGCAGTGAAGATCATAAGAGTAGCGGGAGTTATCTGGTATGGTGAAACTGCCATCACAGATGGCCACCTGGCTTTCACCAAAGGGCAGAGTGAAGAAACACAACTTGTACAGCAAACAGCCCAGCGCCTGGAGAAGACAATCACATGCACGCCCCGTCGCACCAAACACAAACAAAGGCAGAAGAGAAGAGAAGAATACACAGTAATACACAGTTAAGTCACACAACAAATACATTTTCCCCTGTAAATACCAGCAGAAACAACAGTTTAGGCTTTTGAGCTGTACAAATACAATTTTTAACTTTTAAGAATATATACATCTGCTACTCAACATGTCTAAAGACCTGAAGACCTGTTCTATTGACCGTGAGCTATTTTGTCAAATTTAGGTTTCACTATAAAACACCCAGTAACTGAATAATTGTATTAGTTTCACAAAGTATACTAAAATCAAAACCTACTGTGTTTTACAGAAATGGAGGCTACAGGGTTTAGCTTTATATATAGTATGTGTTACTGCTCTACGAGCACCATATCAGGATTATCACAGACTTCTGTCCTCCTCACTCACCCAGACATCTGCTTTTGTGGTGATAAGCTTGTTGTTGTAGAGGTTCACCATCTCAGGGGCCCGATATGATAAAGTGGTGTACCTGAAAGTAAACATCAATAAATTAATCAGAATAGAACAGGACAAACTTAGAAGAAAAGCTACCCGTTTTTAATGTGGCAGTGAAGTAAAACAGCATGCACAGTAGTATGTGCTCAAAACTGTGCAGAAAGTAGTGTATTGCACACACATCAAAATATTTACAATACTGTGCAGAATCCTGCAGTCCGCACGTGGATGAAGTGAAAACTCAAGTCTATAAAAAACATAACAAAAGCTGCTCATGAATGAGGAACTGTTGACGGTTTCTGTGCAGCCATTCCTAAATGGAGTGCTAACGAATGAAAGCTGCTAGTATCGCCAAAGCGGACGAAAAGAGGCACAAACTTTTTGATCTCTTCCTCCACGGCGGCCACTCCTTCAGTCTGTGGGCTCTGGAACTTGTTAGTGGCGCTGCCAAAGTCACACAGCACATAATGACCCTTGTCATGCAGGAGGATGTTCTCCACCTGTGGACACACGGGAGATGAGACTCAGACAGGCATGTTCGTGTAGAGCTGCTTCGGTTGAAGACAACATGAAAGGACCCTATTTGGATCTTAAAGGTCCAGTGTGTAATATTTCTGAGGATCTATTGACAGAAATGCAATATAATATCCATTACTATGTTTTCAGTGGTGTGTAAAGACCTTATTACCTTAGAATTAGAAAATTTATATCTACATAACCGCGGGTCCCCCCCTTCCATGGACGTCGCCACTTTGCGTCATCATGTTTCTACAGTAGCTGAGAATAGACAAACAGCGCTACAGAGCGTGTTTCGTCACTACATTCTTCTTGTTCTACTTCGGGTAGAATTCAGGCAGGCTAGACACTCATCACTATGTTAAATAGGTGTGTTCAAAAAGAAGTAGTATAATATACAGCAGGGGTCTGCAAACAAGTTTTGCATCAGAGAAAAATTTTCAACCATTAGATGGTGGATGACACAATACAAGACAAGACAAGACATAATTAGGGATGCACGGAATGTTCAGCCACCGAAATTAATCAGCCGAAAATAGCCAAAAAAGCACTTTCGGTGTTCGGTCTAATACGCCAAAAGGCCAAATAAATTTTACTGAACAATTACATTGACATGTTGGCAGTGTGGAAGCATTTTAAAGTGTCAGAGAAAGACGCAAATATTGATGTTTGCAAACAGTGTTCTGCTAAATTGTCTCCTAGCACATCCACTCCATCTGTGGCTGACTTCTTAGAAAAGGCAACAAACGGTCTGACTCGCTTTGAGTGTGCACGCGTATTCAAGCCTTTATGGTAAATCCACCAAAACGGACCAGTGCGAGCTGACAGGCAGGTTAGCGACTTTATACTGTCATTCTTTCTCTTTACAAAGACAAGTGTTGCAGTATGAGAGTCCAACTTGAAGAGAGGCTATGAAGTCTTTATGTCGCGCGAAACGAGAACCACATACAACATTATTTATCAAACTATCAACTCTTTTAATATCGTTCAGAATTGTTCAAAGTAAAAGCTCAGTTCAACTCCAAATACAGCATTACAATAAACAAGCTTCTTGCGCTTTTATTTTGTAGGCAAAACCACTAAAGAGGAAGTGATTATGTGAGTAACTGTTGGTGTCATGACAGTTCTATGTCAGCACCGCTCTCAAAAGTATTTATTTATTTATATTTTTTGCCACTATCAAAAGCACCATAATCTGGCTGTGGGCCAGATATTATTGCTGGCAGGCAGTTTTGATGAGGGTCCATAATCACAGAGAGAATTAATGCGTTTCCCTTGTCAATGTTTGTATAAACTTTATCTAATGTGTGGTTTATAATAGACTGTGGTGCAGAAACAGGGACAATGTTTCACACTCTTGGCTTACATTTTCCATGTTAACTGTCAGTGATCAAGTCGCAATAACATGGTTTTACTGAATAATTAAGTAAACATAATTTCTTAATAAATATACCTAAAAAAAAATAATTTCTTGACTGGCAACTCTCTGCTGTCTCTCCCTTTTGTGCTGTGTCAGCCACCGTAGCTGTCCTACGCACTTTGAAAGGGTAGGGGGCAGTGGTAGACTGGAATGTTGGTTGCAATTCACAACCCTCACCGCTAGATGCCACTAAATCTTACACACTGAACCTTTAAGTGTTAAGAGGTGGTGCAGTAATTGACTCATTCTGCCTCCTTCAACATGTGCACACTCCTATCATGTTCAGTTTCTTTTTTATACCTACCCCCCAAGAAATCTGCACTGCAATAAAAAGTCATGTTTCCATAAGAAGCAAATCTACTGAGTGACAGTAACTTAAAATTAATGCGACAGCCACGCCGCAGTTGACTGGGCTCTGCAGAAATGGAAAGGTGTTTGAAGTATTTTGACAACTGACAATCTCCTCTCCCCTCCATTTAGAGCTTTCCATAATTAAAGGCAGCTTCAACTCACACAAACACATCAATCACGACTCTTCTGCCGACTTCACAGCGTGGTGATCTACAGTAGGTGTTGCCCCTGCGTTGACACAGAATGGGCTGTCTGTCCTATCCCATATCCCATTATACCCAGAACACAAGTGTCACCTTGAGGTCTCTGTGGATGATGGGTGTCTTGCGTTGGTGCAGGCGAGAAACAGCATCACAGGTGTCACAGAAGATCTGCAGCACCTCTGCCTCAGTGAAGCCAGTCTGCAGCCTCTGATTCATCAAATTGACCACCTGCCCCCCTGCAAAATAATATCCAGTTACGCAGCAGCACAAACAGGGGAAATTCTGATATTGTTCAGAGTCATTATGCAATAACAACTGATTCTTTTGTTTTTATCAGCGCAACCATACTGCCATGCTAATTATTTCTGAAACAGAAAGTCAAATTCTTTCAGTAACCAAACTATGTGGTTGCACCCACATCCCATTTCCCTTTCAGTGCTCACCCTTGCAGTAGTCCATTAGTATGAGAACCTCCCATACATCCCTTGATCCCATCGCCGTAATACTGGAGTCCAGATAACCAACAATATTCTTGTGGCCGACGAGGTCTTTCTGCAAGAACACAAACACACATTCATGAGCGTTAACAAACCACCGCGCGTAAAGTGTGTACTACTGCTAAGCTGTTGCACAGTGTGCGCATGCTGTGTGACCAGTGAAGTGAATGGTTGAATTTGATTTTCAACTTTGAATGAATCAGAAAAGGCGCCACATACGTGACAAAATGATTTGCAACACAAAGAAAAAATGGAATATTTCCATATTTTGCTGCAAAGAGGTAATACGAATTTGAACGCCATAATCCTTTCATTTAATCTGGTCAGTGTTTTGGGATGCAGTGTGGCGCCATCACCAGCAGAGGGAGCAGCAATGGAGAGCTGAACCTATTAGGTAATAAAAAAATGTCTGACACTGCAGCTGAGGTGAAGCACCGTCTGTCTGTCTGTCTGTGAGTTTATGAGTTTGTGAGATAGAGAACAAGACATTTTAGGATCTGCAAAACTAGGCCTGTCTGTACTGTATGTAATTCTGATGAATGTTTATATAATCAGCTGCTGTTTTTGTAGTTTGACCACCACTGCTTCCTTCCTTCCTTCCTTCGTGTTCCTAGACAGAAACCAACAAACTCTGTGTGAACTCAATGAATGCTGGAGTCCAGCTACAAAAAAAGCCTCACAACTTACATATTCTACTGGCATACACTACCAGTTCTGTTCTGGCAAGAGGTGAGACAATACAGGGACTGCCTTCCTTTTTACCAGCATGTGATCCTTATGTACATTAAATTTATAGCAGGGACACTTTCAGCTTTATGTTGTGTAATACAAGCAAGCAGACAGCATTTGTTATAACTGACAAAGAACCCTATAGGGAACAACTAGAGCTTCAGAACTAAAACTTTTTCCTTTAGCAATGCTGAATAAAATAACATTTTATCAAGAGATAGAAGGTCCTTTAAGAATTGTTGCACATACAAATAACCCCTACAACTCAATCTACAATACATCTCAGGAGGAGAGCAAAACATGTAAGGCAAAACTATGACAACAAAAACAAAGCACACCAAGAACCAGATGAATAAATACTGTACAACCGTCCAAACAACCCTGCTGCAGGCTGTGCATGTACCAAATTCAGCGGTTGTTTTTAGTTACCCCGGACAGAATCGAGAACTTGAATCTGTGGATTTCTTGGAAATGTGCAGGCACAAGTAGAGTTTCGAATGGCATTTGTTTTGTAGTTGCCTTCACATGTGGTTTTTATAACCCTTCCCCCCCTCACAGAAAAGCACACGATGCTCGGTGTGAGAGCAAGCAGGGAAATATTTTATCTCAGCAACTCACCATTATTTGAATCTCGCGTTTGCACACCTGCAGATCGTGCTCATTGTTGACATACATCCTCTTCAGGGCACAACGCACCCCTTGATTTGTTCGCACCAGGAACACAATCGCAAAACCACCTGCAGCATCGAGAAAGAGACCAAATCAGAGAGATGATAGACATATCAGCAAAACCTTGACAGTGGGCAAAAACATGGACACACACTGAACCATTATTACCAGATTAAACTACAATAAATACAACACGTATAAAACTTGGGTGAAACTTCAGCATTACACCATTCTCACTTGTTTTCATTGCATTATGATTTTGGAAATTTAGCTCACATGCTAATTTTTTAGAATTACTTAAACAACTGTTTATTTGTGTCTGTGAAGCCTTACATCAATACGGAAGATGAGGACCAAATGGTGCAGCCTTATAGGGTTATCTATTAATCATACCATTGCTGCAGGGTTTACGTAGAGACCTACATTGGGGCCTAACCATCTGGTATGTTTCTGACCACAAATTCACTTTACCGAGTTTAGTTGCGACAGAGTCATCAATTTCAGGCAGACATTGCGGCTTATACTGCATCCTCAACTTGACATGTGTGCAATGGTATTGTGTGGCACTAGCACTATAAATCTGCAACAGATGCCTGTGCAGGTTGAGGCTGAGGGTTAGCATCCATTTCTGATGCAAATACTGAAGGAGCAGACATTCTGATCTGTTGTGCAACACTGTCGTCCATTATTTATAGACTGGACACTGAATTTGAGAATTTTGACTAGCTGGCCGAACTGTTTAATACTTTTAGGTTGACAAAGTTACCGCAGTCCATGGTTCCGAAAAAAACCCAAAGCATGATGCCCAAAGAAACCATTTTACTTATTCAAAACACAAGAAACAAAAATATAAGAATAAGAAAAAGATTCTATTTATGGGTTTAAAATGGTGAATAATGTGACTTTGTTTTGGTCTACAGGCCTCTCCTTCAGCATCAGTAATTTGCTGCTGATGCCCAACAGTCTTAGAAAAGTGCCTACCCCTGGCATCCTTAAAAGAAATCTAACAATCATGTGTGACCTACAGCTTGTACTGTATGCCAACCCTTCATTCATTCATTCATTCATTTTAAAGGGGACCAAATAATTGCTCAAACCCTGCCACACCAGGTAGGTCTCGATCTCTTTCAAATCACACTTCTGAATCATTAAACAGTTAACAGGAACCTGGTGTGGCAATCAGAGCAAAGCTGAGAGAAAGCAGTAGGCCCCTAAATTTGCATTTATGTGTCCAAGATCCATAAATGCATAGTGCCATCACTCCTGTGGGGATGGCATTAGGTTCCATCCCTGTTCCGTCATGTGACTCGTGCACTTGGCTTGAAGATGCAGGACCACACATGTACACCCTCGCGCTTCAGCAAAAAAAGGAGATAACAAACACATGGCACAACGTCTGGCCCGTGCAACCCCTCCTCACCTTCAGCAATGATCTCGTCAACAGTGACCTGGTGCCGCCCGACAGTGAAGGCTCTGCCAATGAAATTTCCGCCTGCATGACCGGACCCAGAGCTGCTACCTCCTCCTCCAGAACCAGGCCCGGAGCTCACCAACTCCCGACGAGAATCAAAGAACTTCCTCATGTTGTCGCAACGACAGGAGTATCGGCTTCAATCACAGACACGCGAGACAGACTGCTTGTTTCCTGTGCAGTGAATTATTGCACTGATAGATAATGGAGGATCGACTGTCAACCTAACGCATCCGACGCTTTGAGCAAGTCTTTTTTTATTTATTTTTTTTGCAGCCTCAAAACATGCAGTGATGCCTTTGTCACTTATGATGTTGAGACAGCCCAGATTTTTGGTGGCAAATTACCCATTTGCTTGCCAACACAAGCCAGTTGGTGATAGTTAGAGCGGCTACGACTAGCTGTTATGTAAGTGAATAACACCACCCAGGAGGCTACAGCATCTCCGGAGAAAGTATTTCTTTAGCTATCCATCCAGCTGTTCATGGTCGGTTGACGCTGATGATAACATTAGGTCCTCCTCCATCTCGTCCAGCCATTACCAAGCTAGCTAAGTGCTAGCTACTTACGCGCTATGACATTTCGTGTAAGGTTATCCAGGTTATCCTCTGAAGATAATGCCTTCGAGTGCGATGTATCCGACGTGTAACTTGTGTGATAGCGCTGCCCGAAAAAATCTTTCCATCCTCAGTCAAGTGAAAACAGCCGTTTGATGGCACATATCTGCCCGACTAGCTAACGTTATTGAACTGCCTCCACTTACGATTAAACTGTGATTTTTGGTAAGCTAACGCATTAGCGCGATGCAGCCTTTCCATCAACACACACGCAAGCGCAGGGTAGACGGGAAACTACAGCCTCCGTCTGTTGTAACTATAGCTGCGAATGACAAACCACGGAATTTGACATCTACCAACACATTAGGCAGATGTTCCAACACAGCAGCCTAATCGCTGCAACCACAGCAATCTTCGGCTACCAGCGATATCGCAACATCCTAGCAGTTGCTTTTGACGCGCGGACGGAACTATGGGAATTGTAGTTCAGAGCGCAGCTGCAGCCTCCCCTCCCCCTTGCGTATGTTGTCATCTGCCGCGTTCAAGTCATATCGCCGAGCAGCGGGGAAAACTAGCCAAGTTTTAAATGTTATGAACATTTTCCTCACCGTTGTTGGTTTCACATATTCTCTACAAATGTGTATCGCGATAAATAAAAACAAACGGATTTCTGTTTCTATTGTGTGACTATTTAACTGCCCGGGTTGTATTGTCTACTCTGTATGTCTTAATCTTTAATCACATTTCTTGGTGTTTTGTTGTATACATTTTCCCCCTGTGTTTTGTGTCTCAGTGCCTGGTTCAAAAAGTATGCTGTTGGTATAGTGGTGGTGGAGGAAGCATTATTTCTATGACTTGTTCAACCAAATTGAACAAAATTATTAAAGTGATTTTAAATTTTTTTTTTTTTTAAAGTAGCAAAAAGAAATACACAAAGCATTACAGACTGTCTTTAAAACACAAATATCATTTGATTTCCAAACCATATATATGGGCTGAATCTCCCTGGAATCAAAAGGTAGCCTACTGATAATTTGGGTTTACATAATGGGTATAGCCTACTATAGCAAGGAAAAGGACTCTTACTAAGCGATGGTTGTTGTCTGCTGGACCTACTATTAACAATTGGCTAGATGTGACAATGGAGATTTCTACACCGGGAAAAGTGGGTGCAATATGCCAAACCTCTGAGACCCGACTTTGTTAAGATAATGAATTAAAGGAACATTCAATTAATAGCTTTATTTGTGTCGCTATTTCATACTTTGCACAGTACTGTAACTTATTTCCAATTGTGTAAGGCCAAACTGCTGCAAACATCTTTATTACACTCTTTCTTTTTGTCTGTCATAAAAATACCTCCCTCTCTGGTTGTAATAGTTATTAATAGACACTTTATAAGAATGCTGGGAATATCCATCTGTACTCACCGTACTGTTGGGTAGTTTAATTTATAACAAATTTTCAGATAATTGTAATGAAGTAAAAAGTAGGCTACAATATTTGGGAGGTTTTGCCTTTACTGCAGTTCTGCCAATTTTTCGTGAATGCAGCTCGCGTGCGCGCTCTAGCGCGCATACTGAGTATAGGCCTAAATTGCCGGCAGGCCGGTAGGTGGGACCGTGGATGGAGGTGGGACATGAGAGCAGCTGTCAGTTAAAAGGTTTTAGTTTCCTGGTACGCTGCTGCACTATACCCTCTTGTCGGGCTTCACGCTGAGTGAATTGTCTTCAGGACAGGTAAGGTGAAATTCAGAGTTCGGTTAGTCACGTTTTACGAGGTGTGGTATTTGATTAGCTCGGGTAGAGCTCATACTGGGGCGGTTGGTCTGCAGGGTGTGCCCACTAACTTCATACTAAGTTCGCTGTCTGCCAGCCAAGTGCTCTTCTTCCTGAATCACTTTCATTTGCATTTTGTTAAATAAATGAAGCTGTCCTGAACATTATGATGTGTACGGCTTTAGGGAATACATCTCAGTTGCAATAATAACTTTGGAAACATAATTGTAGTGTAAAGTTTTTTTTCTCGGTTTTTTAATTTCACCGTACAGAGGAAAACCCTTTTTCTATTGTTGCTCAAGATCCAGGAGCCTCGCTGATGACGTTGTAGGTTTGTGATCCAGTCACTTGCTCTCCAAGAAAAAAGCTGAATATATTGAATAATGCCTTTGAGTATTAAAGTCCACTAACAAGAAAACAGTTTGTAGTATAAGTATCCAAGATATGCGTTTGACAGGTTTGTGTAAATCACCACAAATGAGCCCTGAAATACACAATATACACATTTATGCAAATGTGAATTTGCCTACACTGTGTTGGTACTGCTGTGCTTAAAGGTGGGCTAGGCAATTTACTTCAGAATATTTTTTTGTTATATTTTCTCACTGCACATGAGGGAGGGCTGAGGGGGGTCGGATTTTTTTAGTTGGATACTTGTAGTTGGCTTGCTTGTTTTGCCAACATTGCTTACCCCTGCATTATCACCTGGTGCAAAGTGTGTGTGTGTGTGTGTGTGTGAGAGTGTGTGTAGGAGTCACCTGCTCTTTACATCACAAACCACTCAGGTGCGGCTGTTCACCTGCACACACAGTTCAGACCACTATGTGTGATTAGTAAATGTCTCCACTGTCAGATCCCAGGACAGGGGTCCTGTTTGTGGGGAAGGAGGAAGGAGGGAAATCATGTCAATATACAAACATCTGGGCTGTGGACACACACATTATGCAGCACTGAGGCTTGTAAACTAAATAGTTTTAACTAAATGGATTTAGACAGATATATGATGACTACGTCAGTGGGTAAGTTGTTCCCTGCTGGTATGGAAAACCACCATAGCCCTTACTCTAAGTGGAGTAATTACAGGTGTGTCCAAACAAACGCTAGCTTAATGAGATTAGCCCCTGGGATGCCAGCACAGGCGTGTGACACAAGAGAGGCCCTGACCAAATGTGTGTGACGGAAATCCTCTCCGTGATGATGAACTGCATACAATATTGATCAGAGGTCAATGACTGTAGCACTCAAAACTGAAACCGTTTACTTCCCATTAACGTGGTGCTGCAGTTACTTTCTTGTATTTGTGTTATAAACACGTCCTTATGCAACTGACAAACTAGCGTATTTCTTTCTTTTGTAGCTTTCTGGACCTCCATTTTGGAAATCCTTACTCTTCCTACAATGGCAGCGGTAAGTCTGTCCCTCAGCTGTTCCACCTGTGCACAGTGAAGAGGCAACAGTAAATGTACATTTATTTGCATCACTAGAAGAGACTCTGCTGTTTTGTTGTGCTAGGATTTGAGTAGGGTGGGCTGCAATATAAAGGCTTTTTATCTTTTATCACAATTGTTGCTGCGACCCATGACTTATTCTATACAAAACAAATATTGTAGTATGAAACTTTAATCAATATTGTTTTTAGGATGTTACTCATGATACCACCTTGCAGTTCAATGTAATTTTTAGTAGTTCAGCCTTTATTATTGCTATTATTATAAAATTGCTCAGTCCGAGTTGTGGAAAGGATTCTTCTCTCGAAAGGAGATTTCACAGTTCTTAAACTTTGTCCCACATTTTGAAATGATAAAAAGGTCTCTTTCTGACGCATGAATAGATTAATAACTGTGCTGTGTGGCAAACTTGCATTATATATGTTATTTATATAAAAAAAAAAAAGCTTTGCTTTGAAACAATAAGTAGCCTGATGTGTTTTTTGACAAAAAAAAACTTCAGTAGACTACTTAAATTCTTAAAAGCACATTGTGTCTTTCCTACTTATTTAAAAATCCAGAATCTATGGAATGCAAATATTGTTCATTTTCACAGTCCGTTCTCCGTGTCCCCTGTGTTTCAAATTTCTACATCAAGCTTTTGTAAACACACGATTGGCTTCCATTACATTGAACATATACTTAAAGTATTAATAGCAGGATTTTACTGTTTTTGTTGTTGAGGTGGAGCTTATTTTTAACTGTTTGACTGCAGCTAATGATTATTTTCATTCTGGATTAATCCGCTGATTATTTTCTCCATTAATCGAAAATAGTGAAATATGTCATCACAATTACCCAGTGACACCTTCACAATTCTTGTTTTGTCCACCCAATAGTCCAACCTTATTTTTATAAATGTGTATATATATGGCATATAAATGATTAAAAAGGTGGTTTTAATAAGAACATCATTTATAAGCTCTTTGTATGTAAAGTTCTTAAATTTGTAAAGTGACTACAGCTGTCAGACAAATATAGTGTGAAGTAAAAGTGGTATGAAAAGAAAATGCTAAAGTAAAATACAAGTACCTAACATTTGTACTTGAGTAAATGTACTTAGTTACATCCCACCACTTGAGTGGACTGTAAGCCTTGTGTTCGCTAATTTTATTTCTGTTTAATAGATTAATGGTTGTAATTGTGTCATTTATGACCAGATTGGAAACCGTGGCACAGTGACTGAGGCAGCTGGTTTTGACCCAGAGGCAG
Organism: Micropterus dolomieu; assembly: GCF_021292245.1. Classification (NCBI taxonomy): domain Eukaryota; kingdom Metazoa; phylum Chordata; class Actinopteri; order Centrarchiformes; family Centrarchidae; genus Micropterus; species Micropterus dolomieu. The sequence goes on along the minus strand of NC_060162.1, from coordinate 15,490,544 downwards.
ATGTCCAGACGCTTAGAAATGCCACAAAGGGAGCTGGTGAGTGATCCAGCCACTGTCCTCCAGAAACCGTTAGCCATTAGCCAAAGATATATTTCACTGTGTCATTAAGACTAGGCCTCCATGGAGGGAAAATGTAATTATAACTTTCTCAGACCTCTCTCCTCCTCTCCAGGAGAGTTGGAGAGCTAAATTCAGTGTTGCTCACTGCCCGTGTTGTTCTGCTGAATGCATCCTTATACTTCACATCTACACATTGTGTTGTAAAGCTTCCTCTCCCCTCCTGTAATGGAGGAAAAATGAATCTGGACTTTGCTCATGCCGGAAGTAGCAGTACGCTAATCTCATTATGGGTTGCACACCATGTTGGCAGGTATGTACAACTCAAAGAGGTCCATCCTAATAGACACTCGCTTTTCACAATCCGCACATTAATCATGTGGAATGTTGAAGCTGTTAGGGTTTGCAAGCATAATCATCTTCCCCTGACTCTAGTTTTAGCTTCTTTGCAAATAGCTGGTTTCTGTGTCAATGCCAACAAACAGCGGTGTGTATTAGGATCATCTCCAGGGTTACAGTGCTGCTGCCTGATTCTAGGTCCTAAAGATTTGGGCCGAACCATGGCTCTGAAATTGAGTTCCAAGAATAGGAATCCATACAATTTTAGATATTTGAGATTGATATTGGTTAAGTTTAGAAGATTTTGTATTATATTATTTCTTGCAGGCACTGATGAGGCAACTATCATCAAGATCCTTGCACATCGTACGATCGCCCAGAGGCAGCGCATCAAAGAGGCCTACAAACAGATAGTGGGGAAGGTGAGAGGACAGAGCTGTACTCAAATGGCAGTAGACAAAGTCTATTTGTGAAAAAAATACATCAATAAAAATTAATCAACATGCATGAAGCAGAGGAAGCAGAGAAATGACAGCGTACCAGAAGAATTTGAAAAGCAGCCTTGATGGAGACTATCGGCAGCAGCTGGGGTTGTGTCATCTCTTAGCCTTTATTCCATTGTGTACTCTCTCATCATCTCTTCTCGTAGGGTGGGGTTTTGCTGTGCTAACATAGTGCTGATAATGTACAAGTTAACCATTAACTGTAAAGCAGAAACTAATACCACCTGTAAACAAAGACCAGGACAAAGAGGGCCTTGTAATCAGTAGAAAAGGTAAATGTTCACCTCTATAAAAAAGAAATGTCCACTGAACCCACAGACGCATGTTTCCCACTGATGTGGCTCAATATAGTAACTAAAAGGGAAGTCTGGCATGTTAACAGTATTGACATAATAAGATAGTAACCAGCCCACTGCGCAGTGCACAGTAAAATGTCGATAAAGTTATCTGAAAGCTCCAGCGATGGGAGCTGCAGAGGGGGAAAAAGCAAAGATTGTGAGTGGAATCCTCGCAGCCAGAAAGAGTGAGTCACGCTGCATATGGTGACGCCCGCATGTGGTCACACGGGCCAATGTGAAACCGCTCCTCTGTTCACAAAACTGTGTCCAGAAACCACACCCTCTAGCGGAGGCGCAAGTCCTGCTGCAGGAATGTGTGATGTCGTGTCTCATGTCCATGCTGGCAGCACAAAACTCGAACATAAAGTCAGTATTTACTTATTCCACTGTCAAAGATAATCAGCTTCCGTTGCAAAGTCCCTTTCTTGACGAAATGATTGAAGTATTGGAATGACTGGTGGGCTGTTTTCCCGTTAATCCATCTGTTTCCGTCCTCCTGCAGGACCTGGCTGATGATCTGTCCTCAGAGCTGAGTGGCCACTTCAGGAGTGTTGTTCTAGGTCTGCTGATGCTGGCACCTGTGTATGATGCCTATGAGCTGTATACTGCAATGAAGGTCACAGTTTTTCTTACTTACCTCTACTAAAGTCTAGTCCATATTTTTCTTGTTGTCAGCAAATCCCATGAAAAGAAAACCTTCACTGAAATAATCCTCTAACAAGTATTGTCTGTGTATTGTCCAAGGTCTGATTTATCATAACCCTCAGTCCCACAGAGCTCCGGTGTCGCCAAAACTGCTGCCATGAATTCTCATCAGTGCATCAAATGTGAATTAATCTGCGGCTGAAAATAGTCCCCAACAAATACACACTTTACTCCTGTTTGAGTAATGTTTGCTTAAAATTACAATGCGATCTGTTTTAGGGAATTATTTGGTCTTTTATTTATTTTTTTTATCGTGACGTGTCTACATGTAGGAATGAATGGACTTGGGGCCACAGACAGGTTGGGGAAGCTGGAAAGTGCTAAGAGAGGGACTAACACATTGTTGATTTTTTTTTTTTTATGGAATTGCTGTTGTTGAGAATAACAACATATAGAATATTGCCAATCTTTAAGCTACGTTTCCTGTAGTTCATAACCTCATCTCATGTGTTCAGTGAAAAGCATCACACCCTCCTCGTGACTTACCTTGACATACCTTGTTTTGAAAACATATCCATTCGCCACAGGGGGCTGGAACGGAGGAGGCTTGTCTCATTGATATTCTCGCTTCAAGGTCGAACGATGAAATAAAAGCCATCAATGCCGTCTACAAGCAAAGTAAGGGAGTCACTTCTAGAATAGAATTTCTGACATCAGGTCATGGTATGTCTCAGTGTGTCTGTTGGTGCCTCCGGGTTGTATATGATATCCGATATTGTGTATCAGTGACTAAGACTCTGTTCTTTGTTTGGCAAAGCAATGATCTCCATTATCAGAGATACAATGGATGGCATAAATTATTCATAAAAGCTGCTTTGGCAGTTTATTGTTTGCTTATTTGTTCTTCTGTGGTTGCAATGACAGACGTTGGCAAGTATTTTAAAAGTTTGTTTTCCAATGCATATAAATACATTTTTATGGCGTTGTGCTATGTGGTATCACTTACATGTTTTGTACCAATTATACCAGCATAGAGAATTTAGATCACAACATGATGAATATTAATGAAACTGTATTCAAATGTAAATATTTTCCTTTCCAAACCTCATTATTTTGTCTAATCTCGCAAAGAGTATGGCTCAAACTCCTTAAACCTGCAGTAATTAGTATTTGTGATATTTACATTGAATCACAAGACCGTTTTATGCAAAAGAAGTTGGCTCATAGTGCATAAATCGCAGATTATCAACAAATCTGCAACTCTACTCAGCTTTTCATCCTCTTTGAGCTCATTGTTTTGGTTTCAAAGAAAGATATCTTTCTCAGAATATATGTGAATATTGGTCACACCTTATATTCATCTGGTGGCCAGAAACACAAGTAACTGTTTGCTAACAGCGCAGCCATTTAAACTTCATTGTATGTAGCCATAGTCAAATACTATGTGGTGGCAGCATTAAATTACATGCTATATATTTGAATTTCTTTATGTTTTTCATGGCAGAATATGACAAAAGTTTGGAAGATGCTGTGTGTGGAGACACATCTGGAATGTTTCAGAGGGTTTTGGTCTCTTTACTCACGGTGAGCACACATTAGCCTAAAACCTGTCCTTTTTTGGGCCAATGTGAATCTTTTAATTACACATTGTTATAGATTATATACAAATAGATTGTATACTACAAAGTGTAGTGAGTATAAATAGTCACTTCCTTGTATCTTCCTGGGGAAACTTCAACATTTCAGTTTAATGAAAGTATTTTGACTTTTGGACACACAATATTACTTGTAAAATGTCACTAGGAACCTCTGTTTGCTTAGGGAAGAGGAAGCAATAGTCACTTCTGCATCATCATCATTTTATCTTTTCTCTTTTTATGTCTCCAAAGTTGTGCAATCCTAAGCTGCAGTGTCTTCTCCATTGCAGGCTGGACGGGATGAAAGCAACAAAGTGGACGAGGCGCAGGCCGTTCAGGATGCCAAGGCAAGAATTCAGGTTCTTTAGATGAAAGTATGTGTTTCAATGATGACTCCCAGTTCTGAAATGTTTGTGATTATAGGAAATCTATGAGGCTGGTGAGGCTCGATGGGGCACTGACGAGGTTAAATTCCTCACAGTGCTTTGTGTGAGGAACCAAAACCATCTACTGCGAGGTACTCATACAGCATATACACGAACATCCTGTTAATGTATTCAGGCTAAATATCCTTCTGTTTATTGGTGTTGTGTGTCATATGAATGTACTTTTTAAATTGGCTTCAAAAGTCATGTAATAGACTTTACTTTAGTGGTAGTTTAAGGAGCAAAGGCTAATTTTCTTTGTTGAAGCCCTTTCATCTTCATTTATGTTGTTATGAGTTTGATAATGAAAAATCAGTGTGAGAAGTATTGTTTTCTTCTTTTAGTGTTCGAGGAGTATCAGAAGATTTCTGGAAGAGACATCGAGGAAAGCATTAAGAGGGAGATGTCTGGCTCTCTGGAGGACGTCTTCCTGGCCATAGGTCTGTTTCTGCTCCAACATGTTCGTTCAAATAGATACCTACTGCCAGTTTATTAAGATTCAACCCCAATTTCAAATGAGCACAGGCAAAGAAAAAGCTAGAACGAGTTTAAGGCTGAATCCCAATATTCACACTGAGGTGCGTTCCCTTTAAGTCCGTGAGGGCTTAGGTCTGTCCCACTGTCAAATTGTGTCAAAGTGTATGAGGGCTCTGTCATAGAGTATTTGAGCCCCAATTGCACACTTTCTGTAAGTCCTCATCTCCTAGACATTGACCGAGGGAATTACCCACCGTTCCTAACATTGTGACTTTAATTAAATTAGTAATTTTCTAATAAACAATTTACTCTGGAATACATCCAAATCAGACAGTCGGCCCCTTCAGTACCTCGGCTGTGAAGAAAGTAAAAAATGTCAACTAAATAGTCCCAAACCCAATCAGTTGGCATAATCAATGTAACATAATATGTTGCAAATTGCGATGTTGTCCCATTATACTTATTATTATATATTATATTATATTTCGGGACCTCGCAGCCTCTCTCACTTAAGCACTTCCAAAGTGTTGTAAACTAAGTCTGTGAGGGTTCAGGGTTTAGGCTTTAAGGTGGAGATTGGGATTGGGCCCAAGTGGCTTGTGGGAGGTTTAGTGCAGAAACGCACTGCAGTGACTGCGTGGAACAAAAGGTGTCACAGAAATCTCGACAAATTAGGAAGGCAAATGGTCCACATGGCCGTTGAAGCTCTTGTATAGTGGCCCAAATAATTAAAACACCTATTCAGTCTAATACAATCCAGTACAACAACCAGGAAATAAACACAAATGTTGTGAAGCATCAAAGGGGTGTTGTTTCAACTCTGCAGTCATTTTTGCAGTTGTTGGTGGTGTGTTCCCTTTATTAAAAAAAGCATCTCTTTGGTGTCTAGATAGCAGCTTAAAACCCTGAATTGATTGTATTTGTGATGTGAAAGTATTGCACCTTATCTGCTGGGATTTGTTTTTGGTTACAGTGAAATGCATAAGGAACAAGCAAGCGTTCTTTGCGGAGAGATTGTACAAATCAATGAAGGTAAATATTTCATGCTTGTGATGGGGCTGCTATTCTGTAATGTGGAGTCACTACACATACAATTGTTGGTATGAATGTATATATATATCATGTTTTTCAATTGGTCAGTTCACATAATTCACACTTTATGTGGTAAAGTAACAGTATAAATAGAGTTTCTCTCTCTTATCAGGGGCTGGGTACTACAGATACTGTCCTCATCAGAATAATGGTTGCCAGGGCAGAGATTGACATGCTGGACATTAAGGCGCAGTTCCTGAAGATGTATGGCAAGACTCTCCACTCCTTCATCAAGGTGAGGCACTAAAACCTAGGGGCGGGGAATACTGCAGTCAGCAAAAGCTTTACAATACATCACCTGTGATATTGTAATAATAATTCTAACTTTATGTAATGCCTTAATGTAACTTTAAACTGTATTGAGACTTCAGTTTATTACTGCTTTCATTTCATTTGATTTAGTTAAAGTCATATCATGAGTAATATTGTCTGCTTTTTCAAAGGTCTTAGAATCTGAGTAACAGTATCACATTGTTTGTTATCAGTTTGGCTTCATGAAACTGATGGCAGTTATTCCCCTACACTGGTCCTCTGAAGTCTCACTGTTCTTTCTCTTACTGCGCAGGGAGACACTTCTGGTGACTACCGCAAAATCCTGCTGGAGCTGTGTGGGGGCGAGTAAAAAAAAAAAATTCAGAACAACATCCAGCTCTCTTTATTCTGCAGACAACATTATGTGCCTATTCTCTGCCATTGCTGACTTACTATATCTTACCTTTTCTTTGTCCATGGCCTATGACATTTCACTGATTGGCCGCAGTGCCTTGTTTACTGTTTATACTGTAATACCAATTAAACCAAAGACCAGTGACCTTTTACACATGTCTGTGTTTTTGTTATTGATCTTGTGCTAAGGATTAATTAGCAGTATTAGTAAGAGAGAGAGAGAGAGATGCTTCTGAATGAATGTTATTGGCCTCCAGCTCCCTGTCTTGTTACAGTGCAACATCTTCATCACTGTCCAGTCCTTCAAGTCCATTTGTTTAATTGGTGGACATTCCTCATTTGTTGAGTCAGCCCTTCATCATTTGACTCAATTACATTAGCAGGCTGCTAGTGTGATTTGGGAAGCAGTAAAGTGTGCTCTAATCAAGTTAAAGAGGATGTCCCGTAGCTCATACAAACTTACAGCTCCATCTCAGAGCAATAAGGCCTGGGAAATGATGTGCAGTAGTTGTGCTCAAGGTGACCACTAGGTGGAGCCAAAATGACTCCATAAAGTTTCTCTGAAGCAGCTGGGAGTCTTTTATTTTTGTGAGGAGCACAGCACTCAGAGTAATGTTTTCCATTAAATGGCAGCATATGAGTCATCTGCAATTTTGTTTCTCAGTTAAACTCATGACGTATAACATGCTCTTCCACTGCCCTTGGAAACCATACGCTTGATTCCTCTCTATTGAACCTGACGTGTGCTGTATACAGACTTTTAGAAGGAACCACTTCAGGCTTTACAGAAAAACACTCCACTCACTCTGAATCCTTACTAAACCCTCATCAGATCGATTGTTCGCCATATTAAAGCGCTGAACGTCTACATCCGTTTATGTCGTTCTCTGAGGGGTTGCCACCCTCTGTGGCCATCTAGTGAAAGCTTAATTTTGTATTTTCATTGAGTTCAGAGGTTTTCAAGGCAATTGTGAAATTGATCCGGGCCTCAGGCAGGCTTAGGTGTTGATTTTTAAAACATTGTTTCAGTGGTACATTTGTTTTGCGTGAGGATTTTGTCTGAATTTCCTTACGTGCAGCAAATATAGTTGCCGTTGTGCATGTTTGACATTATAAAAGGAAAATTGTATTTTTTTTTTTAAAGGATTGCCTCTGCTTTATTGTGTATAGCGTAAATCCCTTTCACAAGCACCTTCATTTATTTAGATTAATGGCATGAAGTCTGTTCATTAGAGAAGGAAGATTTGATTTTCACTATGGACGAATGAAAAAGCATTCTTACTGATCAAGGACATCCCCTTGCCTCTTCATTTGAACTGTGCTCCTTTGTTTACAAAAAACAGATCTAAGTTTTCTTTTGTTCCACAGGCCATTACATTTCCTTGACTAATGTAAGTCCTAGCAGATAAACAAGTGAGACAAAGTGGGTACAGGAAAACAAGAACCACAACACTCAACACATATTCTGTATAGGCTATAGGAATAGCCTATACAGAATATAAGGTCACAAAGGGGGACCGTTTCTCCATTCTCACAGCTTTATAAATAGGCTAATAATCTCAAATAGGTGAATGTTCACAACATTGCAAATTTTGCCATGGCAACAGAAATATGCATCTGTGGAAACAGCAGACAACACGTCCTAATGCACTATACCCTCTGGTTTCTAATATATGTAAGAGGTAAACTGAGACATAACGGAAGATCATTAACATCAGGAAAAAGAAACGGTTACAGCTACCACACACTGTGTTGTAACAGTTGTTACTTAGAAGTGGAAATGTGATGCAGAATTAACAAAGCTGTGTGTTATATAGTAAATATATGCCAATGTAAACAAAGTTAATAGGCTACATGACAACAAGGACTTGGTATGAAAAAAGTCAAATAGATTTTTTGTGTTCTAGGGATGGATGTGTGCATGTATGGATGTTGGGTGGTCTACCACTTTGGTCCAGACTGTATTGTATTGACTGTATGTACTGTATTGATTAAAATGACATTTTATACAGACGTTTATGGTTCCCAGAGGATGAATCCTACTGACTTTGGTGATCCCCTGCCTTTTCCTATTGCACCACTGTGAGGTTGACATTTGTGAGTTAAATATCAAATGTTCATGTTTGGTACTTATTAGCAAACGTTAGCACTCTAAACTAAAATGTGTAAGCATTTATCTCACATCATCATTGTGCTTCACAGAGCTGCTAATCCGGTTGTTTTTAGAGTGAAAAAAACATTTATTGAATACAGAACAGACATAATAAAGTCAAATAAAATGTCCCTTTTTCAAGGTCTGATGAAGAAAGCCTTGTAAGATTTATGTGCAAGCATGATTTTTGTTATTTATCATATACTCCCTGGGCACTTTATTACATCAGTACAGTGATCTAATGCATTCAACTAGAATAGCTTGTCCACATATTCTTCCTTCACAGCCTGTATAAATAACAACTTTCTGAGAGGTTGATTAAACGGCATGTTGAGTTAGTAGTGGTGTTGTACTGGGCTGCATTGTGTTGAGTGTGAAATGTTCTATATTTGTCCTCCCTCATGTTTCTAAAGGGGCAAAACATTAGAGACACCTCTCAATCAAAATTTAACATTTGCAAAGGTAGGATTTATGGCTGAGCTGTTTAAGCTGGTTACGTTAGATTTTACAGGTGTACCTAATAAAGTGACCACTGAGTGTATATGAGAACTCTGGATCAAGACGTTTTGATATAAGAACTCGCAGAGGGAGTAAATAATAATACTGAAGTATTACCCGGCGTCATGTCTATATGGCTTAAAATCAGCTTTTAGATAAGCCATTGTTTACAAGGACTAAGGTTAACACTTTGTTCAAATGCGTTCAACACAAGATAGTGTGAAAACATACTGTAGATGCCGGGAGTTAAAGGAGAAGATTGATATGTTTGTTCAATATGAAGCTTAGCTTAGCATAGCTTAGCTCAAAGACTATAAGTCGAAAGTATCTTCTCAAAGCAAACAAGTTTCTCTTTGATGCTTAAAAAAAATATTAAATTTATCACAAAGTCAAGACAGTGGGGGGTTACTGGGATGGTGTATGAAATGTGATCACAAAGAGAAAACTCAGGTGGTAAAATATGTGGCAGGGTCTACAGTATAAAAACCATACATAAAGGCGTTGTGCAGGGGGCAGAGCCCATGGGAGACAGAGAACAACCGGGAAGATAACATCAGACAGAGGACGGGCCTTTGTTCCGGTCACTGGGGACAGCAGAGGACAAGGAGAGGTTAGGAGAGTCTGTTGAAGCCTGCAGTGGTGCCCCAGCAGTCCACAAGATCACTGGACAAAAAGGGGTAGAGAGAGCCACCACACTGCCTGCTAGATTTTAAGAAATTACATAAAAAGATAAATCTCTTTTTTCACATTAAATTGTTTCAATCATCAATAAAGGCCAAAATCCAGACTAAACCAGAGTAAACTACTACTTCTTGCAGTAAAGCACTGGCTGCTGCTGGCTGCAGGGGAAGCACATACTGAAACTCAAAGACATTGAAAAGCAGCTGTTAACCTTCAGACAACAGCAACAACAACAAAGGCGAATGTAATAATGGATGAACCTAGGGCAACATATCTTGAAAAATATTCTGAGGATGATAAGCAGTGTAAACATATGTAGAGCCAAATGAATATGTTTCTTTAAGGTAAGCCTAAGTCCATGTTGTGTTATGTTCAAGGTTTTAAGCTCTGACTGAATGGCGTCAAATCAGCCTCAGGTGAATAGCAGAACGATATAGAAGGCCATAGAGGAGGAAAGAGCTGCTCCTGACCGGAGAGGTTTTACTGAAGAGATTGATTATCATTGGTGCAGGCCTTTTTCACAGCAGACGTTTTGAATTTGCACATAATGTTTCATTAGCGATGATTGGATGACTGTTACTGCATGATGGCAGGAATGAAATTATATCCAACTTGGTCAGAGTGCAGTGGCCATGCTGAATTTACTGATTAAATAGTTTGGAGGAGAGAAGCGTTTTCTGCATATCAACTAGACCTGTTAAGGACATTGAAGCAATGTGAGAACTTACAGATCTCCTTGATCATTTCAGCAGGCTTAGTGTTTGCCAACAACTGCATTAATGTCCTGCAGTTCATAAGTAAATCATCCTGTCCAATTTGTGTTCACCACTTTTGAATTTCTGATCAAAAATTGAGTGCAAGGCTGCAAAACCTTGAGTGAGTCTAATTTACTTTGGAGATATGTATAAATATATATATATAGATAGATATCATCCTCTGTTCTATACCAGTCTGTTCCTTCACTTCAGCCACTTTCTTGGTTCCTCTGGCACTTTCATTGTCACTTCCATCTGTCCACCAGATGCCCTCCCTCCTTTCCACATCACCTGACTGTCCCCCCATGTACACACCTGTTCCCACTTCTCTTATCAGCCCTGCAGCTACCTAACCTTCCACTGCTCACCTGTTCCCACTCTCCCTCATCAGCCCTGCAGTACTAAACCAACCCTTTTCCACTCCCTTTCTGACAGATTATCCTGTTATGTTACTATGTGCATCATGTCTTGGGCCCCCTGCGTCTGTCTGCCTTACCTGTGTGTTTTGGGAATTCTTTTTCTGTTTTCTTCGAACTTTTGCTCCTTGTCGAATCTGTGTTTGCCTGTTTGCACTGCATTCTCTGGTTTTGACCTTTGCCTGCCTCATCATCCCCATAATCCTGATGTTCACTGAATTTGTTAATACAGTATTGTTCTGCACCAGTTCTGCCTATGTTAGAATGCATTTGGGTCCTCTGGCATCCTAGACCATATTTCAAAATAGCTCAGCGCCTACAGAAATAAAATAAAATATTAAACTTAATGAATCCCAGTGGATGATGTGAATCTAGCACTCCACAGTTGCTCTCTTTGCTCTATTTTGGCTCAACAGTTAAGTTGCAAAGCTTATTTTTCACACAGACAGCTGTTCTGGAACTTTAAGTAATATCAGTATTAAGCTAAACTGATATTACACCCTTGTTTCAGATTCACTTCAAAGGACACCTTACTCATGTTAGTGCTTATAAAAACTGATATTTAAACATCTAAAATTCCACAAAAAACCCTAACCCTTTCAAAACTCATATTCTATCAGGCTTCAGTGGTGTGAATGTACAGGTGTAAAATATAAGTAATGCCATCATAAATAGGACAGAGAGTTGCCATCTCATCAACTCTGAATTTCTTCCTCCTTTTCAGAGTTAGGTTTGATTGAGCTTCAAAGATCTACTGTGTGCCACATCTCTCTAACAGCACACATACAGTATAATCCAGAGAGAAATCAGATGTCATTAGGGGCCAAGTTGAGCTTTTGATGAAAATTGGTATTATTATAATAAATTGTATATATTGTATGTGTACTATAATAGTTGATGAGCTGTGTCTAAAGCAAGAAATGGATTGTATTATGTCTCTTGAAATGTGGTCCATCCCATATGCTGCATCATTATTCAGTGTTCCTCCTCAATACTTTAATCTGATCATATGTCCTTGAGTGGGTTTAAGGCAAGCACGTAATATTTGTCCTTAGTTGGCCTATTTCTGTGCTCTTTTAGTTTAGGATTTGTATGTTTTAAAACAAAAACAAAAACATGAAAACCTTTTTTTACAACATATTTTTCTCCAGAATAAATAAAGGGGAAATAAATCAAATACAACATACGCAAACATCTTGAGTTAATACAAAAAATATGTCTGAGGACAACATTTGAGGTGTGCATGCCTGTGGCAGCTACAATTTAGTTCATAATTTACACAGACAAACACACAGTAATCATATTTGACTACTGAGATATTACGCAGAAATATGCATAATACAGTAACAGATCAGTGATAGGTGGAGAGTTCCCTGTGCAAAGAAAACTGAGATGACAGATGGGCATTTAAAATCCATGGAGATTGGTGATGCAAAATCTTTTGACAGCAATTACTGCTGAAACTGTCAGAGCTTTCTATGCAAATGAGTTCTTGTTAGCGACTTAGATCCCACCCTTATTTGTAGAATAATGATCGTTTGCCATTGTCTCCATCTTCTACAGATACTGATTGCAATCCAGAAACTCATATTCAGTTCTCATAACTTGAATGGCAACGTGTTCAATATTTAGTGCATATTTGACCCTACCTTCAAGATGTCAGTCATGTTTTAAATAGTCCCAATTGGAAGCTACAGGCACAGCCAGAAAATTCACTTTTCCACAGGTGAATGAAAAAAAAAATTGAAAAGATGAACTGGTGATTGCGAGAGAGAGAGAGAGAGTATGAGAGAGAGACATTATGTGAGCTGTTCCAAGGTTAGAGTAAGAGTCAGCCCCTGGAGGGCCGTTCTGGACTGACTGACGGGCACAGACCTACTGATAACATACCCATTAATATGGAATAGACTCCAGGAAAAAAAACTCATATGGGAAGGCCAAAGCTGCTGCTGTGAATTAAAATACAATGAAATTCAAAGCTCAAAAGTGCACAGTGTAACAAACTGGAATACAAATATTGTTCCAGCTACTTGCAAACAGCAAGAGTATGAAAGATTTGTTCAAAACCCCATGACAGCTGCTGTGACACACAGATATTCAAAGACAATGCCTGACAGTAGACAAATGTGGTCATGGAAACCATCAGTGTGAAGCACACACACACACACACACACACTGATCTGAAGTCTGTACATAGTTTTATCTTCATTCAAAATGCATGTGAAAGACTGACTGGCATGACTCACAGTCGACAACGCTGCTTCAATGTAAAACACATTTTCTCACATAAGTCAGCTGGTGCCATGCAGACAGTTTCGGTTATATTTGCCCAGGTTTTGAGATATTGCTGCCGACAGTTTCTTTAGAACTATTTTCAATCAAATAAATAGTCCTAATTACAACTGTTGAGTCCTGTGGATTATCAAGAGTAATGGATTCATGGCTTCTGAAGAGAGATTTTGCTGTTGAATTTTTGGGGTTGTATTGGTGAAGAAATCTCAGACATGGAATTTCAAACCCTCGTCAAATACGTTCAATTTTATGGGATTTGCTGTCATTTTAGTCCAAATGAGCAAACAGACAGACAAAGCTTTAGCTTCATTGTAAAATATAACTGTCATTTGGAAAGATGGCAATGTGAAATAAAAAGTGTAGTAGGCTAGTAGTAGCAGGATGAAATAACAATTCATGCTGATTAGCTGAGTTTAAAACATTAGTATTAGATTATTTCACAATTTGACTCATTAACTGGTCACGTGGGAAAGTTGAAAAAAACTTTAAACATAACACTTTGCACTTTGCAACATTGCATATTGTCACCATTTATGTTGATGTAACAGTTGCTCATTTACACATTCAGCAGACACGGAGCAACATTAGCATTCATTAGGAGTCATGTTTGTGGTCAGGGTTCTGGGTCTCCTCTAACACTTGAGGTAGAGGAGACTTGAGGAAATATCTGGCTCTTTAGCTGCTAAATGCTCCACCATGTTAACCTGTTTGCTGCTGGGCAGGTAGTGCTCAGTGGGTTTTTAGAGAGTTTTTAAAAAATAGCTTCCTGATACAGCCAAAAAAGATGTTATCAGAGTGGAAAAAGACATTAAAAGTTGTAGGCTGAATACAACAAAATAATGGCCTGAAAGATGTTAATATGCTGAGGGGAGCTGCAGAGTCTGGTGTATGCTCAATCTGTTGGTTCATCACTATGAATGACCCTTTTCACGTACAAGTATGTGATCCCAGGTTAATATACAAATATTGAGTAGCCGCTTCAAATCTTAAGCCCAAGCTGATAGCCAGAGTCCCAGAAGACGTTCTACAGTTGTTTTCTCAAGCTGAGTAGAGCTTCTTGTGACAAGAAACTGAACTTTATATTTAAAATCAGTATAATGCACCTTTAACACTGACGACTTTGAGTCTCCACAAGATACCACCAGAGGCAAATGAGAAAATGTGGTTTTTTTTAGACCTGCTGTATCTTGATGTTTCTGGCTGTATCCCCTGAGGTGTACAATCACACTTTCATCTGACTCATGACACGTGTAAGTTCTTTCCTTACTGCAAATAGACAAAACTCATTCTGCCACCTGGAGTCTTTGTGGGGTCCAATCAACTGATGTAAACAAGCACAGTAGGTAGCTACTGACAGGACCCAAGAATATTGAAGTAGGGAAGGCAGCAATTATTACAGGGGGAAAAATGTTTCCCTCTTTTTAAAGGTTAAGTGTTAAGTATTAATGTTAGAGCTAACCCTAACTGACACATTTTCTGTAGTTAAACACATATAATTTTCTGCTGGCAGGGGGCACTAATATTAAAACAATGACAAATGACGTAGTTTGATGACATGTCACGAGGTAGGATGGGATCATAGGAGTTGTTGTCTTTACCACCATTTCCTTCATTGCAGTCAACTGCCTCCGGTTCATCGTTCAGGAGGTTTTTACCAGGAGCTGTGTTATCTGCAGAGATCTCCTCCTCTCCAAAGCAAATGGACTGCCTTTAATGTTGGCTGACTTTGTTTCTCTGATGACTTAAGATCCAGACATCGGATGACTAAAATCCTTCATCCAGTTAAAATATATAGTTTAAAACAACACAAAGATCTCTTCAAGACTATAAAAAATGAAATGCACCGTTACCTTAAACTCAAGAAAATACAGTAGACCTAACACTGCAATTAAAAGCCTAGTCCCAATTAGACAGCCACGTTAGGGTATAACGTAGGTTTAAGAGTTTTTCTAGCAGAAAACCTTACATATTATATCTTTAAATCTGAAATTTGTGTGGAAATAACAGTACAGTAAGATGAACAGTATAATATTATTGAGGATATTTAAACCTGTAACCAGCTCAGCTGCTGCTGATTTGGTCAAAACTGTAAAGAACCCTGAGTGATAAAAAAAAACACAGATCTGTTATGACCTCAACAATCATATCAGAGTCACCTCACATCAGAACCTGTGTGAGTTGGGTGTCTTTTTCTGGCACTGAAACTGCTGTGGGTGGAGCCCTCATACATCAAAGTGAGCAGGGCTACTGCATATTCATCCTGAATCAAAACCTCTTAAAGACCCCATCCAGACCTCTCCGGGCTGCACATAGTAGAACACACATAGTTGTTGCTTCTTTTATACTTGTTTTCATTTCTGTTTCGAACACACCTCCTGACAGGAGATGGCTCTGCATAGGTTCGTTACATGTAACTTCAGAGAAGCATAATTGCAGCATAAACCATCAGCAAATTAGTGTTTGGACTTTTTTTGGTCACTTGGTGGCAGCAATTAATAGCCTGGGCTTTTATTTGCTTCAATCACTAAACTCACCCTGCCTATATTTGTGACAGGCATCTACAAAATTAACTGAACCATTCAATTGTGATCATTCTTACGATGTATATCCATATCGAAAAAAGGTAACATTTGTATTTGCAGCACCAAGCAGGTGACTAGGTAGGCTTTAAGAGGTTTTATACATCCAAAGAACTTCTATAAAAACCAGACCAGGTATCTAATTGAGACCTGCGTTTATTTGTCTAAACGTGTGGCCACCCAGGCCAGACAAAAGGAAGAAGCATCTAATTGGGTCTATGCTTTTAATTTAAGTTTTATGGTATTTCCACTTTTTAAGTTGACATGGCAAACTTGTTAGCAAACAATAGTGTTTTTACCCACCCAGCAGGCACAGAATAACACTTGGTGAACACAAGTCCAATATTCACACTCTTTGAACTCTGTTCAGGAGGATAGCGACAGACTACGAGATTTTTCACAACCTGGAAAACCAAAAGTTATTCTTTTTGTGGCTTATTACTGACCTTCAAAATGTCAGTATTAAGTAAATTATTTATCAACCAGCGACAGACTAAGTAGTTGTAGTTGTTGTTACATAGTTGTAACATTCTGCCAACAGGCATTTAAATCTCATATCAATCCATAATGATCTTGAGCTTTGGTATTTACACTCCCAAGACATCTAATCACCAGCCTGCTGACCTGAGAAGTGCTCCATACAGTGCATTACAAGACAAACTTCAAGATGATTAGGCCTACATGTAAACTCTGCAGTTTATGTAATTAGTGTTTCTCATACGTGAAAGCACTGTGAGGCACACTTACGTGAAATTAGTTTTTTAGAAATACACTTGAATGTTGATAATGAAGCCCAGTGTGGCCCTGGCAGCAGGTGGTTCATCTCCTTGACTACTGATCACTCCACATATTTGCATCAACAACACATTAACAACATATTTCAGCATTTTTTGAAGGGCACCTTCACCTTTTTTTTAATACTCCCACTTATGCTGCTAACTCCATCTGGTTTGGTTGGTCTGTAATTTATGATCTCAGCAGCCACAGGCATGCTTTTCTTGGATGAAAGTATTGCACTGGCAGATAAACATGTTGCTTCCTACCAAGCTGTGCTCTAAACCTGTGATCATTTTGTCACCGTGGATAAATTTCTTCTAGCCCCTTGGGCAGTGATTGGATTCTCTTTCTTTTTCTCTTTCCAGTGTCTCACAAATTTACAAATATAGCAGTGTTGTCAGTATAATGTGTGTGTAATGTGGATGGTTTTACAGTCTTGCTCATCATAAGAGCAGGCAGAATAGATATAGTGTTCTACTATTTTCCTAGGGTATGTTTGTAGGCTATGGTTACATGCAGTGAGATTATTGTCTTGTTAGTTTTTAATCTTAACAGTTGACGGGTTTTGCCGCCTCTACAAAGCCTTGTTCATCTTTTACCTCTGAAAGCCAGAATGAGTCCCACTGTCTCTAAGTAGGTTTATTTTTATTTAAATCTGTGGCTTCCTTCTAACATTTTGGGCAACTTTCCAGCTCGTGCTCACACCTGCTGCAAAAAAGAGAGAAAACACTGACTTTGTGTTGTGCAGGGTTTCTTACTTTAGGTCCATGCTAATTAACAGGAAGAAGAAAGGATGACAGTGGAGGTATAACTGCTGCCTGACTTCCATCATTCATTCTCCATCTACAATGAAAAGGTCATTTTTTTTTTAGAATTTTCAGCAAAAGAAATTAAACGTCTTAGCCTTACTCTGCCATTAGGAACCAGAGAACATATAAATGTGAATCACAGTGCACTTTAAAACCTTTTATCCAGGCATGGTTTGTGAACAATGGAATTACTGAAGAACTCACTTCAAGGTAGGAGTTTAGGGCATGATGCTCTAAATGGAGACATTTCAAAAAGCTTTTTTTAAATAATAAAAGAACAAGGGGGATTGCAGCAGTATGTTATGTGCTAACTATTTTTCACTGAGCTTAAAATCCAGATACATCCATAAATATCAAGTAGAAACACTAAAGGACAAATGGTGACAGTTCACAATAATGAAATTGCTTTTGGTCACTTTGAAGGTCAAGACAAGATACAAGATACAATCACCCAGAACAACATGTTGTTTTTTATTCTCCATATGCCCACAGTTTGCATCGGAAACACAATGATTAAAATTCCTCATCCATAATCAATGAGTAATGCACACTTTCTGAAAACAGTGCACTAACAGCACTTTAAAGGTGAAGGTGTTAAATCAGAAGGCTACTGGAAATACATCTGTGCAAAAAACAAACAAGCAAATAAAAAATCAAACCACTCTCAGATAGAGTCCTGCACATGTCTGGGAACAGATCAAAGTACTGTTGCTGTTATTATCCTAAGATGTATCAGTCATGACCACTAACTAATCAGTTCAACATCAAACGTCATCAGCAAGTCCAACCCAGACATTAACCTTTTTGGGTCTCTGCCACCTTATTGGCTTACTGTCATTTCCACAGACATCTCTCTCTCTCTCTTTCTTCCCTCCTCTATATCCCCCTCTTTCTCCTCTCTCTCTCTCTTCTCTCTTTGTAAAACTGCAGCAGCTTCAGCGGAGACGTGCACAAGGACAGTCTGCTCTTCATACTCACACACTCACACACTCATCATTACACTGAGAAACGCCAAAACAGGTAAGTTACCGAGTGTTTTTATTCATCTGTATTTGTTTGTATGTTTGTTAATTCGTTTTTTGCATACCTCAGGCATTGTTTCTTCAAGACTGAACAAAATAACTGAATAGAATATAAATATGATTAGATGAATAATTTCTTAATAGTTGCAATAACACATAAACCATTCACATTATCCTCCTTCAAATGCCAATGTGCTTAATATGTGTGTCATAAAAGTGAGAATTTATTGATTTACACTTGCACACTAGAATTATTATACATCAAATTTTTGTTTTTAATAAATGTGCTTTGAGAGATGTTTTTATGGGTGTTAACAGCCTTATGTGCTAGAGATCTGTTATGTAAGACTTCTTGACATTTTAATCCAGAAGTCATATACTTCTTTAATCAAGGCACACTTTGCAAATAACATGGGAGATAAAAAATGAGGATGAAGCTTCAAATACGGTTTTAAAATGATTGAGGAAGGTACAAAATCTGTGAATGTGTACAAATGTATCCCAAAGGAATAAAACAGAAAATCTGTTTGTTTTTTTCCTGCACTGAGACATCCAAGTTGATAACATACTGTGCCATTTGGTTTGAGCTCATACTGTATGTGTGGCCATTTTCAAGGAAAGCCATTGCGCTCGTGGTTCAGCTTTGAAATGAAAGTGCTTCTTTTGCTTATAAAGCTGAAAATCTGAGCATTTAATTTCAGCAGATACGACCTTATGAACCAGATTTTAAACAGAATTGTTCCACTGATAAATAGCAGTAGTCTGTTTGTGAGAAGAGCACAGCAAAGTCAGCGTCCTATTAATAACTCATTTTATAATTAATTTCCTTTTTAAGTTATAAATACATGTAGTGGCTACATTGCGGAGTTTACTGCATAATTCTGTACTTAGTGTACTGTAGGTGTAACCCATCCACTAGATGTTGACCGTATGTATTCAACTGTGAAAATTAAAGTGTTCATTTACAGCCTGCAAGCAGAAGAAATAATCTCTATTTGCCTTTCAGTAAAAAAAACCTTCCTCACTGTTCATGAATATCATGAACAGATCTGTGATCTTTGCAATTAGCTGTAACACGGTGTAAATTCATTTCATATGGTCCCAAGGCCCCTCTCCACTGACAAGTGAGTTACATTAAGTCATACTAATTTATAATAATTAAACAACAATTGAGCCATAGAAAGGCCAAACAGTCACTGTTGATGTGGCCGTTGCAAATTTTACAACGTGGCAAGGTGAAAAGATCTAAAACAATTTAATTAAATCATGTGAAAAACATGGGAAACCCACATTAGCAAAGAGGAGCAGTGATAACATGTAATCCCTCACCAAAACTGACTGAAAGACTCTTAACAGGACATATAAAACCAGCACAAGCTATGACTGTAAAAAAAATAAATAAATAAAAATAAATAACGCCCATTAAGATGAATCAACGCAAAAATCACAACAAAAAATATAAATTATGGGCTTCATCAAACAGTTTGTCACTGGTGAAGTATTATTTTGCAGGCGTTATGTCTGTGCCATTAATAAGGGATGTGACAGGTGCTAAGGGTGCTCATATCATATCATTTATTAACAGTAAAACTGTGGATACATCCAAAGAAGTAACACGTATTCTGCATTCACTGACCACAGAATCAATATGCACACATTAATATTATATGCATACAATGGTTTTATAAAACAGTGGAATCCTGAAGACACTAAACAGCAAAACTTTTAATCTTTTGTTTCACATTATCGTTGCTTGATGAAAGCTTTTATTTATTCTGGATTGTTTTACAAAAGCAATATCACACTTAAAGAGTGCGACAATCATTAAGGGAAGCATCCTTGTGGCTTTTACTTCACACAACCAACCAAGACAATATGTAATTTAAAAAGCAAGTTTTTCTTCTCTTCTAGCATAATAAGACTATTTTAGTCCCAGACATTGCATCAGCACGCTGTCGTCAACATCATGCTTTGGAGTAATTTTGCATTATTTATTATTTAGAAATCTCATGTCATACAATTTTACCTTCCTTTAATTATCTCTGTGATTCATTTGCCGCTAAGTGACTGTGACAATAATAATCAGTAAGGAACAAAATATTTTTACTGTTTAATAAAATGTGTCAAAACCCAGCATCTCTGTCATTTTGAATAAACACTCTTAATGCTGAAAAGTGGTAACATATACTGCATGCCCTCTAAATGCAGACACAACTCTGTAATTTGATGTTTTCCACATGTACATTTAAGTGCAGGATGCACAATGTTAGCTATTCACATTCAAATGCCTTCACCCTTTCATAAGGTGCTCTTTGCCT
Source organism: Micropterus dolomieu (assembly GCF_021292245.1). Classification (NCBI taxonomy): domain Eukaryota; kingdom Metazoa; phylum Chordata; class Actinopteri; order Centrarchiformes; family Centrarchidae; genus Micropterus; species Micropterus dolomieu. The sequence continues at coordinate 15,470,066 of NC_060162.1, read as the reverse complement.
CTAACTGCAAGAATGTGCTGGTGTTGGTAAAAGCATCGTTCTTCAGCAATGGTCTCCTATTTTGTAAATGTCATGGCCTGTCTCAGAATATTGTTTGAATGTTGCATTCAAATTAAGATTGAATACACTCATTTGACAAACATTTGACCTTTAGCAATGTTGTCAAAGTTCTGTCATGACAGCTGCAACCTTGTTTCACGGTGTGCAGGTACTGGCAGAGTGAGCTTTGCTGCCATGGAGGGTAATCACAGTGGTTTGGCTGGAAGCACACAGCTGTCTGTGTCAGGAGAACAGAAAGACGGACACATTTATGAGGTTGCGGTGCAGAACAACTCCACCAACCGCAGCTCCCAGTTTGCAGATGTGGCTCTGCTGCAGACGTTCAAATCCCTCATCATCCCCTGTTATGTGCTCGTTGTGGTGGTGGGAGTCTTTGGGAATTACCTGCTCCTCTATGTCATCTGCCGAACCCGCAAGATGCACAATGTCACCAACTTCTTCATTGGAAACCTGGCCTTTTCTGACATGCTCATGTGTGTGACCTGCGTCCCTTTCACTCTTGCCTACGCCTTCAACCCACATGGCTGGGTTTTTGGCCGCTTGATGTGTTATCTGGTGTTCCTCATTCAACCGGTCACAGTCTATGTTTCAGTCTTCACGCTCACTGCCATTGCTGTGGACAGGTGGGTGGAGATGTTATGAATTATTTTTATTTATTTTTTTACTCTTTGTCCTTCCCTTCAATCCTCTTCAGTTTAGGGTCTCTGTTGGTTTGTGCAACACAACTGCACGGCCAACAATCTCCTGAAAAATGGCTAAACACGACTAAAATATGACACAATTCAGTGCATAATAATTAATCTAACAGACTCCTCTGGCTTAATATTAATCAATGATCAGGTTTTTGTCATGCAACAGACTGATCAATTAGAAATTTTACACAGTTAAGTCAAAAATGTAGTAATAATACATGTAGCTGCATGAGTCAAACTCTAATTTATTTATCACGCTTTGGCAAGATAAATCCATTTGTGAGTTCATAAACAAAGACCGAATGCAAAATAGTTTGGGCTTACAGCAGTATGTGATGGGACCGGACAAAAACCCAATTATTCAGCTTGAAACTTTGTGCGCAGAAAAAAACAATCAGCTGCAAAACATGTCCTCAGGTGGCCTCCAAGATCCACAGACGTTGCAGCTCACTGCTCCACTGCTGTTGTATCACGTACACCACTGCTCAATCTTTAAGTTTAAAATCGTAATGTTTTTCCTCTTCATCTGTACTGGACTGTAACAGTCCAATTGTCTGCTCTGTCTCTGTAACTTTTAACTTTTCTTGCTTGTCTTTTTGTGAAACACCTTGTGCTGCATATCCTCCATAAAAGGTGCTTATACTATGACTTTATACTCATAGACTGTATATAAAAAGGTTATACTGTTATATTATTATTATACAGTGCAGATTGATCCTGTGCAGTAACTCAGTTAGAGTGTGGTGTCCGAACAATAATGCTGCGATGATGTGTTGAGAAGAAATCCGCTTGACACTGTTCTTGATCATAAAATTTTATTACATCAAGGAATTCAGCATCAATTACAAGCTCTGCAGCAGCTTGGAGAGTGACCCAGCCCGATAACCACTCTGTCTCTCTGTACATCAAACACAGCTTATATAGGACATGTTTAGGTATCTGGTACCAGAGAAGGGTTCAGTACTATTCTGAGGTAACATAACACGGGGTCAGAGGTCAAATTCCATAGGAGGGTTCACTCTTTACACACCCATCAATCATTACTCCCCCTTAAGAGTTCACTGAGCCTCTGTCCAGCTGCTAGAGTGTTATTTTAAACTGTAATGGTCAAATGCACATATGTTATACACCACAAGAGCTAATGAACTAATTTAACATTTATACATTAAGTAATCACATAAGCTAAAAGTAGCTTTTATTAAAAGTGTGCTGCAGGAGTTCAATGTTAATCATGTATTAATTTATACATTGGATCATGATTAGTCATGCATTAATTAAACATAAGTTTTTACCCTCATTATAAAGTACTACTCTTTCTTTCTTTCCTGCAGATATTATGCGACAGTTCATCCCTTAAAGAAGCGTACAACTGTGGCTACCTGTGCCTCCGTTCTCACTGGCATCTGGTTGCTGTCATGTGGGCTGGTTGCTCCAGCCATCACCCACACCTACCACGTCGAGTTCAAAGATGAAGGCTTCACCATCTGTGAGGAATTCTGGTTGGGTCAAGAGAAAGAAAGACGTGCTTATGCATACAGCACCCTGCTGGTCACGTATGTCCTGCCACTCTCAGCTGTCTTTGTCTCTTATCTCTGTATCACTGTCAAACTGAGGAACTGTGTTGCACCCGGCCACAGGACACAAGACCAGGCAGGTGCTCAACAAGCTCGTAAGAGAAAGATCTTTCGCTTGGTTGCACTCTTGGTGTCTGCCTTTGCGGTGTGTTGGCTTCCTATTCATGTATTCAATGTGCTGCGAGACATAGACATTCACCTCATTAACAAGCGCTACTTTTTACTTATCCAACTGCTGTGCCACCTGTGTGCCATGAGCTCATCTTGTTGTAACCCCTTCCTCTATGCATGGCTACACGACCGCTTCCGCACCGAATTATGGAAGATGGTCAAGTGCCGTCATCGCATTGGAGTGCCTGCCAATAACTGTGCCAGTGTGGTCTTGTAATCACCTGGTGAAGAGAATCCTTTGTCGTTATCTTAATGTAAATTGCTGATTCATCTTGAGTACAAGAGTAAACTTTTGTGTGTCACCACACTAATGAAGTTCATCCTCTTTCGTGGCTAGCTAACAATTACTTGTGTTATGTACAAAGATGATTTATTGGCCCAGGGTACCTCCTGAAGAGAACATGAAGGTGTACAGTCTATTTAAAGGTCTTCCCATTAGAGTTTGAGATATGAAATTAAAAAGTATTAACTGTAGTTTAACACTTTCCGGGTTTTTCTGTTACCTCTAAAGGCCAGTATGCCTAATCCTATGTGAACACTCCAGGTTGAATTTTCTGGGAAAACCATTAGCTGTGACTGCATGCTAGCTCATGAGTCTCTTGCCTTCTGGACCCATCCAGCAACAACACGCAGTTAACAAGATGGAGTCCGCTATAGCCAAAAAAACAACTGGCTCCCAGCACAACACAGACTCCAACACAAACTCCAAGTAAGGATAAAAACCACCAACAAAGTTTTATGTGCTGGAGCCCTTCAGGCCAAACAAGAATCAGATCGAAGTTGGGTGAAAACACAGTCAATATCGGAAAGGTTTGAGTCACAGAGAGACTTCTGCTTTGTTTTGAAACCGACAAAACTGACAGAGTTTACTTTCATCCTATTGGACAGGTAAACTAACATTACAGCAAAGCATGTAAAATATATTGTAATGTTGTTCTTTAATTGGCTCAAGTTAGATAACGTTAGCTCGTGAGCTAAACACCGACCAATTGCTAACAATATCCGGTGCAAAATACTACAGTTGTATGGCTTTCCACATTACTTCACCAGCTAACGCGATCCATATTACTATCCTGAGTATCCAGGGCCGCACATAAGGGGGGAAAAGGGGGAAAGCATGCTGGGGCCCAGTAAGTTGTCACACTGCTCACAACTCCAACACTAGAGGCTCTATGTCAAAAATCAAATAGTCATTTTGTGTGACTTCTTTTTCTATGTTCAACTTCCTGTTCACATGTGGTCACGGTCACTCTATTCTGAGGTCAGCATAATTTTATTATTTGTTTGCTTCAAAAGTAAAACATTTGCACTTTACATTTTATGTATTCCAACCTTATTATGTATGAATGTTCAAAATGATATGTCAGTTTAGGGCAAGTTGTTTCAATGACTTTTGGGCAAGTCGTCACATGTGATTACTTGCCCCAGTACAAATAAACACATAGAACATGTTAAAAGAAAATATGTGAAATTCTGTAATTACCTCTGACACTAGTATTGAATGATACTGTAAATATAATATTATACTCTGTAGTTTACAGCAGCAGCCATACGCCTGGACAAGACTAGTATATACGGTCTTATACCGTAGGCATGCAGTATGTTAGTAGATACAAACACACACACACACACACACACACTACATGATCCAATTATTCATTTAGTTAGGCAACAAGGTTAATAGACAAATAAGCTTGTAATTGCAAGGAGGAATTTGTTTTTGAAGGAAGGAAGAAAATTGTCAACAGAAGACAGAGAATGGCAGTACACCACCTGGAATAATGTTAAAGGCAGTCAGGCAGGTGAAGTTGAAGAACAAATCAATCAGAAGTACAGCTAAGGATTGTGACGTAAGCCGCTGACATCTCTTTTGGTCTCATCTATGTGGAGCCATTTTAATATACAGTATTCGAAAGAAGACGTGGTTTAAGTGCGATGTTTCACCTCAGGCCAGGCAATTTATGTGTGCCAGAACTGTGACTCTAAACACATGTCTGATTAGTCAGATACAGATGTAGGTCGTACAAAAATGCACATTGTTACATTAGTTTGTTTAAAAACCACATCTGTTTAGTTAAGAAGTTATACATTAAAGCAAGTTATCTGCAGCATTACATTCAATTACCATAGATCTATTTGCACTCCAGAGAACATTTGATTTTAAAGTTCAAAAAAGAGGTTGTCCCACTTAATGTGTGCTCTGCCAAAATTTTAGTTTTGAATTAAATTATTTATTTTCAAAATTCTCTAGGCTTGATTTTTGATTGATTTTACTTTCAGTTCTGGTTACAATTTGAAATCGAAATCAATATTCACAATTCTGAATGACAAGTGTTCAAACTATTTGATAATCCAGTGTGACAATTTACCTGCCGATGGGGCAAACTGTCACAAGTGCACACTCTCTATTCTCCATAATGAGATAAGATATGAAGATGTAATTAATGCAAAACTTCTGCCCAAGACTTCATTCTTTCATTTGGTATGGCATTTGTACAATTGTGATGTTCGGTGCTCAGTAAATATTAGATCGTGTGAAAAGTGAAACATACATATGCTTGTTGTCTGTGACGTCAAAACATCAAAAGTGCACCGCATGCAGCAGGCCAAGGTTGATTGTGTTAAATATCTGGGGCTATGGATTGACTCTGAATTATCATATAAAAGCATATTGATTATATGTAACAAGACTGGCTGTTCAATTGGGGTTTTGTACAGGTCAAAGAACTGTTTCACCATGAATGTAAAAAAGAGACTGGTATCTCAGTTGTTATTGCCTGTTATTGATTATGGAGACATTTTGTATCAAAATGCTTCAAAACTGATCTTTTGGAGGTTAATGTTAAATTTAAAAGTTTGTGCAGATTTATTCTGAATTATGACTTTCAAACCCACCATTGTGTAATGTACAATCAACTGATCAAATGTATTCATTTTAAATATCCTATTTATTTACAACAGTTTTTCATTCTGCATAATTCTAATCATATTTATTCTCTTAGAAGCAATAACAATCTTTTTTTTTTTCATGTTCCAAAAACTACACTTGAAATAGGAAAAAAGGCATTTAGGGTTAAGGCTCCTAGAGACTGGAACAATCTACCAACTTTCTTGACATCTTTGCTGTATCTAGGTTCATTTAAGAATGCTCTTATTATTCACCTTACAACAGACTGCTCCTGTTAATTATTGTTACTTACTGCTATACTCTACTGTTCTACCATTAGTGTCTAGATTTTGTGGCATGTGCATGGTACATGAGTGAATGTGTTTTCTTTTGTATTCTTGAAATGTTTACTATTGTGTGTTTGATGTTTGCTGTATATTGTGTAGTTTTACATTATTTTACGTTTTTGGTCAGGACCCCCTCTAAAACGAGATAGTACATCTCAAGTGGTTTTTATCCTGGAAATAAATTTCTTACAAAATATCACTGTAAGCAGTGGGAATGAGTCTCCCAGTGTTTCGGACTCTGTGTGTCGGATTCTGCTCACTCATGAGTTTGAGCATGCATACGACTACACACCTGGTTGCAATCTAAAAAACGCACCGCTAGTGGCCGCTGAAAACTACATATAGCCCTTTTAAGATGATATATTGTCACTAGTTAAAATGTCAGTGGGTCACATTATGACTTATCCTCTGGGGACTATGAATATCAACAGATGATTTCATGAAAATCAGGCCATTACTTTTCAAGATGATTTGTCATGGACCATAGTGTTGGTCAAGGGAAACTTTCACATTATTGTGGTGTAGGAAGAAAGATTTTTGGAATCATCCTTTGAAAACATGCATATCCATACCAAACTCCAAAGCAATCAAGTAGTTACAGTCAAGTGTAGATATCTTTCTCCGGAACAAAGTGTTGGATGGACAGATGACTTTGCCTGTTTCTGGGCCATCACTGGAGCATGGACTACCAGCCAGGCAAAAAGATAAATGTTTACTACAAATTTCACTCTTCAAAGCTAATTCAGCATTGATAAAGTTAGAGGAAAGTGTAGAGATTAATGTATCTGAAATATTTAATGTAGTATATTGTACATATGGTGCACATCTGACACCTGTGTGAAATAATGAAAATGTGTTATAATGTGTTATAATGTTTGTAATAAGATATTGGCCTTTTGATATAGAGGCGATCTTACAGGTGTCAGGTTTCCTTTAACAAATGAATGAGGATAAAAATCCAATGACCTACGAAAAGCTACATATGAGTGGTGCATAATATATATTTGATATGAAGAGAAAATGAGACCGTCAGTTCAAATTGTGTTTGGAAAAGGTCATCATAATCCTCGTGTGGTGTTCCTTCTTGGAGCCATGTGGAATAAATTTAATTTATGAACTTGTTCCCCTGGGCTTTAATTTTCTTAAAGCCTGTAGTTGATGAATATGCACCTTAACATCAATTGATTTCTGACAGCACTGTATAATCGCTGTATAAATTAAACCATTTTAGTGTGGTGCTTGGTTCTGTGTTGCTATCTTTGTACTCTGATTTCTTTTGTTTCTATTGCTTCTGCTAGAGATTTTGTACAAAATGTGCTTGACATGGCATAAATGAGTCACGTTATCAACACAATTTAACCATGTGTTGTCAAGGAGTGATAACTGGCTGGTTGGTTACTTTCACTGTCTTCATTCCAGCTCTATTGTTTAGTTTGTGTGGTAGCTGACATGTCACATTATTACACTGTCTTCTCTCTGTATGCATCTTTATCCCTTTCCTGCAGGTGGTGTATGTACATCTAAGTAAAAGATGTGTGCCTTTATTTTTGCTCTTTTCTCCATCACCATGTTCTTGGATGAAAGGACTCAGTGACTGAATCGATTTGGGTGCCCACTGTATACGGCATACTGTCTCTCATTATTATCACCAAACAATGTAAATTATGTATATGATTAGTAATGTGACATGTATCACTTGAGCCACAGCTTGTACTAAAAATATACCGTGGAAAATTGTGAATAAAAATAAAATAAAAAATAGAGGTTGAATTCAGATCAATGTAACTGCATGATGGCCCCAGTTTGGGGGTCACAGCCCCCAGTGCTCCGATTAATACTGGCACCACTGTTGCTGTTACTTTCCACATCTTTTCTAGCTCCTCTTTCAGCCCTTGGTATTTCTCAAGCTTCTCGTGTTCCTTCTTCTTGGTGTTGCTGTCGCTTGGGATTGCCACATCTATCACTGCAGCCTTCATCAACACGATGTCTGGTTGGTTAGCCATCACCAGTTTCTCAGTCTGGATCTTGAAGTCCCACAGGATCTTAGCTCGGTCATTCTCAACTGCCATAGGAGGTGTCTTCCATTTTGACCTTGGGACTTCCAGCCAGTCATGGCAGATGTTCCTGTACACTATGCCAGCTACCTGGTTATGGCGTTCCATGTAGGCACTTCCTGCCTGCATCTTACACCCTGCTGTTATGTGCTGTACTGTCTCAGGGGCATCCTTGCACAGTCTGCAGCTGGGGTCCTGCCAGGTGTGGTAGACCCCAGCCTCTATTGATCTTGTACTGAGTGCCTGTTCTTGTGCCGCCATGATTAGTGCTTTAGCTCCAGACTTTTCCAGCCACTGGTAGGATTTCTTGATATCAGCTATTTGTCTGTGGTAGATGCCATGCAGTGGCTTGTCTCTCCATGAAGGTGCTTCGTCTTCCTTGTCCTCACCGTCGGGTTTCTGCTGCCTGAGATATTCACTAAGCCCTTCATCTTTGGGGGCCATCTTCCTGATGTACTCCTGGATCTTTGTCGTTTCATCCTGGACAGTGGTCTTGACACTCAATAGCCCTCGGCCTCCTTCGCTACATTTGGTGTACAGTCTCAGCGTGCTGGATTTGGGGTGGAACCCTCCATGCATTGTGAGGAGCTTTCTTGTCTCGATGTCAGTGGCCTCTATCTCCTCCTTTGGCCAGTTTATTATACCAGCGGAGCATCTGATGACTGGTTGATGACTGATGACTATGTGTTGATGGCTCGCATCTTGTTCTTCCCATTCAGCTGACTTTTCAGGACCTGCCTTACTCTCTGTAGGTATTTGGCTGTGGCAGACTTCCTTGCTGCCCCCTCATGGTTTCCATTAGCCTGCAGCACCCCAAGGTATTTGTAGCTGTCCTGAACATCTGCAATGTGGCCTTCTGGTAGTTCAATCCCCTCGGTTCTGATCTTCTTCCCTCTTTTTGATACAATGCGACCACACTTGTCCAGTCCAAACGACATTCCAGTGTCGTTGCTGTAGATCCTGGCAGTGTGGATCAGTGAGTCGATGTCTCGCTCATTTCTGGCATACAGCTTGAGGTCATCCATGTAGAGGAAGTGACTGATGGTTGTTCCACTTCAGAACCGGTATCCGTCGCCAGTCTTTGTGATGATGAAAAGAAGGGGCTACCTAAGAAATGTGTAATGTGTAATATATATATATATGATTAATTTAATTATGCAATCTCGTATCCTAGGTCATATTTCAAAACAGATCAGCACTACCCAGGGGCTGACAAATCTAGCACTCCATAGTTACTTTTACAATATGTGCTGTGCCATAGAAGCATGTTTAGTTTAGATTTTCACAGTGTAATCAGTCAAACCTGTTATTCAGGCTGCCATTTACATTGAATTTATAATGGAGAAATCATACCTTATATACTCTCTTAGGCAAAACTTCTCATTGGTAATATAATAAAGGCTACATTGGAGGCTTGGCATAACAGAGGTTTTTGATTATGGTAGGAACACGCAGGTGTTCCTGATAACATTGACGACGGATCAGTTCTATTCAATTGTCGCAGTAAGCCATGACAGTACGACAGCATGCATAATACTGGGACCTTGAAACCAAAACAGCTGAGTGGAATTCGGTCATGATTAATTTTATTATTCAAACATGTGCTATCCTTGCTGTGACATGTCAAAATGTCTCCCGTGAAAAAACAAGAAAAGTTGGTCCAAATGTGCAAAACCAAATTGTAACCAATTGTAAACAAGGTAGATGCTTTTCATCAGGGGTGGTGATGTGGATGCTGTGCAAACAATTTATTCTTGTATTTCCTTTAAAAAAAAAAAAAAAAAAACAGTTTTAGTGGGAATCCTCACACTGCATTTTTCACTGTGCACATCTTGTGATGTGTCCAGAAACTTCTACATGATAATTATTTATTAACCACTTCAACACAACTTTTTTTGTAAGTAAACCAAGTAGCAGCAAAACAACGATACAATCTATTACTGGATAAATTACATAAGGTTGTAGCATCTTCATCAATACATTAGTGGTCATGATTTCTCACACTCAGACAAGGACAGTATCTTCTGTGTCAGAGCAAAGTCTCGAATTTCTTGAGGAGTGCGAATGTATGACTCAATTTCACTGTCAGAGATTTCCTCATCACCAGTTACATCTTTGAGCTCAGGCTGCTCCAGTCTCCTTCTCTTAGCATGAATCACGCACGGAGGAGCAAACAGCACTCTCTTCCCCCAGTTTGGTGCTGGATCTTGGCTCTCCTGAGTGATACTGTGCAGCTCAGGTACTGTGAATGGATTAACATCTTCATCTCCTGGTTGCTGGGTCTGTTCAGCATTCGTTTCACATTGTTCCACAGAGGATGCATTTGGAGTCTGCTCTACAGGCTCAGAGATATGGGAGGGAGCAGTCTCCTCAGAGTCCACACAGCTTTCCTGACACTCTACCAGCAGAGCGTCCTCATGGGTCCTCTGAGCCCTCCTTAGCAGGGTGTACCTGTGCTGTAGAATATCCTCCACCTGCAGAACAACGTTATCCGGCGTCACGGCTTCCCTGAGCCAGGGAATCTCCTTACCTAGCTTACACAGCACCTCCTTTATCTCAGTTATTCTCTTCAAAGCAGGCTTGTGCTTATTGACCTTGGCAATCTGACAGAATTTGTCCAGGGAGAATTTCAGGCGCTGCTTGTTGGGTTTCAAAGACTGCCAGCCCAAGAATATTGCTGCCATCATGATGGGGATGGGTTTACGGCCAGTCACAATCCAGGCATCTGCTGCCAGCTCCACCAGGGCAACGGCCCGTTTGGTCAAGTCCTTAGAGTTCTCAGCCAATTCTTCAGGAACGTGAAGTGAACTTATTTTGTACCTGACAGAAAGAACAACATCCTTAGTAAATATAAAATCTTGATCCCCCTAGGCTGGAATGTATCATTTAAAGCACTTTTTCAAACGCATGATTTAGAGCACTGTTGGTTTTCAATTCTGCCTGGGAGCTTTCCAAATAGACACACTTAACTGTAAATTACTCCAATGAGATTGATTTGGATCTGGGCTCAACTCAGAGTAGCTCCACTAAAGTCCAGTCAGGCAAAAGAGAATTCAACATTTCTAAAAACAAACAAACACCTAACTAAATAAGAATCATCGCTGTCCACTTGTGACCATTTGAAAATAAAAGCTTAATAGCCCTGTCTTTGAGAATCAAAGGCAAGTTATCATAGGCCTGGGTCCTACTTCTATAAAATGAGACTCATTTGTTTAACAGGAAGACAAGAATGGCACTGATGGATGGATTAGTCAGAATTAGCAGTTATTCATCTGTTGTTCTAAAATATAAATAAGTCTTTCTGATCAGCCTAGTTAACCATCACATTGCCGATAAGGTTTCTCCAGTGAAGAGTGACACTTTAACAAACACTCAGACCACTGCTCTTCACTTACTCCTGACAGTGGGCCTCCATGACATCAGTAATGTTGACGGTCGGAGCTTCAATGTGAAGAATCTTGACCATCTCTTGATAAATGCCTCCCACCACCATCGGGTCGGCATCCAGCAGGCAGCTGATGGTTCCTGTGGTAATGGGCCAATTGAGCAGTCTGCAGCTTACAAGCACACAGCAACCAGCGAGAACTTCTTTCTTCTGGAGGCTCACTTTGAGGAAACTTTCATGCTGATAGGCCTGGTTGAAATAGTTCTGTGAGAGGTTCTCGATCTCACTGTGGACCCGGAGACTCCGACATATGGCTTTCACACGCTGCAGACCTGTAGAGAAATAAAGATGTGTGAGCATGTGCGAGTGAGAGCGACAGAACCAACTATATATAGAAGAGCTACTGTGTTATAGTATCTGTAACAAGCACAAGCTCCCCTAGGAGAGAAGATCTCACCTTTAATCAGGTTCATACACGGCTTTTTGGCCACAGCTGTGGTTCGGCTGTAGCTGACATCTGTAAGAAGCACAGAGTAAAGGCAAAATCTAAAAGGTAAAAAAAGTGTTAGAAGGTTGGGATTAGCAGTGATACAAACACTGAGTAAATGCACCTATTACCATGCTATTTCTCAATATAGAAATACTTTTTGAGTGTAGCGAATGGGATAACAGTGTCTTCAGTATTATTAGTGTCATCTAAATGTTGCCAGTTCAAAATAAAAAAAGTAAAACAATTACACTGCTTCATTATGTTTTTCACACTTTTTTTTAAAAAACACAGCAGATAAGGGTACACCATGTCTAGAGAAAGGTTGTGACACTGATTGACCTGGCCAGCTAGTGAGTGTGATCATGTTAGGGACTCACAGTAGGTATGCGTTTCTCCACTTTGTTGCTGTAAAACTGCTTATTTTCAGAACTTTATGCTATTTCAAGAGAGCAGAGTAGGTTTTCTTCTGAATCTTTTGACCCAGAGCTGGATTACCTACCAGGCAAAGTGACTGCTCCCGGGCCCCAAACCCTCAGGGCTCTTAAAAGGGCCATATTCAAGTGTCATTTGCCTTGTGGTAATTTGAGTAATTGCACATTTGTTTGAAATATGCAACATTACAGAACCTCAAGGCATGCCCTCCATTATTACCAGTCTTCTAGAGGGCGCTTGGTCAAAATTTACAATAAGGTACGGCTGCAGACTATAGCACCTCAAGCCACGCCCCCTCGCAGTAGAGTCTGTTATGATTAGCTATCGCCTACCTCAAACCAAGTAGGGTCAATACGTTCTGCACATAAGCATAGTAAAGTAGTTCAAGGAAACCAGCAATGAAAAAAAAACTTTATACAAAAACACTAATAATAATAATAATCTTTTATTGTCCATTTCCATACAGTACGCATGCTAAATTAATTCTCCGCATTTAACCCATCTTAATTAGGAGCACAGGGCAGCCAATACGCCCAAGGAGCAGTTAGGGGTTCAGGGTCTTGCTCAGACACCTTCGGCCCAACAGACTGAGCTACTGCCACATTAACAAGGAGTCACTGCATTAGCAATAAGGTTTTCATTTTCTAATGACCTAGATCCAGTGGGGACGTCACGGTCCTCTGTTGATCTATTGTAGGTTTAGGGGGTTTAACTGGAGGCACAAGCAGCGCCCCTGGTCTACAGTCTGCAACTGGACCCTCCTCAAAATTTAAATGGCTCACATTCCTGAATAAATGTGTTTAATCAACTTACCATTAACAGGGAGGTGAATGGGGGTCCACAGCTACTTTTTGCCAGAGCCCCTTAGTCAGCCAAATGAACACATTTTGAGATTTGTCTGAAAATGTCTGCCTTTACCTCCCAAAAAAAATCAAAGTGAAAGGGATTTGTTTATGGCGCTAATTACGGAGAACATTTACATTTATTGATTTTGCTGACGCTTTTATCCAAAGCGACTTACAATTGCTATTTATGTCAGAGGTCGCACACCTCTGGAGCAACTAGGGATTAAGTGTCTTGCTCAAGGACACATTGACGTGTCACAGTGGATTCGAACCCAGGTCTCTCACACCAAAGGCATGTGTCTTATCCACTGCTCCATCACCACCCCGGAGAAATGACATTTGCATCATTTCTTTGCTGCTCTGTTGTTCCACAAGTGGTGCAGCTGTATTGTCAACACAAAAAAAAGTGAATACAGTAAAACAAAATAGTCCAAACTGACAAACTCAAAAACAAATTCAGGAGAAAAAAAAACAAACTATCTAGTAGCCACTTTAGACTGATCCTCTAGTAGCTGTCGAAGAATGAGAGTTGTCATTTCAATCGATATGGACTTCCAAAAAAGCAATGAAGAGGGACCAAATTTTCCTAAAATCCTCATGTGTGTCCTTCAGAGCAAACTTGTCTCTTTCAAGGCTGTTGTGGTAAAATCTTCTTTGCCGTTATAACAGTCTTTATGGTAGTTAACGCTAAAAGCGATTCAATGTTGGTTCTGGCTGCACTGCAGGACCAGCCACTGTACAAACCACTCTGTTTCTGAGTTACCTTTTAGGAACAATATAATCTGTGTAACAAATTGGATTAAGCTTTCCCTAGTAGCGCTCGATGAATCAGCCAACATTGGCTAATTGCAGTATATTTCAGTATCTGTGTAAATGTCAGCCGGTAACTAACAAGATATTGCAGTACACAAATGCAAAACTGCTGCAGGTTAGAGATAATTTAAAAACATGTCTCCATTACGTAGTTTGTCCATCAGAGAGACAAACCTGAGAGCATTACATTTATTCATTTAGCTGACGCTTTTATCCAAAGCAGCTTACAATTGCTATTTATGTCAGAGGTCGCACGCCTCTGGAGCAACTAGGTGTTAATGGTCTTGCTCAGGGACACAATAGCTGGCGGATGGCTTACAATGGGAATTGAACCCTGGTCTCCCACATCATAGGCAAGCATGTTATCTATGCACCCTCACCACCCCAGCACTGACAAGTTGACTTCTAAACTGTCCTGTTTGATATGCATCTTTGTCACAATTAAAAAACAAACAAAGCTTCATCAAGAACATTAGATTCTTCTGTGTTTACTGGTATGTTTAAAATATACTATTTATAATATTTGCTAATAGTTGTTATATGGTGCTTTTTGGAGGGGGTGGATCATTTATTATATTTAGGCATTTGTCTTATTTGACAACTTTTATAGAGAGAGACAGGAAATATGGGATGTGAGACAAACTCCCAATATCAACATTAGTACAAGCCTCAAACATTTGAGTGCTGGTCGGGCAGTACTCTAATATTTATGGAAGATATCTGTGTATAAACGGTCATCCGATGTCTTTCAGGTCAATAATGGCGGGCGATCTTAAACTTTAAAGTTTGTCGTATAGGTTTTGATATAGTCCTTTGGGGCTTAAAGGGACAATGTGTAAGAATTGAGACTCCACCTGTCAAATTCATATTCCAAACAAATAGGGGGCAGCATATCACATATCAGGTCATAACATCTAGTTAGCTCCATTAGCCGTGCAGATAACTTAGCGGCCCTATTAGCTGACTGAGTCCTGATTGGACACCAGAACTGGAGCCAGGCGAGCGCGCAATAGAATCAGGCTCAGCAAACAGCCTCCGCCTGGGCAGTGTGTAGAGTCAGAATATTTTCACATCAAACTCCGTGAATTAAGGGTTTGTTTCCACCAAACCAGACAAACAATTAGTTTGGTGAAAGAGAGAAATAGGTGTAAGAATATTTCTTATGTTGACATTTTGAGAATTTAGTTTATTAGACTAAGAGGGATGAGACTATCACCGCTTGAGGTACAAAATGCTATTACAATCATAGACTGTGTAACAAGAAGCTAAAGACCTGAGAAGGCAACCACCTGTCACTCAAAGCAGCCACATTCTTAACTGCATTAACTTTAAGTCTTGATATAATTTAAATGGGTAATTGACATAATATAAAGTAAGGTGTGAAGATTCAAAAAGTAAACACTAAAATAAGGCAGAGAATTAAAACGGTGAAACATTTATCAGGCTCAGAAGTGACGGAAGTGAATGTTCTTGAATTGTGTCCTCTTCACTACTGTGACTGTGTCTGACTCAATGAGTGTCTCGAATCAGGTCTCATTATCACTCCGGTTCGTACCTGAACCCCCGACTGGGTCATCGGCCAGAGTTCCCTCGGCCACCACATATCCGCAGTCCACACACACCAGCTGTGTCTGGGCGTACAGATCATCGTCCACAATGTTTGAGGACCCGCAGCCCGGGCATCTCAAACCCGCACGAGACATCTTCCAACTACACTGCCGCCACGTGCGGACAGACGACTTCAGAGAACAACATAAAACTGGTGTTAAGTTAATCCGTGCACCTGCAGCACAGTGACGGACTCCACGCCCGCAATGAGAAACTGTGATCAGCGGTTCAACGACCAATGAACGTTATTTTCTCTAGTCGGACGGGGGCGAGTGAAATGTTTCCGGGCGGATACAACCTTTGTAATGGCAAAGGTTCCGCTTGGTCCTAACAAAAACGGCCATTTCCACAGCAGTCCCTTTTTTTATATCCAGTCTATGAGTTATCCTCACCGATAATAAAACTAGAAATGGGAATATGGCTATTGGAAATTAAACATGTCTTCTATACAATCTTACTTTCCTTTTTGAAGAGATGAAATCCGATATTAGTAAATACAGGAGACTCTCCATTGATAATGACTTTGGTAGATATTATGAACTGTTAAAATTGCAAATAAGTAAATTTGTAGTCCATTTGAAAAAAGGCCAGAAAGGTAAAAACAATTAAATGCAGGGAATCCCAAAATGCACAAATTATTAAGAAATCCAAATGATTGCCGTAGAAAAAAAAACTACACAGAGTTATGTGCGTTTGTCAGAACAAGAAAGGAATGCATTTTATTTTGCATATTTTAAAAGCATAATGCAGTAACCTCAGTACAGTGCAGTGATTCAGTGTAGGCTACATCATGTTAATAGCATAAGCTGAGTAAAGTGCCTTTTGGGGTTTAGTAGAATCATGTAAACTTTGACATTCAGTAGGGCTACAAGAGAAAAAATCTTATCTACATGACTAGTGCATAGTTTTGACAGTAAAATAAGGCTTTTCTTCATACTGGAGATATCTCCAGAGGACAGAAAGCTAACAGTCTCTGGAAAAACAGACAGTTGTGTTTTGTTTTTACCACCATTAAATACAGTCTGTCACATAGGCAACATGCAACGTTTATCAAAGTAATTTCTGTAAAGAAATGTATGCTCAACATGGAAATAGTCATAACAAATACACAAGAGTTTTTTCAATGTCACACATGTACATACTGTAGGAAAAGTGTCAAAAACATAAAAAATATCTTTGTACGCATTAACATCTTTGATTGCAAGTAGACATCATCCCCCAATTGAAAGACTCTTAGCTGAAAGATCTTTTACAAAATATGTCAATCTTCATCATTATTTATTTGCCAATATGTTGAACTTGAGTTCTACACTGTTCAAACATTGTAAATCTAAACCCTTACTACAGTTACATTTCACAATATAATCCACGTATCTCAAGTTGACACTTCTGTTTTGGGATTGTCAGATTACTGGGTGGGAACAAAGTGTCAGCTGTGAATCCACCTAGGCAGATTTCTTCAGAGAGTTCATGGACATGAGAATACTCGGTTGCTCTTCTATGACACGCACAAGCAAGTTGTCAATGTACTGCTCCAGCTCTGATATCTTTTTGTCTCTCTCTGAGAGCTGCTTTTTCTGTTTAAGCACCAGAGAGATGAGTTCCTCCTGAGTTAGCTGGGAGTACGGCCCTTTCGGCCCGGTGTCATTTGCCTGTGAGAGTGGACATGGAGACAACATGAAGAACATGTATGTTAAACCCAAATAAGACACAAATCTGAAAATGGAAGATTCAAATGTTGATGGTATTTGATGAACCAGACAAACAAGCTGCATGCATGCATACATCTTGGTTAACTTATTTTGATAACCAAGACAGAAGATCCTTTGACCACCATAAATGATTTGTTTAAAAAGAAAAAAAAAAAAAAAAAGAAAGATACCTTTGTGTTCTGCTGATCACCACAAAGGATTCCTGTGGATTTGTTATCTTTTTCCCCTCCAACAACTGAGACAGACTGCTGTTCCAAAGGATTAAGGGGTTTTACAGGTTGAAGCCTGCAATGAAAGAAAAACAGATTTAGGTACTAGCTGGATGGGAGTGAAAGGAAATGAGTGGTGGTGTGTAAGTTTGACTCAGTTATAAAGCCGTTTGCATGATGTATAATTTTTCTATAAAATCAAAGAGCAACCTAGTTAATCACTAGTTAAACAGAATATTATTTGTATTAAGACTATAAGCATTTGCCCACACCAACCTAATCATACAACACAATAAATAATACAAGCAGAGATCAATAATGAACGAGTATGAATGATGAAAGATGAATCATAAAAGACTGCGCGGCATGATGCATCTTTTTCTTATTATGGAAGATCTTAAGGCATGATGTCGGGAGCTAGTGGTGAGTGTGATTTATAATAAATGACCAGAAGGATGAGTGATAAATATTCTGTTAAGGAACTGGACTGTTTCACCTGCGTGAACCTGTAGGAGGCCCCCCCTTCTTCCCGCTTGCCTCCTCTCCAGCAGACGGGGACTCTTGTACATGCAAAGGACTGATAGACTCAGGGACACATGCGTCGGTTATCCTGTTATCAGGTACCATTACGCCTGTTTCATCTAGGACATGGCTTTCTTCAGTGTTTTGGCTGATTAAAGTGCTCGAAGTGGCGGCTTTCGTTGTAGGAAGTGGGGGAGCACGGGCCACTTTTGAGGATTTTATTTTTGTTTGAGAGGCGGCGCCTTTATCGGCTCCTTGTGAAACAGCCGGAGGCCCTTGTACTGAACCAGTTTTACCAGAGGTTGTGGTATCATCATTGGCTGTGAGCTCATTGTCATCTTCATCATCTTCAAATGGATTTAAGCCATAAACAGTCGTCTGTTGTTTTGCCTCTGAGCCACATTCATGGAAAATTTTGCCATCAGAAGACAGGGCTGTTTTGGGTTCAGATGACGGCCCTTCTTCCACAGAACGAGGTCTAGATGGTGCAGGACGCTTACTGTGTTTGGCTACATTTGTTGTTCCTTCAGTGGTACTACTTTGCGGCAAGCTCTGGGTGTTCTTTGTTTCTGTGGGAGACCTACTCACAGGAGCGATAATTTGCACTGAGCGCTGAGGGAGAACGCTGATGGTTTTGACATCTTTGCCTTTACTGTGCTTGTTAATTTTTGCCAGATGTGGTGTAGTCCCGTCCTGCTCCTTCTGACTCTGCCTCTCAGCTTGATTCCTTCCTGGAGGCTGAGGAGCCGGCCGCTTTTCCCATTGAGAACTAATAAGATCCTTTTCATCAGTGGAAACGGTTTTGCTTCCCACTGATGACTCGGCAGATTGACACCTGGAAATGAGACACAGACTGCATGACATTTAAGCTTATACTCAATCATTAAATGGAGTCTTATAGGGAGGACAAGATACTGTAATAAGGTTTGAAAATAAATTCAGATCACTGCATTGCTTCACTGGCATTGAAAAACCATCTAAAACAAGTCATCAAGGATGCTGAAGAGGAAGATATTAGAATATTGTGTAAAACCTTGTGTTGCAAAATAAAACAAAAAAGGAGAACACAGTATGTATTTTTTTATTTTCTTCATATGAAAAAGCAGTGCATAGTAAATACAATATAATGTAGGAAGATCTATTAATTAATTAACCGAGCAAATCACATCCTGAGATCTGCAATTACTATCCACCTTCAGCATCACTCACTGAGTAATGAGTAATTATCCATTGTTTCATGTCATTTTCACTCCCTGTTCATCTGGCATCTGCTATAAAAAGAGCTAAGACTATGCAACGAGCCCCCAACCTTAGTTGAAAAAGAGAGACATAACGTGCATGCGTCTGCACGCTCGTACCGACTCTAACACACGCATACAAGCGTTGCCATTTTTATGACATTTTGTGTCAGCTTTAGGTTGCATTTAAAAGAGAAGTGCAGAGAAGTACTGTAGCTATGTCGTGACCGACTGAAATACTGTAGAAGATAAACTATATTCAGATAACACTCTGTCAATGACATGTCTGTCATGTTGATGACTCTGACTTCATATCATTTTCATCAGGCATTCAAATTTTGTTTCACTACCTCCTTTGCAATTCTGTTCATGGTCCAGTTCTGTTCCTGATAACTAGGGCAGGTTAACTCAATCTAGTTTAACACCCACATCCTTCACTATTTCCCACAGGTGTATTTTAAACCGGTTTTAAAAGGTGTGAAAGTTTCTGGGGAGTCTTTTTTTCCATGTTAATTTTGAGAATGCTCACAGAGCGAGGAGTGTGAGCTTCAATAGACAATTCATGGATGGATAGCCATGGAATTTGATAAACACATCTATGGCTCCATCAGGAGGAAGTGTAATAACTTTGCTGATATATCGAGCACCACCATCAGTCCCTGAAAAGCGGGTTGTAATGTTTTATAAATCTTTATGGTTATGTTTCTCGTAAAGTCTCGATTGACTGCATATATTGAAACAGGAAACAGCTTCGTGTTCCAACATGAAGGTAAAAAGCCAAAAAGGTTTGGAGAATAAAGCGTAATAAAGCATACTGGTGAGGAGGTGTGACACTTTAAATTAAAGTTACATTTTCATGATGTTTTATTTATTTTTTATTTATTTATTTTTTTTTTACACAATAATAAAACAAGGGAAGGTTACTTCTAATGTTTTTTCTTCTACCATTTTGGATTTAAACATGTATGTACGCAGTGTTTGTGATCCATGAGGTGTAAGATGGCTTGAACTAACCTTTGTCGGACAGTTGGGACTTTTGCTGTGCTGCTGTCGGGTCCAGCAGGTGAGCTGTGAATCTCCTCAAAGGGATTATTTGAAATCAAATTTTCATCGAATGGATTAGTAGAAGTGACGTCTGCAGGACTCTCCACGGCCACTTTAGATTTCATCTCTGCAGCTTTGTGTTTGGTTTCATTTTCCCTCCTCTTCTCTCCTACAAACTTCTCTTTCTCCAGCTTCCTGGCCTGCTCTTCTTTACTCTCCCTTTCAGCTTTCTCCTCCCTCCTAGCCCTCTCCTCTTCCTCAGTACGCTTCATTTCTTGTTCCTCTAGTCTCCTCTTCTCCTCTGCTAATCTCTCCATTTCTTCATTTTCCTTCCTAACCCTCTCCTCTTCCTCTCGTCTTCTCTCTTCCTCTTCTTTCCTAATCCTTTCCTCTTCCTCCCTTTTAACTCTTTCTTCAGTCCTTCTTTCTTCTTCCTCTCGTCTCCTCTTCTCCTCAGCCAACCTCTCAACCTCTTCTTTTTCTTGTCTCCTAATCCTCTCCTCTTCTTTTCTCCTCCTCTCCTCCTCTTTACTAATCCTCTCTGCCCTTTGCCTTTTTTCCTCGTCCTCAATTCTCCTCCTTTCTTGTTCTTCTAGTATCCTCTTTTGCTCGGCTAACTTTTCACGCTCTTCTTCTTGTCTCCTAACCCTCTCCTCTTCCTTTGCCCTCTTCTCCTCCTCCACCCTTCTCCTTTCCTCTTCTTCCTCAATCTTTTTACTTTCTTCCTCCTCTAGTTTCCTCTTTTCCTCTACCAGTCTCTCATATTCATCCCTTTCTCTCCTAGCCTTCTCTTCCTCCTGTCTCCTTTCCTTCTCTTTAATTATTTCCTCTTCCTTCCTTTGCCTTTCTTGTTCCTCTAATATCCTCTTTTCCTCAAGCTCTTTTTCTTGCCTTCTCACCATCTCCTCTCGTCTCCTCTCTTCCTGTGCCCTTTCCTCCTGTCTAACTTTCTCTTCTTCAATTCTGATTTTTTCCTCCAGTCTCCTCTTTTCCTCTGCTAATTTATGCTCTTCTTCTTGTCTCATCCTCGCTTCCTCCTCCATCCTGAGCCTTTCCCCTTCCTCTCTTAGCCTTTTCTCTTCTTCCTCAATTCTCCTCATTTCTTGTTCCTCTAGTCTCCTATTTTCCTCTGCTAATCTTTCACGTTCTTCTTCTCTCCTTACCCTCTCCTCTTCCTCTCGTCTCCTCCTCTCTGCCTGAGTTCTCTCTTCTTCCTGCCTCCTAATCCTTTCCTCTTCCTCCCCTTTAACTCTCTCTTCTTCAGCCCTTTTTTCTTCCTCTTGTCTTTTCTTCTCCTCAGTAAACCTCTCAAGCTCTTCGTCTTGTTTCCTAACCCTCTCCTCTTCCTCTTCTTTTGTCCTCCTCTCCTCCTCCATCCCAATCCTCTCCTCTTCCTCCCTTCTTAGTTCACCAACATCCTCTTCTATATTTTCTACTTCAGTCGTCTCTTCCTCCTCCTCCGTCCAGGGTGAATATTGCCTCACTGCCCTTAGTGAATGAACAGATGGAGGAGAGCTTTCAGGGACGTCTTCCATTGATCCATGGCCTGAACTGGTCAGACTGAAGTTTGAGCCGATGCGAGAGGCCCGGGACTGCGGCTCTTCGCAGTATACATGACTGCCATTGATGCACAAGTTACTCTGTTCTGCAGCGCCATGTTTTTGGTGACCAGAGGAGGACTCTTTGCTGTCTGAGCTGCCGATGTGTTTATGTATCATGAACTTGAACTTCTTTTTACCTGGAAGGACATGGGAAAAATAAGATGCGTTTAAAGACCCAGGAGACAAAACAATATAGATCATACAATGGTGATAGAGTGAATTAAAAACTGTTGCTTCTGACCCTCAGAGGAATCCACATTTAGACCAGATGACTGGCTGCCGCTCAGTGAGGAGTTCTTGGCAGGTAGAACAGACATGGACTGGGACATGGTCTTCTGCAGGTTAGACTTGGGAGAAAACAAAGACTTCATCTTGAGCTTCTTCTTTTTCTCGTCCTTGCCCGCTGGTACCTCATCGTCCCCATTACCCTCCTCCTCGCTGTCTGTCAGAACCTGACTGAAGGATGCCATCCCGGTAGACGCAGCATCTGTTTCCTTTTTCTTGCCACGAACCTTGTCCTTGAACTTTCCCAGGCGAGATTTTGATTTGCCGGCAGCAGAAAGGTCAAACATGCTGGCGGTCATGTTGTTTCTTAGGAACTGGATGTCCACAAGCACCTCTCCTCTGTCCTTGTCTGCCTTGCTAGTTTTGTCCAGCAACTTAAACCATCTGTTAAAGACAGGCATCTTATTAGAATAATATTTTTCAAAAGGCACATTAACAGATACTTAATCCCCAAATGTCTGATTAAATATTATATTGACATTATTTCAAAAGGAAAGCTTTTAGAAAATAACATTCTATACCAGCTAGTTGCTAACTTTGTTAGTCTGCTAAGCAGGTAGTGTAGAGTGGGTTTTAAAGCTTTTTGACTGCAATAAGTGGCACCATGAGGGTGGCCAGAGTGAAACCAAAACAGTAAAGTTGAGATTTGGACAGCTAACAATGAGCCTAAACTCACTAGAAAGCTGACGGGAGCTGCAAGTTGTCACATTGTTTTCATGCTGTCATTTGATACAGCGTTATAAAAAAATATTGATTATAGCTGTTTTAATTAATATAAATGTTTATATTTTTTGGCATGGCCATGGTGTTATCAATCCAGGATACATTACATTCTACAGGACTGGCAGATTAGGTCTTTGATAACTAATAACTATAGAGTGTTAAGGACTGACCTAAAGATATTTACGTGACAGTGTCCCAAGACCGTGTTCTTTGTTAGACAAAAGATCATTACAAGTATCATTGGCAATGGATTGTTCAGTTTTTTTCCATGATGACAATGTAGACTAGTACTGTCAAAAACAGTACTAGTCTACAAGATTAATTGATATGAACCGTTATATTTGAAAAATGTGTCAACACCAAGAACATCCATCCATTGTCAACCGCTTATCCTGCGAACAGGGTCGCGGGGGCTGGAGCCAATCCCAGCTGACATCCAGTGAAAGGCGGGGTACACCATGGACAGGTCGCCAATACCAAGAACATTAAATAGTGAACTAATCTTGCCAAGTTTGTTAAAAATAAGAATGGCTACTTTTAATAACTGCTGAATATTTACCAGAGTGGGCTTGTTATACAGTATAATAAGACCCTTGTGATATGAAACTCAGAGAAGCACCCATTACATATGCAGTTTTTAGGCCTGGGGCTGAGCAGTATGGTTGAAATGACCACTCTAAGAATATTTTATCTGATATCCATGTACACATAACAGTATGGTTAATGTATGCCATAATTAACTGCGGTTCACTGTTATGCATATCATGATAAAAAAAATTTAAAAAACCAACAGAAAGTAAAGAAACAATAACACTGAATTAATCTTCACCCAGTCCTACCAAGTCCAAGTGTTCATTCCTGAAAATCTAAATATTGTCTACTGTGCATTAACATTTACTTTACTAACGTTTAAGATACAATGCTTCACACATTGTCTATAAAAACAAGGTGTCACACAGAAGAGAGTTATATTAATGGAGCATTGTTCCCCTACAAACCATTATTCATCATGTCAGCTACTGAATGGTTTAAAGAAATCATAGAGACTACAGTATGTTTAGTCCTCGTTAGTTTACTTGTGGAAACTATGATTCATCTAGTAGCAAATGGAGAGTGACTCAGCAGCAACTTGAATGTTTTTGGAAAGTCTGAGGATCTAAGCACAACCAGCAAACTGACCATGAAGGAAAATGTCGTTTTTCCTTTAATGTCTCGGATGAAATCCAAATGAAAAGTACTACATCAGGATCAGACTTGTAGTGTAGCTTTATACTTATCAGGCTCTCTAATAGCTTGTGACCCACTTTGCCCTGGAGACGTGTCACACTCGGCGATATCAAACCCTGCAGACAATCAACAGACCAGTCAACCCCCTCAACAACATTAGTCTCTGCTCCTCACAAGTATTATACTGGTTGATGTCAGCAAACTTTCTAGCAAGGGCACATGTCCTCGTTCTTGGTTTAACCAACACATTTAGATCTAGCTAGACAATAGAATACCATGATTACAGTCAAGGACCCCAACATAAACACTGGTTATAACCTCAAACTGGCAACATAAAATTAAGTCTTGTCATAAAAATGCCTAAACAGACTCAGTAAGATTTCCGTTCAGACCAGGTTTTGTCAATTTTGTTCTGCTTCTGCACCTGTGTTATGGTCAAGTACTTACAGAAGGGTCTAGGAAAAATTTAACAGAACAACGAAAAGGAGCAGTCAGCATCAAAAGTGCCTATCAGGCAGAAATCTGAGGTCAACTCACCACTGAACAAACAACTCCAACTGAAATCTGAATTCCAGGGGAAATGAGGAAATGAGGAAGGGGCCGTGCATTTCTGTGTTTGGCTGCATCATGAACTGTCTGTTCTTGACATTGTAAAACAAGAAACTTTCCTTCAAAATGCACAGATTTGACAAAACAAACAAAAAAACCCAACTGGTTTTAGAAAGCAGAAAAAGTGAGGAAGCAGTTTACAGCACTGTGGTTTTGTGTTTATGTGCCATAAACAGAATCTTTTTCTCCCCTCATTTTAAAAAGAACCTCTCTCTGAGGTCCTACTGATGTGTAATATAGACCCAACTGAATACATTGCCTTCCTCTCTAAAAAGGTACTGAATAAGATATGTTGTTGAGATCCACCCTCCTCCTCCTCCCCCTCCTCAAGAATGCTTCAGATGTGTGGCGCAAACAAATGGAGGAGGGAAAGGCCTTTTCCTGGAATTTGCAAAATGGATGAGATTGCCATCACAGCTCCTCTGCCTACTGCTGTTGAGTAATGGCATGTGATTTGCAAATTTCAGACCTTGACATTATAAGTATTGCACAGTGAGACTTCTTCATGATTTATCTGTTGGACACTGTTAGACAGATGCAAATGCATGTGTTTTTCATGCAGAAGTAGACTGTGTTCTGTAGCTGTTATGTTCCCATGCAAAGTGAAACATTTATGTGGTACAAAGTTATGAAAATGAATATTTCATCCAATCCCTTTTTAGAATAGTTTGATGATGATCTTATGAACTTAGCAGAAACAAACAAGTTAATACACAACACTGACATCATATCACAGTTCTTTATACATCCAGCAGACACAGAGGGTTTTTTTGACCATCTCTTTCAGATGAGGTTTTTGTCTTCACTCACAACTGAGGGAAATGTATAGCTTTTCAGCTGCTAAATGATCCACAATAGCTATAGCATACAGATGGTAATTGTGAGAAAAAAAAGCTGTCTGCTGTGGCTAAAAATGGGAACGATGAACCAAAACAGTGAAATTGCAGGTCTTAAATCCAAAACAACAAGCTGAAAGATGTTACAAAGCTCTGCAGTGTTGAGGGGAACTGCAGACTGTGTTCATCATTATGAGCGACACATTACATGTAGTCAGTAATCCATTGTTAAAGTAAACATATCGATTATATCCGCTTTGCAACCATTTTCGCTCAAACGTTGAATTTCAAAGCCTATTCCTGACCTCGATAGCTCTTCTGGAGCTTTCAATAATATCACAGAATACGCTTAACTTATATTGCACCCTCATTTCAGCTTCACTTCAAGGGAGACCTTGCTCACCTTCATCCATTTTTAAATACTTATCAAAATGTTATATAGTTCAAACATCTACAATTCCATGCCAACAAACTCCCTAGGCCTTTGAAACTCACATTTTGATGCTATAAAGTTGTGTAGAGCTGGCAGGAACTGGAGTCTGGTATTAACTCTCTGGATGTGTAACTATGAGCAACCCCTTTCACATACAAGTGGTCATGTAATCCATTATTAATTCAAAACTATTGATTAAAGCCACTTTAAGTTACACTGTTCCACAAATTAGTTTTTCCCTTTTATTAATGATTCTGGTAAATCTGTAATTAAACACAGACAAAAGTAATAAATATTTAGCAAGATACAATAGTATAACATAGTATATTATTGGTATGCTATACTGTACTATTCAATAGTTTATTACAGTATTAGCATATTGAATAGCAGTATAGTGGCATAGTATGGTAAATGGTCTGTACCTGTACTCGACCACTCAAAGTGCTTTACACTACAACACATTCACCCCTTTCACACACATTCATACACTGATGGTTTAAGGTGCCCCTGCAATCAGAAACAGAAATACACATTCACACACAATTTGGAGTTCAGTAACATGCCGAAGGATATTTGAAGATGCAGACTGGCGGAGCCGGGGATTGAACCACCGACATTCTGATAAGTGGAATTGTAATTGCAATACAGCACTGCATATAGTGTAGTATAATAAAATACAGCATTAGTATAGCATTGTCTACTATCACAAGCCTAACCTTTGTACCTCTGTACTTCTCTGATGCAGACTCATGCCACTAACAAGTACATCCCACATGAACAAGTAAAAATTGAAGAAGTAAGCTAGTTCAGTTAAAACAGAAGGGAAGTTACAAAAGTGTTTGGGCGTTAACTGGTTGGGGTAGTAAGCAGTGTGCAGGAGGAGGAATTAAAGTTTAACAATATCTGGATGACAATTATGTCCTTAAAATCAGTAAACTAACACCCCTGTAAAGAGTACAAATTGTGCTGTTTTTCTTTGCAGACAGAATCAGAAGACTGACTCAACATTTTGTACATTTATTCTACTTTCTGCACACACACACACACACACACACACACACGTCCTTCCTTGTAAAGCCTGAACTACTGATAAGACAATGCCCCGAGTGGCTGGAGCTGTTCTTATCACAGAACACAGCTGTGAGAGTGGGAGAAGAGATGACTGAGTAACAACTGATAAGGTCCAAAGACCAGAACTGTCCGGGGCTTAGTGTATCAGTCCACATCTGTGAGTTGGAGAAGCCAAAATGAATGGTAAATGCATTTATATAGCACATTTCTAGACTTCTGACCACTCAAAGCGCTTTACAACACACGCCAACATTCACCCACACACACTAGGGGGAATTCATGTTTTTTCACCAACTAGGGTCCCGTTTTTCTGTTTCTGTGATTCACAGCACAGGCTCAGCGATGTGGTGGTTATAATGGCCTTGTAGTCGACAGGGTTTAAGTTAGAAAATAGATACATTCACAGAAGACATTTACACGTCACAGCAGGAAAAGCACAGGTATAAACAATAAAATGAATAATGGCAGGATTCCTTTTAGCTGCTTAAGTTTCAGGGTCCAGGTATTGTGTCTGCTGGCTCGCTGTCACAACTTACTCCGACACTTAAATAGAACAGACCCATTGTTGATGTTGTTAGTAACACTTGTGCTTTTCCTGCCATGACAAGTCAAAATCTCTGCTCTGAAAGAGACCCATGACAACTACACATTACATTTTTTTTTTAAAGAAATATAACTTGTTTTCTGTCCCACCATTATATTAAACATAAATTTCACAGTTTAAACAGTTATTTAAATTGAATTGATCCATTTTAATCAATAATCAAAACAACCTTTAAGCCAACATGGAAGAGAAGTCATTAAAAGTGAAATTTGAACATCTTCATTTCCATGATAACTTGAAAACTCCATATACTGAAGATGATCATGTGATACAATCAAAAGCTCCAGAGCAGCTATCAATGGACTTTTGTGGTGCTTGTAGCAATCGACCTTTCTCAACTGCAACAGTAAATGTGCAAATGAAAACCTCTATGGTCTTTCACTTTAAAATTTAAAGCTAACACCAGTCAACAACCAACAAATAAATGCAACTGTACAATCGTCAACTGACCAAATACTTATCACATCAAACAAAAGTAAACCGCAGATGTCTTAAAAGTGACTTTTATAAAAACATCTACAATGATCCAGTAACTCAAGTCATTTCTATATATTCTGTTATTTTCCACCTGTGCTCTCTAAATAAAACTAACAGTAGTGCCTTCTTTTAAAAAGCTGCGCATGTTCAAAAAAAAAAAAAAAAAAAAAAAAGGAGTTAACTTGGTTGAATAATTGCTTCGCTGAATGTACCTTAAACAGTAGAGCGTTTGTACTGGCAGCTCGTGGAACATGTTTGTCTTTTGGGGGTCAGTACAGGCACAGTGGTCTTGCTCAGAAAAACTGACCTTGCTAGACTGTCGCTGTTTCTATCACTGTTTGTTTTTCATCGGTAAAAACAGTCAGGAATGTGAGGCTAAAGCTGGATTACAATCTCAGAGGCAAGGTTCACCCACTGCGCTCACAGAGGACTACAGAAAGATCAACAGAAAACAAGCTGAGCATTTACTCTACAGCTGAAGCATGAAAAATGTATTTACAGGGAAAGAAATCCTTATACAACGCATGTATGAACATTAGGGTGCCACTCGATGCAATGGTGAATTTTTTAAACACATTTTACATGTTCCAACCCCTCGTTCTGTTCCTTTTATGATGCATAGTAACTGTGGAAAGTTTTATTCAGGTATATTCATATTTACTGATAGCTCAATGTTTTTATATGTACTTTTATCGTGATGAAATGTTATTTAATTCGAAATTTCTCTACTAAAGTAATTTAATCCTTAAGTACTGACATCATTTAACTGTTCTTTTTCATATTCTGATTTGTGTTATTATTTGGTTAAAATACTACGTAATCAGAATAATATTTTTGGGTTAGTACTATAGCAATCAATGGTATAGTTAACTCTTTGGACTATGAGAGGAAGCAGGAGAACATGAAGAGAACCCACACAGACATGGGGAGACTCCAAAAAAGAAAGGCCTGGGCCTCGATCCTGCTGTGAGGACACAATGCTAACCACTGCACCACAATGCCGCATCTGTGTGTCATGTTATACTTAATTATTCTCATTTTCAGCACCACATACCAGAAGGTCACTTCAAGAGAGGTCACTTAACGAGATTGTCTCTTTTGCAGCTGTCACTTCTATTTCTTGGAGTGCAGTGGGGACGTACACGTTCAGGCTCCCAGAGCTTTCCACCAGGTTCGGTGATCTACAGTCTGAATATTTTCTGTTTTGCTCCCAGTGTCATACATGGTAAATGGTCTGTTATGTATAGTGTCTTTCTAGTCTTTGACCACTCCCACACCTTACACTACAACACATTCACCCACCTATCAGCAGAGACCCAACTGCTCATCAGAAACAGAAATTAACTCATTCACACACTTTCACTAACTGATCTCAACCTTCCGGTTAGTGGACGAACGCTCTACTCTGAGCCAAAGCAGCCCACTTAAGCCACTTCAACACTTCCGTAATTAAGGTCTATCTGGTTTACATGTGCTTCTTCCACTTCATGGAAATCTGCACCTACTCTGTGAGCTGGAGCACTAGCCTACAAGAAAACACATGTAGCTGTTGCTAAAGCTGCAATGCATTCATTCTCTGGGCACTTATGGATACTTCACTGTTGATTATTTACTATTAATTTAGGCAGGGTGCACAATGTGCAAATTAATTAAATTTGATGTTGAATATCGTAAAAAAAAAAAAAAAAAAAACTTTGTCAGTGTTGAGCTACCAGTAAATATTATCAGAATTGTCAACTTAGTTCTTGCCACATTAACACATTTGGGTGGGGGTGGAAAGATGAAAATTAGAAAATTTATTTTTGAGTAGCACCCTAATCAACATGCACAATTCTGCAACAGTACTCAAGGGAAATCAATCAGGTTTTTTTTAAATGACACATTGCCCAAAATGAGCATACAGCCAGGTGAAGTTCAGCTTGGCATGCTGAGAGAGTTTGACACTAGCCAAACCCAAAAAGCAGGCAGAATGGTATGAAATGTTATGTATAACCAAATGCATTATGATCACAACTCATTTCAGGTTCTCAAATCTCACTTCACTGTGGCAGTTACAAAAAAAAAACAGTGAGCTTTAAAAAAAGGTTTGCCATAGTATGAACGACAGAAAATCAACTGTTTAATGATGTACTCTTTCAGCTGTAATGAACCACAACATCAAATTGAGCCACGGTATGAACTACATTACAATTCACGCAATGAACAGAGACATCAAACGGAGCAGACAAACCCAAACTCAAATTTCATTCAAATGTTAAACCTTTTCTTTGACCAAGTGAACAGCATATTTTCTTTATACAGGAGCAGGTATAATCACTATATATACCCTCAAGCCCTGTAAAACCTGATCATTGCCATTTTTAGCAGATGGGTGCGAATATTTTGTACGATATATGGCAGCCACCACCTCAGTGAATTACACAAACTACTTTGCTCGGTGTGTATGCAGTCAGTGTAAAGGGGATTTAAAGAGATGCTCGATGTTTTATCGTTGCATCGTTACTAGAGTGTGCTTCATTGGGTATAGCGAGGTGAGGTTTGGGTCTTCTTTGGGGAATCTCTCTTCAGTCAGTATAAGAGTGAATCCTTTGACTCACCGTCTTTCGCCTGAGTGAATAATGGTGATTGGCATCCTTAAAGGCCGCCCCCAAGGGAACAAATCCCTTAAGCTGCAACAATCACAAGTCAAACTCATGCATGATGCATGGCTCTATGTGTGTGTACTTCCCAAGTGCCCTTTCAAATATTAAGGATAATATTCATATGGCTACACTAACTGCATAACTGTATTGTTCCGATAAAAACAAACATGGTTTATAATTATTAGGGAAGAGGGATTATGATGTTTTTTGAAGACCACATAGCTGCAGTTCCCCTGTGGCACAGATGGAAATCAAAGTTGCTCAGACTTCATTGTGCCACCCACGATTTCCTCATTTACACGCTGCTAAAAGCTAAGAGTAACATCTGCCCAAAAACGTGTTTTGTATACTGAGGACTGGAGAAAGATCTGCAAGACACAGTAGCTGTAGCCTAGATGTGGAGAAACCTGTGATTATGTGGGTTATTGTTAAAGGCTAAAAACGTTTTAATATAAGCAACACTTTTTCTTGTCTGTCTTCAGGGTCAGCTGCAGCCATTTAATCCCTCAAAGAAACTTCAACAGGATGATTGCTTTTGAAACTCTGAGTTATCCCACCAGAGCGACAAGCTCAATGAGGCATGCCTCCTTTAAATTAGAGTCAATGTAATTTGTTTGTTGAAGGCCTAAACGGTATTGGTCCATTTGAACATCTTCCAACAACTATTTTGACTAATCATTAAGTCAAATGTAAACAACAGTGTTTCATCTTCTTAAATGCGACTTTCTGCGTCTTCTATGATGATAAACTGGGCTGGTGTGTGTGAGAGTGTGAGAGTGAGAGAGAGAGTGTGAGAGTGAGAGAGAGAGTGTGAGAGTGAGAGAGAGAGTGTGAGAGTGAGAGAGAGAGTGTGAGAGTGAGAGAGAGAGTGTGAGAGTGAGAGAGAGAGTTGCTACCACAAACATTTAGGAAAAATCCTGTGTATATTAATTGATTGTAAAGCCCTTTACTTCCATTCAAATGACCCTCCAGCTCGCTGCTGTGTGCACTCACTCGGTCTTGTTGCGGGTTTTGTCCTCACTGAGCTGCAGCAGGTTGATGACAGCCTGTCCAAGCAGTTTGTCTGGACCCACCAGGGCCCGATGTAGGACGTGGACATGCAGCGTGGAGCGCTCCGTGCCTCCTCCTCCTCCCTGTTGCAGCGACGGCAGGTCGAAAGCGGCCTCCTCCCTCCACACCGGAGCCACGCTCTTCTCCACCACCGAGGTCTGATACTTCTCCTTGCCCACTTGCATGACCGCGTACGCATCGTTCGTGCCGCTTTTCCCTTTTATCCTGAGGCCTCTGGCTTGGAGTACCGTTACCTGGACGCTTGTGGGACACCACTGCTGATCCGCCAGGGACATGCTGACGCCACTCCTTGCTGGATTAACAGCGCGCAGAAATTAAACGAAATCCCCAAAACAAAACGCAGTGGCGTCTCCCAAGTGTTCACCGCGCGACTGGACAGAAGAGAGAGAAAGTTTTCTCAGGGGCTTCCTTGAACTTGAGGAAACAGCTGATTGGGCGTGGTTACACCAACAGGGGGCCTTGATTAAGACAAAACACTCCCCCAGATAATACGGCTTCTGTACAAAGCTGACACGCTGCGTTCATTCACGCCACAATAACCACTTAATGGAGAGAACAGGCCACAACAGATCCTTGTTGACACTTGCCAGAGTGCATCAGCTGTTTTCAAAAAAGTTCTGAGTGACTGACTTGGGTACTTAAAATATGTTTAATCATTTAATACCCTGGTTGGTTTCATTAAAAGACAACTTTAACTATCTTTCTCTGGGTCTGAAAACATGATACCTCTGCTCTAATAATCACTTGGAGAGGACAGGATACCTGAGCGCTGATAGGGTTCATATGGTTGGATTTAGTTTCTGTGCAGCTCCAGTCTGAATGTTAAGTAGGGCAGCATGGATTTCATCATCGGTCCTTCCGTGGATCGAATGCTCTAAAATACCTTGAATGTGTTTGATCTTTGTGTCTGGCGGCCTGTACAGTCGATCACCTGCATTCTTCTCAGTGCATGCTGGGATAAACCCTCAATCCTCATCAACCTAGGATTAGGTTGGTATGGAAAATGTATAAATATGTATTTTAGACAGTTAGACAGCCATTTAAATCAGTCTGTATTGACTATGAATGTCACAATGTGCAGTATGGTTCATGTTTGAACACTGACTCCTGCTGGTTCACAGAGGGAACAAAATGAACAGTTACTTTAAATTCCTCTAAATGTCCGATCCTTTAAAGAAACACTTTCCTAACAGACAATAAACATTGAAAACGTACATTATCACGACTTACATTGTGCACCCCGCCTAAAGATGTTTGATCTCACTGTCTCTGCTTCCTCGTGCCCAGCAAAGATTAAAATTAAGTGCAGACACATATAGAGCGCTGAGCCCATTAGCAAACTGACGCAAAAGTGTTGGCACTGCCAAAGTGTCTGACGGTGATGGTAGTACTAGGCACTTAAATCAGTTAAATGGCTGTGCACCTGTTAAAAGATTCAGATTTACAACAAAAAAGGTCAGTGTTTTTAGAGGAGAATGTTTTAATCAGACATACAACAAGTTCAATAAAAGGAAGCAGAATAAATTGAGGTCACTATAGGAACAATAAGTTAAGAAAAGACAAAGTCACCTCTTAGCATTGCTACAATCTCTTACAGTACAGATCTGTCAAACAGTAAGTATAACCATTCTCCTAATTTCACATCATACAAACAATATACACAAATATATATTTTACACTGAAAGAAACATAAATATCAAAACATAAAATCTTTTTTTTTTGTTACAAGTCTGCACGTTTTGTAAAATGAAAATATCCGCTGCAACATATTCACTGTGTCCTCATTGTCTTTCTGTTGAATCTTGATTGTTTTTATCATCCTCTGGATTTTCATCCTCTAAATGTTTGGTGTCGCTGTGGTCCCCCTGGTCC
Organism: Micropterus dolomieu; assembly: GCF_021292245.1. NCBI lineage: Eukaryota > Metazoa > Chordata > Actinopteri > Centrarchiformes > Centrarchidae > Micropterus > Micropterus dolomieu. The sequence goes on along the minus strand of NC_060162.1, from coordinate 15,436,532 downwards.
TGCTCACCCACAAGAACTTTACTGTAAAGTTTCTGCTGCTCCTCTTTAAAAGCATCTTTCACTTTTTCTCGTTTCAGCCCTCCGTCCCTGAGAGCATACAGGTAAGAAAGGAAAACAATATCACACATTGCACTGCAGGACTCAACACAGCGTCATTAGTTACTTCCTTCACAAACCACTGAAGGAAATAACCAAGATTGACCCATGATTTAAGTGTCTTGGTGTATCAATAAAGCCAAAAAGGTCCACTTAAAACTTAGCAAATGCATCATGATGTACGTACACAAAGCATAAACTTCTACTACTTTACTGAAACTACTTTACTGAAGTGTAAAACATATCTGTGGAACAATGAGGAGAATGTAACTTTCCTCAAATAAGAACAACATAAAACAAACAAATGCCATATTTCCATTACGTTTTCACACAATTTGAGGTTTGCTCTTTTAATTACATTAGTCATCTCAGGACAACACCTCAACCACGCCACTTCCGGCATTTCTATAAATGTCCTACTACACCCCCCCCCACACACACACTTTTTCTTTCTTGTTTCCTCATCTCCTTCTTCCTCCACGTAGGGTTATAATGGGGTCTGTTGTGCCAGGGTCGACCGTGGATTTTTCCATTGTAGCTTCCCTACAACGCTTTCGAAATATAGCTATCCAGCAAGTGCAAGCCTTGCATATCTTTCCTTTTGTTCATCAATCGATTAGATGAGATAGACTTTATTGTCTACCTTCATGGAAATGTGTCTTTAACTTCTCCAAAACATAGCAATACAACCATGACACCACAGTTATCACACATTAAGAATACAACAATTAAACAATTAAACATACAACATCAAAAGAAAACAGTAGCAGCAGCAGAAGGGAATGAGGTAGGGTTGGACCCAAATATTCGATCACTGGGTACACACTCATCTTTAAATTTTGAGATTCGTATGTTGTTTTTTCACGCGCTTCACCTCCGACTTTGCCTCCGCTCAGCAGTAAAAGCAATTTTCCAGTTTACATAAAAAGGGAAAGCAAAATGAAGCCATCAGCTGTGTGAGAGCACTTTAAACTGAATGATGACAACGGCAGTGTGGCAGTTATGGGGTTTGTTCACTTTACAATTGCTTAATTTCATTACCGATCAAAAAAAGTAAAACAGCCTACATTTTAAAATGAATCAGCAGCCTAAAACGTAGGCTACAACAAACTAAAAACAGCATAATGAACACATTTAAATCATTATATTAGGCTGACTGAAGGAGAACATTTAGTAGGCTATAATAAAAGTTAAGTGATAATGCATAATAGGCTAAGTGTTATTTTAATGCCGCTACCGGAAATAACGCTCATCACATCTGCTCTCCTTAGACCTGCTCAGTTCAGCCTCTCAGTCTGGACTCTCAGTAGGTAGGCTATGGTCCCAACCTGCTCTGCACAGCAGCCACAAACCTGGTTCAGCATGCACCTATTCTTCCACTTTTCCTGGCTCAATCTCCCGTCCCTTCCACCCTGCAGTAAATATTCCTCTTTTATCTCCTCTAACTCCTCATTTTCTTAGTCCTGCACAGGCCTACTAGCCTAGACATAACAGTTAAAAACAAAAGTGTTGGTAATAATAACTTGCTGTTTTAGTTAGCCTACGCTGTAAGAACTAAAAAAAGGGAACGCTCTCTGTTTTTCTCTCTTTCACACACATGCACACACGCATTAATGAGCCGCAGTTATCTCTCCCCCCTCGGATTCTCCCTCACTCGTGTCATTGCCAGAACCTCCTGGGCATTATCCTTCCTTTGCTCTTCTGCTTATATCAAATACATAGCTGAGCTTCCAAGCTCAAAAAATGACAGCCCTAGTTACAGTCTAAAAGTAAACACATTTAAAAATGCAGTAATTTTGCCTGTATGGCATGGTGAATAAAAGATCTCTTACATCTGTTCCAGCTCACCCTCGGGACCTTGAATCAAAGTCCAGATGGGAGCAACTCAAACTCCAAGTTTAGTCGGGGTGAGGCATCTACAGATATCTGTCTGGCCTTCCTGAGTATTCCACTGTCTATACACCAAGCTGCTTTTGTGCCTTGCCAATCACCTTCCCTGCAATATTAACAATTTTGGAAAGCTTGTTTTTGTCTTTCACATTCAGGTTGCTGTACCAAACTGTAATATTAAACTGTAAAATGCTTTCTACCAAATGTATGCCATCTCAAGGATGTGTTGACTAACCCTAAAGCTCCTCAGCTCTCTGATTAAAAACAGTCGCTGGTTGGCCGTCTTAAAAGTACTTTAAACATTAAAACTTAAAGCGTTATTAATGATTGTGTCCAAGTACTTAAAATGTTCCACTACTTTAACAGGTTGTGAAGTACAACAGGGGTGTTGTAACTGGCCCCTCTTTGTTTTGTGTTTATTATAAGTTATATTGTTTTGGCCACGTTAATTTCGAAAGCCTGACACCAGTCTTACAGTAAAATGACCTGGCTAAAGTAAGCTTCCTCATGTGCTGCCCTATTTTCTGTGAGAAGTTCAACCAAGGCAATGTCACATTTTCGTGTCATTTATTTAAATTGAAACAGAGGCAGCCTTGTGGTCCTCCAGTATTTATATCATCATATCAATAAATCATTTAAATTTATGTTGTTGATGGTGTGGTTCTTGCTACTGAAATGGCACCTGACTGGATAATCAGCCCCACCAACGTAATGAACCAGCGCCAAATATTTGCAAGAAGTGGATGGAAATGCCTACAAATGTGCGTTTTCTTGTTGCTGATGTTCTGAAAAAAAGTTAAAATTTGCACTACATTAGGATGGAAACCTGGCTAATGACTCACCAAATGAGATCCGTTAACCCTCCTTGTGCAGCTATGGCTGCTTTCACTCTGTTGGCAAACTGCACCGCATCCTCCCCTTCCTACACAAGGACAACAAAAAAGAACAGGCTAAGAAAAGTAACGTGGAAAAAGTTCTCCAATAGATAGGAAAAACAACAGATGTTCTGAAAGTTCTTTCACTGACTTCGGTAATGCTCCATATATTTCTTTGTAAGGTTGTGACAAAGATTTTCACCTCTATGTTCATAGGCGGCAAATACCAAACGCTGCAGACAATGGCCCAGCTGCTCATCATCCTCAGCAGATAATTCACCATGCCAAACTTACTGCTGTTCCAGAAAGCATCCCCAAACTGTGGATCATACTGCAAGATGGAAATAAGGTACTGTAGAAGCAAAATGAGAAAAAGGGAGGAAAAAGACAAAAACATCTCCTACCTTGATAGCCACTGGATAGACGGTGCAGCCAATTTCAAAGCTACCTTTTTTGAACATCATCACTGATGTGTTGTTAATGCACGTACCTATAAAGACACAGTGTGAAGCTCTTATCCACACTAAACAGCAAACTTTATGGGCTCTACCCATGTCTTTAAAAATGTTTTAATCATCATACAAACCCTCAGGGAAGATCAGGATGGGCTGTTTGGTTTTGTCAGCAACGTGATCACCAAGCCTGAAATAATGAAGCAGAAATGATCAAAATATTGTAAAACCATCAAGCCCAATGGTGTTCAAGTCCAATCAGAATGGCTTCCATTAGAAATAACCAAATCATATACTCATACTCCACAGTCTATGTCAAGTTAAAATATCACCAAAGTGCTTATAAATGACATGAAAATGTGGCGTGTACTGCCTTCTTAAATGCCCTTAAGTTCTACCCATTAGCTGCTACATGCTACTGTATTCCAGTTTTGTTCAAGACCATGACTGAGAAAGCAGGTTTGTATGTAGAAAAAAAATAAAATGAAAAAAAAATAAATATATATATACACACACACACACACACACACACACACACACACACACACGTTAATTTTATTACATTTAGATGTTTTAATGCGTGTGTAAGTTGTGTCTGTTTTGTAACTGTAATTTTATTATGATATATTTTATGTAACTCACTGTTACTGCAACACTGTAATTTCCCTTTGGGGATGAATAAAGTACCCACCTATCTATCTAGGTTTCTATTTTTTCACAAGTTTAAAGTGAGGATACAAAAATTTAAAGCATAACAAGATTTTGACGCAATTTACTCACAGTGCTGCCACCTGACAAATACAAATTTTATGTGTGTGCAAAACCTTTTTACCATATGTTTTAAGTTATTATGTGCCAAAATTATCTAGACCACCACACTAATACTAGAGTCTAAATCAGGTTTGGTGACATATACAGGGTTTAACAAAATGCATTGTGTATTTCAAATTAGTTGAAGAACCTAAAAGATATTTGGTTGCACGACAAACAAACAGTACTTTAAAGAATGTAACTGGAGCTACAGGTGAAACTCGAAAAATTAGCATATCGTGCTAAAGTTCATTTATTTCAGTAATTCAACTTAAAAGGTGAAACTAATATATTATATAGACTCATTACATGCAAAGTGAGATATTTAAGCCTTTATTTGATATCATTTTGATGATTATTGCGTACAGCTTATGAAAACCCCAAATTCAAATTCTCAGAAAATTAGAATATTGTGAAAAAGTTCAGTATTGTAGGCTCAAAGTCTCACACTCTAATCAGCTAAGTAATCCAAAACACCTGCAAACGGTTCCTGAGCCTTTAATTGGTCTCTCAGTCTCTGGTTCAGTGGAATTCACAATCATGGGGAAGACTGCTGACCTGACAATTGTGCAGAAAACCATCACTGACACCCTCCACAAGGAGGGAAAGCCTCAAAAGATAATTGCAAAAGAAGTTGGATATTCTCAAAGTGCTGTCTCAAGGCACATTAATACAAAGTTAAGTGGAAGAAAGTGTGGAAGAAAAAGGTGCACAAGCAGCAGGGATGACCGTAGCCTGGAGAGGATTGTCAGGTAAAGGCCATTCAAATGTGTGGCGGAGCTTCACAAGGAGTGGACTGAGGCTGGAGTTACTGCATCAAGAGCCACCACACACAGACGGGTCCTGGACATGGGCTTCAAATGTCGTATTCCTCTTGTCAAGCCGCTCCTGAACAACAAACAACGTCAGAAGCGTCTTACCTGGGCTAAAGGGAAAAAAAGAACTGGTCTGTTTCTCAGTGGTCCAAAGTCCTCTTTTCTGATAAGAGCAAATTTTGCATCTCATTTAGAAACCAAGGTCCCAGAGTCTGAAGGAAGAATGGAGAGGCACACAATCCACGATGCTTGAAGTCCAGTGTGAAGTTTCCACAGTCCGTGTTGGTTTGGGGAGCCATGTCATCTGCTGGTGTTGGTCCACTTAACACCATTAAGTCCAGAGTCAGCACAGCCGTCTACCAGGACATTTTAGAGCACTTTATGCTTCCTTCAGCAGACAAGCTTTATGGAGATGCTGACTTCATTTTCCAGCAGGACTTGGCACCTGCCCACACTGCCAAAAGTACCAAAACCTGGTTCAATGACCATGGGATTACTGTGCTTGATTGGCCAGCAAACTTGCCTGACCTGAACCCCATAGAGAATCTATGGGGCATTGCCAAGAGAAAGATGAAAGACATGAGACCGAACAATGCAGAAGAGCTGAAGGCCGCTATTGAAGCATCCTGGTCTTCCATAACACCTCAGCAGTGCCACAGGCTGAGAGCATCCATGCCACGCCGCATTGAGGCAGTAATTCATGCAAAAGGGGCCCAAACAAAGTACTGAGTACATATGCATGATTATACTTTCTTGTACAGAGCTGACATTTCTGTATTTAAAAGCCTTTTTTATTGACTTCATGTAATATTCTAATTTTCTGAGATTTTGAATTTGGGGTTTTCATAAGCTGTACGCAATAATCATCAAAATTATATCAAATAAAGGCTTGAAATATCTCACTTTGCATGTAATGAGTCTATATAATATTAGTTTCACCTTTGAAGTTGAATTGCTGAAATAAGAACTGAGAAGATGTAGTGTTACCTTTTGGCCACTAGGTGTCTGTCTTTGACTTCTGATCTTTCGAACCAGATGTGAGGAGAAGATTTGACCATGGCTCGCTGCATCATTCCCATCAACCCTCCTTGCACCTGGCCGACCTGACAGACAAGTTTCAATCTTAAACATCTCTACTCATCTCTTACATTGTAAAAGCTGATTCTTCATAATCATTCGTTCTTATGAAGGCCGAACACGCACACTCACAGAAACACACAGAGACACGCAAACTTTTCTACCAAAGAGTAGCAGCCATCATTGGCCAAGATGATGACATCAATGGGTGTTGTGTGATTGGCCACACAGATACAGCCATTCTTTGGTTTGTTCTCTCTGAAATTAAACAAGTGTGTTTAAGACACACAAATATCCAGTCCCAAAAGAGGAAACTACACATACACAGATCAACGCTTTCCATTCCAGTATTTGAAATAAAGACATTTACAAAAAGTAGTTAAATTCATATTTAATAAATGTGACTGTCTCTTAAAAAGCTGAATATTAAATACGTTGTACCTGTTATGATAGGTGATGATTGCTGTGAGAGCTCTAACACAGATGCGGTAGCACATCAGATGAGCCTTCTCACTCAGGAAGAACCTTAATCTTAAGACATAATGCCCAAAAATTACTCCAGCCTCCTAATAATGCACACTTCAAGGTTTATCAAACAACCACTTCATTTTTAAAGGAGCCTAAAATTCCCCAGAAAATGTTTTTTATTTTAAACCTGACCGGCTAAGAGAAACATGTGGTTACACCTAGTCAGTCTTTTGATCATCTGTCTACCCTTGTTACAGGGACTTAACTTCACATGAGCATGAGCTGTGTCACATTTGACAGAGAACTGGGGAAACTTACTTTCTATTTGGTAAAAAGCCCACCACAGTAGTCAGGACTATAAGCAGACCTATGCCAGTGACTGCCAGAGTAACTCTGCAAAAGAAAAAAAACACATATAGTTCACTCAAGACTGAGCAAGATGTTCACTATGACATGAATCTCTCTGCCTCTACCACATATCCTGCCTGCATGCTGCTCTGACCTGAGAGGCAACAGGATGCAGTAGCGGATAAGGACTCCAAGGCCCCACAGGACAGTAAGTCTCAGACTTATATGACGGAAGTTGTAGTTGCTTCGAGTCAGCAAATTCCAGCTCTCAAGTTCCTGAGCCGAAAAGCGCTTGGTCACCTCATCATCCACTATGCTCTCCACACCTCTCCGGCAGAAGTAGAAGATGTCAGCCATCTCAAACTCCGGCTCTAAGCGCAGACAGCTGGCAGAACCCCGCAGCTCCTGGATTCCTTGCTGCCAACACAATGGGGGTTCTTTGGCTATGATTCCTACAGTGAGAACGAAAAACAAGAAAGACATGAATTTGAGTTAATGGTACACTAAGCACTGACGAGTGAAAAATATTGAAGTGAACCGTGTTTACCGTAACTATATGGTTTATAGAGTTGATGATTCTTTTCCTTTGCTCCCATCTCCATACGTGAGGTAGCCCACTAATTTAAGAGAAAAAAACATTAAGACAACTACATGAGAAAACAAGATTAAGTGTTAGATTTGTCTGCTGATTAGCAGCTATGAAGTTGAATGAGCAGTAATAAGCCCTGCAGGCCTCCAAATTGCATTCCAGCAGCGCTGTAGCCCATGGAAAACAAGCTATTCACAATTGTACACTACACACACACAATCCTATGAGCCCTAAATGATCCACATTACAAAGATCTTGCCAGCCTTGCAAGATGCTAAGGCTGATTTGGAGACCATTAAAGCCAGACTGCCAGACACAAGCTCACACAAACGCTGAGTGTTACCTACACCTGTTACAACAATACAGGTTGTTCTGTTGCTGTTTGTACGCCATTCAGTCTTTGCTCATTAAAGCATGTTACATAGTTTAGTTACCCAACCAACCTATTTTGTTCATTTAAAATCCAGCAGCCATTAACATTTTTTATTTTTTTTTATTTTCTAGGACAACACCTGTAAGAGAAGGGGGAAAGGGGGATGGAAGGTGGGGACAACAGGGAAAAGCTGTGGGAAACACCAATTGCAGAAAGCAACGAAACCTGCAATAGAACAGAGAGGGGGGCTTGGGGAGGAGAAAAACAACAACAACAACAACAAACAAACAAACACAAACAAAATAATAGTAAAAGACAACCAGCCGAACAGCAGCAATAAACAGCTGACATATTAAGACAACTAAGAGAAAAATGAAAACAAGAAACAGTCACACACACTAAATAAGCAACACAACACAGCCACGAGAGCTGGGATAATAATTAATTTAAATAAGTAACTGAAAGAAAAGCATCAGGAATAATTCTACCAGGGACAACCTAAGTTTGTTTGTTTCTGTGTGTGTCTATGTGCGTGTGGGTGAATGTGTCTGTATGTGTGTGTGTGTGCGCATAAGCCTGTTAAAGAATGTAGTTGTTAGTGAGAGTGGGGCACCACGACTGTAACAGGCAGGCAAGAACCCCAGTAGCCAATAGGGGTGGGAGAAAGAAAAAGAATAAATCAAATCAAAAAAAAAACAAAGACTCCCAGATGCACCGCGATGCAAACGCAGAAGACCCCGACCCAAATGCCAGTTGACAACGTAATGCCGACGGAACGCAAAAAGCGTAACCCGCGGAAGAGCAGCGCCCGGACCGACCGCGGCGCACACACAACATAGACCAGTGCTTAACATTTAATTTTAATGCATTTTTGATATGGTTTTCATAGTTTACATAATATATTGGCTGTTTTTAACACCCCTTCACACAGGAACCTGCGCAATGCAGGTTTATGGTGGATCAAGAGTGTCTGCAGCTCCTCCCAACCTTCTTGAAAAAGCTAGCAGAAAGGCATTGATTGACAGCCACTTCCAAGTGACCAGCTCCAGGGCCCCAAACAGCCTTTTCCAGAGCTCAGAGATCCAAGGGTGTGACAGCTGCCTTAAACTGTCCTACAACCTTTAACAAAGTGTGAAATCATTTTGCATTGCCCTCAAACAACACGTACTTCCCTATTAGTTCAGCTTTAATCTTGACTACTACTGTATATCCTGAGTGTAGAAGGGGAGAGGTCTGAAGCTAACAACTCTAAACCATATGACAACAGGGGCTGAGCTTGCGATAAAAATTGCCTTGTGTTCTCTGTACCACATCTCTAAAATCCTCAAGCTATGCCATTAGATGAACTTTATCCCAAGAGTCAAAGCTCCCAATAGTATCTGCACCACCTCAGTTCATAGTCCCATAGCTAAAAGCTCCTCCCAGGGGTCTGACCCAAAGGAATGTCCCTGAGGAAAGGGAGGCAACAACATGTCCTGTGATTCTAACAGTCCCTCTGAGCTGGGATGACCCAGGGGTCCCATCCAACAGGGAATGCACTTTTTAGAAAATAAAATAAAAATCTGTTAAATAAAACCTGCAAAAAACTATTTTGTGCAAATTTTGCTAATATGTCCAAGGGCCTGATCACTACTGCAGTTTAGAGGTAATATATTTGTTTTAAAATGTTGTACAATGTATAATCAATAAATAAACCAACCTTTTCAGTTCATCAACAACATTTGAAAATTATGGACTTTGATTATGCACCCTTCTAATAATATTGTGCATTAAATAGACATTAAGCTCACCTCAAAGATCTTGAGAAGTGTCCTCATGTAGAGTCTACGGATACCAAGAGAAACTCCAAGCACAGCTGGCACAATTATGAAGACAATCAGAATAGTCAACCACACAGTGACGGAGATGCCAAGACACCTGCACAGCATGTCAGCAGGAAATGTAAACCAAGTCATGCTGCTCAACAACGGAAGAGACACAGAGAGGAAAGTGACTGTGCACGAGGTCTACTGGTCCAGTTGAAGCTTCGGTGTCTGAAGCCGATGCTGAAATATACATCAGCAAAAACTCATTGTCTCTACTTGACAAAGACAGCACAAAATATTAAGATAAGTCACACAAAGAGTACAAACTTTATAATCCCCAGTGTTCCCTCTATGAGCTTTTGAGCAACATCATACTTTGCTGATGGCCAATATAGTATAAGGTAGGTTTGGTTTTCAGACAGTTATTTTCACTCATAAATTATTATTATTGTATTATTATAATGACACATTACTGATATATTAGAGCATCCTGGGCTACAGTTTAATACTTATATAGGATTACGCCCTGGTCTACGGTTACTGTTTGTTCGCTTCTGTTATTGACGAACATAACTGACAGAGTCTGCCAAAGTGACTTTTTCTGACAGCTTGTGTTAAGAGTAAAATAGTTATTCCACCTTTTCAACAATGAGAGAGTGGCTGTTTTTCAGCTGTAAATTCACAGCCATCGCCTTATTGTTGAAGAACAGGAATAGCGCTAATGCAAGCGGTCAGAAACAAAGCTGGTGACTTCAGAGAGGAAACGACTTCAGTTTACCTGTTAGCTGGCTGGTATCATTTATAGTTGTGTAAAATTAAATATTGTGAATATCTATAAATTATATTAAATGAAAATATATTTAGGAGTTCAGCTATCCCTGGCAAGCGTGAAATAAAGGTTCAATAGCACTAAAAAGCTAGTTCTGGAGTAATGACCAATTCCTAATACTAACGCCTTAACGTTAATTTATGGGAAAACAAAAACACTAGTATATAACTCCATTAACGATGACTTAGTTACAGGAACATTTAGTTAGAATTAAGTACAATAAGTGGTCATTATATAGCTTCACTGGAACAACGATAATAATAATAATAATAATAATAATAATAATATGTGTCACCTAACGTTATATTCATTAACATTTAATAATGGTTAACGTTACCAACTGCAATTGACTTGTTTTCCATGCTCAACGTTCAGTAACTAGCATCCTGTAACATTAATGAGACACATTCAAGTTTAACGTCTATTTCTTCAGTTATTGATTATTAGGAAGTTTAATAAGTTTGGTTCGTAACATGTTAAGTTTTAGCTTACAAGCGAGCTGCTAGGTTTGTTAAAAAACATAAAGCTCACTTTGACCCCCAGCTAACGGCTAACAGTGCGTTAGCTAACTGTTAGTGGGTAAGGGCTCTTACCGTCCTCCGGGTTTAACGCTAACACTAGGGTTGTACCGGAGGAACAGGAGGACTGATGTGACAGACGGTCAGGTCCTTCTCCATCTGGAGAGTCCAGGTTGAAGCGCGGGGACGGCTGACACTGGGCTGCTGGCTTTACAGGCTTTCAGTAGCATGCTAACAGCTACAGACAGTTGTATAGCCTTCCTTCGTGGCAACAGGTGGCCAATGAGCGCCGCTGTCACTGCGGTATGGGCTGGGTCTGATCCATGGTCTGATCCACAGTCTGTGATCTGATGTGATTTCTATGTGCGGTCTATGGTGATCACACTGGATAATGATAACACGAGGAAGTAATATTATCAGGAATATTATTATAATTTAGGGACTTCCTGGTTAAACAAAGGTTGAATTCAAAATTAATGAAATTATTGTATAGTATCCATTTATGGTTAACATTATGAAAATATAAGCACATTTGAACTACATTTGAGTGGGGGGACCATACAGTAGGCTATAATAATAACAATAGCCTAGCTAGTTATATCGCTTACCATAATATGGGAAATAATTGGCTCTCCCCTCCCCACCTTACAGTACAATGTGTCCAAGATAAAAAGAATGTTTTGATGGAGTCATTTAGGCTTCTTTTTATAACTGTGTGCCGTGTTGTAAAAGTCCCTGTTTGGGATCATTTTAAGTACACTAAATTGTCTAAATTCAGACAGCTTTGTGTTTTATTTGTGCATTATGAAACTTTGTAGCCAACAACTTTAATGTAAAGTTAGGGTAGTATGTATCAAAACATATATGATTAAAAACGTCTTTAAATCCATTTAGTCAGTAATGTATTTGTTTGTATTACATAATATAGGCTATGTTGTACTAAAATAAAAAGAAAACACTGAACAAATGGATAACGAGTGAACATAGAAGAAATTTAATTTAAAACTAAAAATGACTCAGTTTGAATGGACATACTGTCAGACGCTGTTCACAAAGACAATATATTCACTCCACTTCCTAAGGTGAGTACCAGGGACTAAAACTTTAATGTTTCTGTAGTCGATTTATTTAGGTGAACCTATATTTAGATTCTTGATTATTTTCTTGAAACGTTTGCTGTCACTGTGTACATTGCCTTTTTTGATATTGGTTGATCCACTTTATCCTCTATGATAAACTCTTTAAAGAGAGTAAAGATGCCATGTGCTGTTTCTGTTAAAAGCCAAGTTGGCTCTTACTCAGCAAAATTGGTCATTAGAGAAAGGTCTTTGTTTTTATAATAGTACAGAAGATTTGACAGTGTGCTACTTAACCCAGATTTTTGTAAATGTCAGAATTGTATTTGTCCCTGTCTTTATTTGTTGCTATATGAGCCTTATTCCACATTTCAAGAAAATATTAATTTTGATACACCACACTGAATGTTTGATGATGCTTCTTTTGGCTTTTTGAAACATCTCAGACTTGAGACAAATATTGGTAGATTTGAAGAGCTTAATTTTCTTCATCAATCCAAATATTGTCCTAGAAGGGTCTAGGTTATTTTGGTCTCCTTAAGCAGAGGCTTCAGGATTTTGCTCAGTTCTCCTAAATGCTAGCTGTGTGGGAGTTAAACCCATGTGGACTAAATTTTCATGGTCTAATTTCCAAATAATTTCCAAAGAACTCCGTATTGTTTACTTTGAATAGCAATTGATGTTTGTTTTTTTTGACCCCATATGGGAGCTAAATCCCCAAAATTGTGAATACAACACACACACACTGTTCTACAGACATTGCTTCTGTGCTCATGTTCCAATAAAAACCTTTTTATTTTTATTTATTCTGCTACAAATTTCAGTTGTTTTGTGCATGCATAGTTTCACACAGTTAAGACAAGTAAGATCACAAAAAAAGATTTCCCTTTCGAAGAGTATCTTAACTTTTAAGCATGCATATACCCCCGTGTCCATTCGTGAACAGTCAACAATATTTTAGCTGCCCCAGAAACCAACCGCCATTTCAATCATCCATTTTGAAAATATAATCCAATGGATCGTATTTCTTTCTTACTACACTGAATAAGACTCAAATAATATTTCTGTAAACTTTCTTTGGCTTTTTGCATAAAGAAGGCAATGCTGCTTCTCTACAAATACAGATAATGAAGGTAAAGGGGAACGAAATTGGTAAGTAGAACTAAGGGCAGTTTATGGATGAGGTTGATTGTTCAATTCATTTTGAGGTATTAAAGTTAAAATTGTAAATATTGCAGCAAAGTGAAAATCACTTCAGGACTGTTCTATAGAACCAGTAGACTCAAAAAAACAAACAATAAACAAGCACATTTATCATAAAATAAATGTAGATAACAAATAAAGCATTAGCAGAATCTCTCTTTTGTGTCGTTTTAACACTTGGTGGATCATCAATGAGTTAAGGTATAGATGATCTGTCAGACTCATGCAGAGTAATATTCAGAATTAGAAAAACATACAATACAATTAAAAAGGCCTATCACAGTAGTAAAGATTAGCAACTCACTGTACATAGAGAGAATGTCCTTCAAGATTTTTTGCAGTTGATGGAGTCTGTTAGTCTTATGCACACTGAAAATTACAAATATATCTCACAGTAAGATAGACATCGTGTCATTAAAGTCAGAAGAACTGCATCAATGCTACATTACACATAATTACAAAACAAATATTGACTTGTCTTAACCAGGGTTGGACAATAGTCTTAAATCTACAGTGTAGGGTGGAGAGAAACAACAGTATACACATAACACAAACACAGAACTTTGACAGGATCATATACAATATTTCCATATTGCCATATTATATTTGTGCTTAACATGTCCTCAGCATTAGGAAAGAGCACACTGTATTGGTTTGGGTGTTTGCTGTAGTTGAAAATTGTCTTCTTAATTGCTACAGTTATTACTCTTATACCTGTTGAGTCAACAGCCACATCAGCATTAGAAATGTTGTCATTACTAAAGGAAAATATGCTTTTGAAAATATACTTTGTAAAAGTCAGAAATGCAGCTGTTGGTTTTGTTTATGCTCTAAGAAACAGCAGCAGCATAATCAACAGTGTTGCTCCTGGCTGTAGTTGTCAGCCTTTGTGCTTCAGCATGGCAGTTTCAGGGCAGGGTTGATATGTTTTGGTTTTCTCGCTCATCGACAGTTCAGAAGTCCAAGATCCATTGGTACTTTGTGCTGGTCTCTTGCCTCTTCCTCTCATACCAACAGAGAACCCATGTAGTGTTTTAACATGTCAGCTCTCTTTCAGGAACTCATCGAGACATCATCCGCACAAATTCTGTGAATGGAAGAAAAGGATATTTTGTTTTACAGTTTACAAGTTTTGAAAAAGAATTCTCAGTAACATATGTGATGTTGCACAAGTGAGCACAACTGCTCCCTAATCTACTGAATTGTAGGAGCCTGCCACGTGTGAGATTTTGTGCCACCGAATGAGCATGACTTAAATTCCAAGTCATGTGTATCTATTGTTTTCGCTACAGGGATCATCATTAATTCAGTAGAACATAAATTGGGCTTCAGGTAAGCTCAACACTCTCACTCAAAAACAACAACAACAAAAAACATTCCTTGCTTTTATACAAATGGTTTATAATCAGCAAAATCAAAAATCAACAGATGCAAGAATGTTTGTTAATCCTAGTAAGTTGCACATATAGGCTTTCTACACACTAATGCATGATTAAAACATTTCCAGTGGGGCTTCTTAAAACCTATTAGCCTACTGAGGGACATCAATCAAGACCATGTTAACCATGATCTACATGTATTCAAGCACTCCAAAACTATACTTTCTTTTTTGATCAAATGTTGCTTGGACATCATTGCTGATGGATTGTATATAGAATGCAGGGAATGTGTGAAATTTTGTTGATGTAAGTATAGTTGCACTACTGGTAACAGCAGCACTTTTGGATATTTTCATCCCTGACAGCCTGCATGCATCCTTTTCTCTGTGGGTAATATATGAGGTGACATAATCCCTTGGTATGGAGATAATCTGACAGACAGACCCACTGCCTTCATCCCTTCACCTCACTATCAGCATGGTAGTAGGATATCAGCCATACACATGTTTTGCTTGTACTTTAAAATGTGTGTGTGTTTAAGAGAGAGACAGAATGGCGGAAATAGAAAGACACCAACAGAGAAAGTATGTGTGTGCAGGTGAAATGTGTTATGCTGTATGAATTGCAAAGTATGCTGTCACATGGGATTCTCTACCTTCAAAGTCTACATGACCATCTCCGTTGAGGTCGATGTCTCGTAGGATGTCCTCCAGATCTCTGTGTCCAACCTAAAAAAGTCAGGTTGTGGGGAAGGTGTGAATGTCCATGGCATTGTGGATACACAAGTAGAGTAAACTGACAAGATTCAGACAGACACCATGATTGATGGAGAGCCACAGAGAGGAAGACAGACTCTCCCAGCAGTTCTGTACCTGTTGTCCTAGAAGTTTTTTCATTGCTTCTCTGAGTTCTGCTGTGCTGATCTGGCCATCACCATTAGTGTCAAACTGGGAAAGAGAAAAATATGGATAAAACAAAGAAAGCAGATTAGTATGTTACTAATTTGTAACACATCTATCTTTCATACATAATGTTTTAACTGTGCACTGTCTCTACATCACAGTAACACTTTATGTCCATTGACTTCCTGGAAGGTATCTAACATTTTTTTCATTTCATTTTTAGTTAGGTGCTAGCTGCTAGGTGAGCATTATGACACGTGTTACATAGTGACGCAGATATGTTAGGGAAGTAAAGGCAGGACTAAAATCAAACTGTTTTCAGGCAGTTCAGGAGCAGACTTTGGGCTTTTTCACTTTGCAAACCTGTTACATATAACACATTAAAGGAAAGGGGAAAAGCCATAAAGCATAATATGACCTCTTTAAAACACATAAATCCCATAAATAATTAAGAGGCCTTGTTAATTTGGCCTTGTTAAAACATGGATATTGCAGTGGGAATTAAAGAGTTTTTGTGAGTTCTCTTTTTTGCGGCCTGATGGGAGTAGCTAAAAGGAGTGGTGAAGGGGTAGTGACTACTTGACTGTAAAGGTGTGGCAGTTGGATTTGAGTGGTGCCGGTGATTTTTTTTGCATGTTTGATGATTCTTGTGAGTTTTTTTCTTGCCTTTTTCTGTGAGGAAGTTGTACCAGGATCCAATGTTGAATGTTGATTGGATAAGTGACCGGTATACTGTTGTTGAAATGTCCTGTCTGACGTTTCTCAGGAGGAACATTATTGTCACTTGTATCTGATATAAAGGTTTTTCTAATGTTTTTGCAATGGCATGGTTGCCATTTCCTTATAAGGTAACCCTCTAAGATAAACTCCACAATCCACTGGTGTTCACACTCTCCCCATGTATTTCCTTACCTCCTTGAATGCATCCCTCAGTTCTTTCACCCCAATCATGTCTGCAGTTTCAGCCAGAAGTTTGGGCCCCATGAGTTCAACAAAGTCCTCGAAGTCAACATGTCCTCCCACTGTTGGATAGATTGAAAACAGGAAGCTAGGTTAACCTTCAGGGTGTAATTGGAGACAAAAAATGACAAGACTTATTGCTTTATATGCTCTCCAGTCTAAGAATTGTTTTGAAGTATTGAACTGAACTCTCCAGTGATGACATTTGATTCTGAATTTTTGTCAGAGGAATGGAGAGACAAAGGGGGGAAATATCATATGTGCTCATATACACACAGACACAGTTTTACTTACAATTCATGTTGATCTGCTGGCTTAGTTCTATCAGCTCCATCTCTGTTGGCATGTAGCCCATAGTTCTCATGCAGTTTCCCAGGTCTTTACAGCCAATAAACCCATCTTTGTCTTTGTCAAACTCCCTGAATGCCTCACGCAACTCTGAGTGTAAGGGAGAGAGGACATGAACATGAGAGAGATGTGAAAATTACTTGAGAATATAGTGAAAAACTATTTTACATTCATATTTCCTGAAACGTAACATACCATCCATTTCTTCTGGCCTCAACTCTCGGTCCTGTAAAGGATCACAGTGCAAGGTTAGGAGCCAAACACTGCTGATACTTCTAAAATCATGCCAATACACAGCATTCCTCCCTCAATATGATGCTGTGAAAAAATAAATAGGCAACTGCAGGTGCCACACAGTGCCAAGACTCTGCAGGTTTCCCTCCAGCCAGTGAAATCACCTGCTGAAGAAAACATGCAGACTTTTGGCACAAATAACACATTAGGTTGTGCTAGACAAGTAAAATAACAGAATCAAGATAAAAATATTAGATCTTGTAGCATTTGTTTCTGTAGAGAGGAACAGTATTTGTAGCGTAGGTGTGCGTGTGTGTAGAATTTTTTTCTGTTTTAGGTATGTTGCTTTCCTTTATGAAAGTGTGGAGATGCAGAGACAATGGAAATTATGCAACAGTTCCCTTATTTGCCAGTCCATTGAATTTAAATAACTCAAACTCAACACCTGCATCCATTAGGAACAGCCATGTGAGAGCTTGTCATCAGAACAGTCAGTAAAACAGCAGCCGTCAACAATGAGGATTTCAATATCACGGTTTTCTTTAGTAACCTTGACTCGTGTTTTTCTGCAACCTGCCATCACCCTAACCCTGCTTTAAAAATTCTCCATCCTGCTACAAATGTCCACCATGCTTATGAGTAATGCAGCCTCATGCATAAATATACACACATACACACACACACATCCTTCCATTCAGCATTCTGGCTATCAAGAAGGCTCCATACTAAAAAAGATTTCTTATTCTGAAAATACCATCTTCTCAGTTCCACCACCTTATTTACATGCTGTAGATGCTGATGTTACAGTGCAAGGTGAATTCTACACTCATCACACATTTCTTTTATTTTGAGTGTGCTGTGTTGTTTACTAATCTGTTGGCATGCACATTATATTGTCTGGACTTACGTACAGCCTGCCGGCTCTCAGCGAAGTCCTTGCGTAGAAAGATGCATGCAGGCCCCAGTATGGTGTGCATGTTGGCTCCGTTCTGGGCCAGGGCCACTAGCGGCTCAAGATAGGCCCCCCCAGAACCCCCCTCCTCACAGGACTGCACTGCTTTGTAGTTCTTCTTCTGGTCCTGGAGCAGCATCCAGGGCGGGGGGCCAGACATGGGAGCAGGGGCAAAGACAGGGGTAGAGACCGTGACTCAGATTGTGGCAGCATGGAGTCAACAAGGAGGTGGGATGGAGGGGGGGTGGGGGGTTCAAAAGCAGGATCAGAGGTGACATATGTCTGTCAGTCATAGAGAGGTGTGGAGTCAGTCATGATGGAGGAAAACACCTCAGTCAGAGGGAAGGTTGTAATTTATTGTGACAAGAACAACTGATGCCATCCATAAATCTGTCCTATCGGTCACAATCCTGCACACCAATGTACAATTCCACTGTTACACCGATGACACGAAGCTCTAAATCCCAATTAGACCCGGTGACCAGTCTAACATTGCAACCCTTCACAAATAAATTACTGGATGTCACACAACTTCCTACGACAAAATCATACAAAATCTGATGTCATTGTTACTGCTCATACAACTCAAATCATAGCAAAAGTAGGTAAACTAGCAACTTATGCTAAGCCCTCGGCCTGAAAAAAAAGGGCTTTGAACAGGACTTTTTGTATTTTGAACCCCATGTAAAGAAAGTTAAGTTTTTATGATTTGAGAAATATAGCGAAGGTTAAGTGTTTTATTTCAGCCACTCATCCATGCTTTTATCTCCTCCCAGCTGGGCTATTGTAACTCCGTATATACTTGTCTCAGTCAGAAATCAATTTATTGCCTACAATTAGCCCAAAATGCTGCAGCTCGAATTTTAACCCCAGATGTAACGTCCTTGCACTGTCCGCCAGTTTCTTTTAGGATTGATTTTTTAATTCTTCTAATTACCTTTAAAGCCAAACAAGGGCTGGCACCTTCCTATTGCTGAGCTATTATCCCCCTATGAGCCATGGCGCAGACTGAAATCCTCTGGTAGGGCACTGCCAGCTGTAATACCAATGATAAAGTTCACTGCACAGCCTATTTTCATGTCACACTGACACTCTTCTAACTTCTCTTTAAGCATTTTTTACAGTCTTCGTCTACACATTTTCTCGCCTTAAACGACAGTTACGGATTATTACGAAATCTGGCCTTAGTTTTGTATCTTTGACCATCCTTTCTAACAGTTATTTTCACATTTACTCACCAAAGTAATCTGGAAAAATCACTGCAACAAAGTCAGACAGGGAGAAAAACAGTAGCAGTCAGATGGTCATACAAGTTTTAAGGAAACTTATAAAATAAGTTTGGCTAACCATAATTTTACTAACACAGTTTTCCTGCACAATGAGAGATTATTACCAACATTTTGGCATTATCTCCAAATAAAGTGGTTTAGACTAAACTGACTGCTCATGTTTTTGCCCCAACAGACTTTGTTGGTGCAATGTTGCCATGTTCCCAGATCCACACTGACAATAAAATCGTAACCGATACCAATAATGGCCAGAACTAAAACAAATTGACCCAACCTGTTATAAACTGAAATAATCCTCTACTACCCAGTTTGTTGGTGTTAAGAAACAACAGAGTTCACACAAGTATCCACACTTCTAGCTTATGATTCTAGCTAATGATACTGTCTAAATGTGTTAGTATTAGTGGTAGAAAAAGTGATAGCACAGTGTCTGCTTGTATGAGGGAATTTAAAGAGTTGATGACACAGTGTATTTACAATCAACAAGACTAATGCTGAATTTGAATTTCCCCCAGAGTTTTTGTGCACATTAGAAAATAATCATGTTGTCCAGGGGATGAGGTTAAAGTTCAGCAAGCCAGTTAATTATAATCACTAATTAGCCATCACCAGGGGGCAAAAGTTGTTCTCACAGCAGTGATCCCAATTACAGAGAGCTACAGGTTAATTAAAAAAAGGGAAATCAGGTGCCTACCAGTGGACAAAAAAAGCAACCTCCAAATAAATAAACCAAATAAAGTCAAATAAGGTCCAAACATTGCTCTGACTAATATTTGAGCTCTGACTAATATTTGAATTAGAGAGAACAGCAGCCTAATATGAGGCACAGGAGACTACTAGAAAATAGACTGTTTACATGCTCTGTGACTATCCACTGCACATTTAAGTTTGTGAGGTTAAAGCAGTAACAGCTTGTCTTGCTTATAAAACATGATAATGTTGGTCATGTTACCGCAGTGTAACATCCAAATCAGTGGAGGAAAATCTATCTAAAAGCGTGTGGAGTGGACTCACTGTCACAGCGAATTACCAAGGGACCATTTTTGCTGTTGCTTTAAATCTCTCAGACATGAGCTAGTACCCATCTTCAGACGCTTTCTTCAGTAAGCATAAGACACCCACATGCATACATGATGAAAAATGAATATACTACATGCAATTATACAGGGTATGACATGCTCTACAAATGACCTTCGCACTCCATCTTTTACCATGCCAGTCTTAATGCCAGTTCGTGCATTTATACAGTCCCCACCACAGGAACGGATGCCCACTGGGTAATCTGACCAAGTGATGCATGGAGCAGGCCTGTCTGTGGGTATATCGTGCCAGAAAAGTACTACGAAGCCACGTGCTCGCAGTTATGTAACCAAAAGAAAAAAAGACAACCCTGAAACAGTGTCAGTGAAAGGCTGAAGTCAAGCAAGAACTTCTCCAGCACCCCAACCCATTTTGCACAGATGGCATAAACAGTTGCTTGTCATATTGTGCTTCCTCAAGGATGTGCAGCTGCCGATATGAAGGAAAATCTATTTGTGGGACTTTCTGCATGCTGCGCTGAGAGTCTATTCAAGCATACACTGATACGATGAGGAGCACAGGTGAAAGAGATGCATTGTACAAAGTAAGTTATCTTCTGGAGCCTTTACAGAAATTGTTCTGAGTGTTCTGCCTCCGTTGTTCTTCGGTTATGCACTTCTGTTGTCGTCTAAAAGACAGAGGTACATTTGAGCTAATCTACTCTGATGTGGTTGAAACAGAACACATGTTTGCGACATTTCCACTGACTGGTCACATCCCACAGGTGCAGGTTCAACAGGGTAGCATCTTCCGCTGGCTCATCAGGTGTCGTACTGTGCAATTTGACTCTAAAGTTTGGTGACAAAATCCAAATTGACACATTTTACCTCAGCCAACAGGTCGCGCACAAGCAGCACCAACCAACTCCTCTGACCTCTGTCTAAAAGGCTAAAATGGGTTTCTAGGGAATGCAACCATGAACTAATGAGCACAGAGGGAACTTGTATCATAAAAGAAGACAGATGATAAAATGCAAATGTCATATGAGTGCTGTGCTAAAGTCAGTGCAATTATAAAGTGGGCAGGATTAGAGGAAGGAAGGAACTCAGCAAAGTCATAATCAGTAATAAAGACTATAAGCTCCTGTGTTGGCAAACACTGTTTGAAACTACAGCATGAGACACAACCTTTATCTTGAAATGCTCCATTATTCTCGCATTTGCTCGGACTCCAGCAACACAAAACACAGGGAAGACAGCCTATTATTAAATATCTAGTCACACAGCACACAGGATTCACTCAGAAAAGGTCCAGTCAAATAGTCATCGGTCAGGTTGGGGACACACCATGAGACAAACATGCACCACCAGTCAGGGGATTCAGGGAGACCGCGGCAGAGTGAAAAACCTCAGAGCGGACCTTACCTTCTTGGTGAAAATTTTAAGCGACTTTACAGAGTTGCCCATTGCAAAAAAAAAAAATCCTTCTTGTTTTATGTTTTCTCTCTAACTGTGTCTGTGTTGGTGTGGCTGTTTGTAAGTGTACGTGTATGCATATGTGTTAGCATATGTTCCCGGGCATGCATGGGAATAGGAGTGATTTGAAAGGGAAAGAGGGTTCAGAAGGTTACTGACACATATAATAGGACATTTGGGAACAGGCAGGGAGAGGAGTGGAGATATCATGTGAGGTAGAGAATAGACAGAGGGGAGAGGACGAATGAAGTGTACAGGGAGGACCTAGAGGCAAGGATGCTGGGAGGCACGAGGGGAGGGATGCTGAGGTAAAGGAGGAAATATGTACAAGAACAAGAACAAAGGACAGATCAGAACAACACAAAGATAAGCGAGGGAGAGGAAGCATGCGTGCGATCAGAGTGAGATGCAAGCGCCAGGAGTAGAAAAGGCAAGATTGCTTATTCATTCCATCCCCTCTTCTACAGTGTCTCTCTTGCCTCCCTCCCTCCCCTCTACCTCTCTCTCTCTCTCCCTCCCTCTGTCTGTTTCTTGCTCTTTTTCCCTCACTCTCTCCCCCTCTTGCTCCCCCCCAGTTTTAAAACATCTATGCGAATTGGACAGAAGAAGCTCGTTTGGACAAGCGTATTACCTTCCCCTGAGCGAGACGCTGGAGACACTAATCCAAACATGCGCGCATACACGCACGCACACACACACACACACACACGCACACACACACACATACACACACACACACACACACACACACACACACTTGATTAAGCACACGAATGTGGGGCTGTGGAGCTATAAATATAACATGCTCTCTCTTTTCACCCCCTACTCTCCCACATCTCCCACATCTCTCTGCCCACTCTTCCCCCAGCATCCATCCCTCTCCCTCTCTCACACACACACACACACACATACACACACATTTGCACAATGTAATGTTAAGTTTGAAGGGCAAGGATTCAGATCAAAGGCAAAATGTGCAAGAAATGACACATAGATTCTGAACCACCAAGGATGCAAACCAGCACGTGCAAATGCAAACACACAAACAGTCGGGCAAAAAAAAAGCTCTTTCTCAGCCTTTTTGGTCCACACATTTCAGATAGAGCTATTGTATTTTTTTTTACAGCTATAGTGACTTTGCAGATATAGATCTCACCCGCAAAAAATCTGTTCAGCTTATAAAATATACAAAATTGCAATATCTTAATATGTCGAATGTTTTATGAAAGTGGTAAAATTATCTTCATTTTGCCTAGCTACAACCTTAATATGTTGCACTCACGTTAATGAATTAGTAACAATAATCCAATTATATTATACAGTAAGTAATACTATTATAGTAAAAAGAGGTCATAATACATAATAATGAGTACATTTGCTGATAATGCTAATTCAGGACCTTTACTTGAATGGAGTATTTTTACACATACATTAGTATTGTTACTTTCACTTAAGCTAAATATTTCCTTCAGTTATTGTTAACACTTCTTAAAATTACATCTTTTCCTTCTCTCTCAGTAAAAAAAATCCAGACTCTGTGGATGTGCAAATATTTATCATTTAAAATTTTTTCACTGCTGGACATGAAGATTTCTCCCACTTTCCTTCTTTGTGGTAAAGTCCATTCTCAGTGCTCGTGACTGGAGGTTTCAGGTTTCTACTGCGCACTAGTGTAAATTTGCATGTTGAGCCATGTTTGGCTTCAAAGCTGGGCTTGTGCATACATGTTTAAAGGTTTATGGTGAGCACAGAGATACTTTCTCCCATCAACAGATAAATGTGAAAACAGCCTTCTAGTGTCATTCTCTGCACATACATCATTCTGGACAGTGAAGGTCAAACATCTAAGAGAAGGAACAATAAGCAAAACAGTTCTTCCACCCCTGTCTAAAACTACAAACCACAACAGACACTATAAATCCTCATTTTAGGTTTTTATAAGCAGCATTCACTCCTGAGGTCACTTTAATGGCAGTCACCGCAACACTATTGGACATCCTTATTTCCCTCTCCTGTTTGACCTTGTCTATGCTCTGCTATTTTAATAAGCACATTCACGCCGAAGTCGTTTCAGATCTCGCTCCCATTCAATATCTCTAAGGCTCCTCTGTGTTGTTCAGTGGATGATTCATCCAGCCTCTCACCGGAGGCTCATTGTGAACTTCAGAACACATCAGACGTCAGACACAAGAGCCGTCAGCTCGCATAATGTCAGACCACAGTGTGCACGGGCATGGGATCCATTTCGCTGCCCCCCCTCACACACACACACACACACACACACACACACACACACAGACACACACAATTTACTTTACACATTTATATAACTGCTTACATGCTGCATATCGACAACATCTCAGGGGAAGATTAATCTGACTATCTGAGGATTATTGGGGTTCCAATTTTCAGGAGTCATACACAGATTCACAAAATATTAATTGTAGACAAATGAAAATAAATCTAGATGCATTCAGAAGACAAGAAGGCCATTCAAAGAGGCAATATTAATATTTGCATTTGCTTTTTAATGACCATTTTGAGGTCAAACATAATCCTGTTTCATCCATTGCCATCAAGTGTGTTAAATGAACTGAGAGCTGTAGGAGGGTGAAGGCAGGGATTGATGTAATAACAAGCTCTCATGCATCATCAAATTGTTCTTTTTCTTATTTTAAGGCAACATTTTGTGTCTTGCTTTTTATTTGCACAGTCGAAGGAAACATAATCATGTCATAGTCAAACGTGATCATCTCTCTGAAGCTGCGGAGTTTACAGTGTATTCTGAGATGAAAGCAAAGGGGTAGAGACGACGAGATTTGTGTGTGTGTGTGTATTTTTGTCATCATCAGGACACTTCTAGGGAGTGAAAAGAAAACATGCAGTGCACACTTGCGTCATCTTCTTGTGCTTGGGCTGAGACGTCACAGTTTCATCCTACAGTTCATTCATTCATTCAAATCAGAACAGCGCAAATTTTCATGCAGATTATTCTGATATTTCAGTGTTGTTTTTTAGACAGTGTGTGTACTACATGTACAAACAGCTATAAGTCTAGTTAAAAATCTAGTGCGTCAGCAGAGCAAAAACATTGACACGTCTCTTTTCAATCAGTTAAACCTCTGTTTCCCCTCTGACTCATTTATCATTTCCCTGCCTCGCAGTGTCTCTCACTGATTTTCCCTTCTCAGCCTCAGGTCTCCATAAATATTTAGTATCATCATGCACACACATATACCTCCAGCACGTGCGGTTGTGCTCGCAGGCTCTGCCTAATCCTCATCTCACAAAGGGATTTAACCAAAGAGTGAATTCTACCTCCTCCTTTGCCAGCACAGATGTAAAAATATCCATCTGTGTCTAAAAATAGCCTGTTATACTCTAGACATACTGGAGGCATATGCTGTGGTGAATACAATGATGCTACCCTCTTTCCTCTCATTTCCACCCAGATCTTTCACCTTATTTTACTCATTTTTGTTCTTTCTTATTTTTTGTAATGCATGCCTCTTCTCTCATCTCACTCCTCCTCGGATGTAATGAAGGTCAGTGTGACCCCGGCAGAGGAAAGTGGGAGAGAGGTTTTGAAAGAGTAAAGAAAAAAGGGAAAGGCAGACAGGAAACGTCAGTGTGAGATGAGTACCAGGAAAACCAGGCGAGGAAGTGAGAGGCTAATCTGTGTTTCAAAGACCTTTCCTCACATTGTCTCCCGAGTTGTCAGGTGGGAGCGGGGAAGTGAGACTTGATGAGTGTTAGTCTTATGTAACTATCATCAGGTCATTCCCTCCCTATTTTACTCTTTGTCCTCATCCCAATTTATCCAATTGACTCGCTTCCTTCTCTTTCTTTCCCAGCCCTTTCACTTCCCCTGTCTCACTGATGTGACACACAGTGGAGTGTTAATCTTTCCCTCTCTATAACACACACACACACTTTTTCTTTGAGTTCAGACCTATTAGTGCAAACGGTACTTGCACCCTCTGCTGGTTAATACGCATATCCTCTCATCTAAATTTAATTTGAAAAGAAAATTGTCATCTCCTCAATTACATTTTCTCAGCAGTAGATAACAGACGTCTTTCAATAGCCAGTCTGAACCGCATCTGCAGATTTCCTCAGTGAGGGTTTGTAGAACAAGGTCACTGAAGGTCACACAAACTGAGGGGTGTGATGATTGTTCAGAATCTCTTAAAATAGAAACTAAATTTCTACTGGGATGAAAAATAACTGCTCATCCTTTGTCCTTCATCAAGGTGTCTGGTGTAACGTGGATAGTTTCAAGGCCTGAATGTAGAGAAGTAATGGGAGCTTTGTGAACATGCGTACCTTAAATATATGAATTTGTACATTAAGAAAATGCGTTATCAAATGAATCACTGTAACCTATCTGAAACCATCAAGCTGCAAAACACATTCAAGTAAGCACATTTCACATTTGTCCCTACTCTAACCCCCACACTAGCCTTTTTGCTAATCATGATTCATCTTATGAATATGAAAGTGTAGCTTGGAGAAACATGCCACCACATGCTGGAAACCAGCTCTTTTTATTCACCCCTTTCTCAAATTTGCTCTGTCAAGTTTGCTAAAAAAATAAACACTCTGCCTTCCTCCAGTCTCTCATAATCAGGTCTTGAATGGCTATTTATAGCTTCTTCCACTGGCAGCAAACTAGTTCTGTTGGGATTGTATGCAGATCTTAATGTTACATAAGAAAATATGAAATGAAAGAATTTTAAAAGTGTTACATCTCACCCTGCATTCATTGCCACGCTGCCACATCTATTCAAGGAGCATTAAAGGCATGTTATTATGACTGCATGGTCACTAAAATGAAACAGCTTGGGTAAGATGCTGAGCAGGTGCAAAGATACAAAAAAACATGCATGCACCTACGGTTTTCTTTCTTTTCATTCTCACACTGTTCACCCTTTCCCGCTCCCTCGTCCACACAAACACCGATGTGCACTACTGAGTGGCATCTGAAATCCTTTATGACTATTGACATCTGTGTCCGACTTCACAGTGACAACATCACAGAAAACAGACAAACGTGTCCTCTTGGAAAACTTGATTCAGTGACAGATTAAACATTCAGGTTTGCTAAATAGCTAAACTGTGTGTGTGCTTTTAATGCGAGTTGAAAACTATTCAAATATACAACATAACACTTGAAAAACCACTGGAAAAGATCAGAATTTAATCCTTGATCATTTATAGATTTGGTGGAAATGACAGAATATCTGCCGTTTCCACACACGTCAGCAGCTCTAGAGACTTTATATAGCACACCGCTGAATGGGTTTTGCCTCACCGGAACCCCAAAGACTGATTGAAGCTCTGGCCTGGATTGAGAGCAGTTATTTCTGGAGCACATTAGCGTTCGGGGAGGTAATTGTCCCCTCTTGAGCTTTTTATCAGTGAGAGTAGGATTTCAATGAAACAAGAAAAAAAGACAGGGGGGAATTATGCTACCAACCTACTGTACAGGGCGATCTGTCGGAGTCAGAGAGGTTCAGTACCCTCAGAAAACTCATGAATTAGTAGGGTGAACGAGTGATGCAGGGAGAAACAGATACACCCTTTATTTGCCGTTGACCCTAACTGACCATTGTCTCAGTAAAAGTTGTTGAGGTGAATGATATTGTGGTTTAAATGGTTTACTTACCTTTGTGTGTGTGTGTGTGTGTGTGTGTGTGTGTGTGTGTGTGTGTGTGTGTGTGTTTTTGTGTGTGTGTGTGTGTGTGAGTGTTTGAAGGAGTGACAAGCTCTCCTCATTGAAAAAGTTTTCCACACATCGGGAAAGCTGATCCCCCTGCTGTTGCTCAGGTGACAGTCACAATGAAAGCGGCTGCATTCATTTCGGGATGCGTGACAAGATGCAGCCCCCACGCCATGGAACTGATCAGACACATACATTGGAGCAAGATTTGGCCTGAATATATGCATCCATTTTTAATCTGCTCAGCTGGGGTGGCTGGAGGTCCAGTCGCACATGCCTTCAAT
This sequence comes from Micropterus dolomieu, assembly GCF_021292245.1. Classification (NCBI taxonomy): domain Eukaryota; kingdom Metazoa; phylum Chordata; class Actinopteri; order Centrarchiformes; family Centrarchidae; genus Micropterus; species Micropterus dolomieu. The sequence continues at coordinate 15,408,743 of NC_060162.1, read as the reverse complement.
AGGTCCCAGTTTCACCTGCATCTCACCTGTGAACCTCCACCTGCTGTTGGCTAAACAGCTCTGCAGCTGTGATGCACTTTTTAAAATAAGAATCCACTCTACAGTGAATTTGGCAATATAGGAGAACATAAAACTTTCATTTTGTTTAGAATATGGACATAATGTTGACTGTAAGCCACCAATACTGATAGACCTGGCATCTCTTACACTGGGATCGGTGTGAAGATTAGATATTGGAGTTATTTTTATCCAATTATACTCGATTCATACTCTCATTGATGGACTTTAATAAGCTCTCTTATTTTTTTCCATGGCTCCATTAGCACCTCCATAGCACTCCATGTAGAGGGATCTCTCTTTATAAAATGTCACTGAGACATTTACAAAGATTTCTAAATCGGATGAAGCAGTTTTATTTTCACAGGCTACATGTGTAACTTTTTCTTAAATGAATGAGTGCCCCTATGTGTGAAGCAAGTCAGGGTGAAGAAATTAAAGCTTAAAGTTTAAATTAATGTACTGATTACTGAGATGTTGTGCAAGTTCCCTCCAAATGTTGGATTCTTGAATCAAGATAAAGCTGCTGCTGATTTATTTACTTTACAGCTTGAAATGTTGCCCTTTTGCATTGTGTTACACAAAACACCCACACATGTAACAGCGCATAAGTGAGATTTGAGCAATATAACACTGTTTAAATTTAAATCGACTATTTTGTTGCATTACATTTAGAAAAGGTAGGGGGATGTTCAAATGTTGATTTAGTGAACTAAAAAACTAAAAGAAAAAATGGAATATTCGCCACACATTGTGTTTTTGAATACTTTTAAGAACTTTCAAAAGTTCAAAAGTCTCTTCACTATGCCACTTACCTGCCCGAAGACTGACTTCACTATGGGATGAAGACTAGAGTCATATTCAGACATGGATGCGCTCAGTCTTTTGGACGTGCGGCTTGCTGCGGGCTTGAGAGGTGCGCTGGTCGCAGGTGGGTCAGAACTGAGGCTGGAGGATGATCCGGTGACGACTCTCTCCCTGGACTCGAAGAAGAAAGCCGCATCATCCGGTTGTTTTGGATAAGATGGAGTCGGAGAGGTCCTCCTGTCCTGCCGGGAGCCGCCTTGGTGATGCGCCGCAGGAGGCAGCTCAACTCGTGAGGAGTCGTGGTGATGATGGGGGTGTTTGGACCTGGAGGACTTGCTGCGCTCTTTCTGATGCCGGCTCGTCCTGTGTCTTGCGTCCTCTTGTGCGTAACCATCATCCTGCGGGTTCGCCGGCCGGTGAGAGTGGCTTGTCTGCACCCGGTGATCACCTATATTTCGAGAGTCGGCATGTCTTGGTTGGCAGAGAGGTCTCCGCGCACTCGTCTCGCAGTCCTCCGCCCACACTGCATCATCGCTGCCTCCAGCTCCGGTGGAGGGACGGTGAATGCGGTGGCCCCGGTGATCGTGTGGACCGTTACTCGAGTGCCCGGACCTGCGGTTGAGCCCCGATGATCTCAGCAGAGAGGTGGTGGACTCGCTTTTGGGGAGAGAGGAGCTCATCGTTCGCTTTCTCTCGCTTGACGGGCGAAGTGAAGCTGCTGGAGGCTGGAGGTCGAGGAAAGGAAAAGAAGGCAGTCCTCCGCCACGTGCAGGTGGTTGCGCATCAGCCAGTTGGACCCGACTCTCTAAACCACATCCACACACTCGACCATCACTGCACAGTTCGCGGTGATGAAGTTGAAGCAGCAGCCACCTGACTGAGCATCTGCAGTAGATGTGGAGCTGATCTCACAGCCGGGCAGTCAGTCTGACGCTTCACAGGAGGCTCCGCTAAGTTTGGATGACAGCACTGTATTGCACTGCCGCGAGTCACACGCAGTGCACGCGCAAACTTCATTAAGACCCACGTCACTACAGATCATTTCTCGCATAATGAGTGGCTTGATCCCCTTTCTATTCTCTAAGTGTACACATCTTTAAATGGACACATGGTGTTAGACAGATCGATTCACTCAACAGTGCACATATGTCTTTTTACAGCATTCAGAGAGGCCCTCGTCCAACAGATTTGATGACTTTTTCGCAAACTAAGTTCAATTTAAAGACTCTGAATCAATGCCAAATAGACTCACAATAAGGTACAAGAATTTATCTTATTACAACACAGGGTTGTATGACGAGATTAAGTTGTAGTTCTCTCACAAAAAGCAAATGTTATATGGGCCTACACATATTATATACAGTAGATGGGTGGATATATAACAATTCACAGTCAGAAATAATGCAAAATGAATGAAAAGGTGGAAATCAAAGAGTGCAAAAAATTTAAAAGGATTACACAAAAAGGAGGTCAAAGTGACATTTTACACACTTCAGCAGTTAGGCCTTTTGAGCTATGAATAGTAACATAACCTTTTTGGAATTAACACATTTACTCATTAGTCAGCATCAAGATAAACAAACTACTGAGAACAACATAGAGCAGAACATCTTCTAAAATCTAACAACCATAATCATTTCTGCTCTTATATTCAAACAACTTCACACTGTTCTGTCTCAATCATCTTTCCAAATATCTCAGGGGTCAATTACCAACATCTTCTAGTCCAAACTAAACTAATAAAAATACTTTGGCCTCCATTTTATTTTTTAATGTCATATTTTTGTTTTGTTTTATATATTATTTAAATTGGCACTTCTCCATCTTCTTATACATTAGTACCCATTGCTATTTCAATTGAATTTATTTGAACTCACTCATTCCAACTTTTGCCTTCATGAGTCAAAAACATTTTTGTTCTACCCATACAGACAAGATGGTTGCATAGTCTGGGTTTAAAATTGGTGCCAAGGCATTGAACACAATGGAGTATTTGACTGTGAGTTACTCAAAACAATAACAGCAATGTTCAAAAAGGAAAAAGAAACATTGAAAATTAAAGCGTGACACTCCTTCAGTCTTATCCCATCTGCAAACCCAGGGTCATAATTCTCACAGCAGATGTCCAGGGATGCAGGGCAAAAAGTGTGTGATGATGTTAATATATGGAGCCAATTAAACACTCTAAGCTCTCACGAACTGTGTTTCGTCAGGCAAAGCTGAGAAATGAGCAGATTTTGCCCTCCTGTCTCTGGGGAATTTTTGTTCACTGACATCTGTGTCTCTGCCTCCTCTGCTCTAGGGAGAGGCAAAGTATCTTCACTTCATAGCTTCCACCCCCCACTGCTTTCAACATTGGCCTGCTTTAACTCCTCTGCTTTTTATCCTCTCTGCAGGCAATTGTCGCCAATGCTGAGACACTGTTACTCTGGCCAGTCAATATTAGGCGCAGTCTTGTAAGTTACACTACTGGCCTCATCATCCCATCAACATCTTCTCTTTTTTGATGATAATAAATAAAAATGATGATGACTTTGGAACATGGCATCCCTATAAATGTAAATGTTGTAGATTTTTTTTTATCTCTAGCACTTTCTCTATAAGCTGCTCTTCATATGCCCCCCCCCCCTTCTGTAGACTTTGGGCTGCAGCAGGGGACATACAAGCCTCAGGGTGCAATATGGCCCATTTAATGTCCGCAGAGACAGAGAGAGTAAAAAACAACAGGAAAATATGGTGTGAGGTGATAAACAACACAAACATGTATTTTAAAAGAGGCCAAAAACAGAAATAACAAAAGAGAAAAAAAAATTGCTTAAAAATCTGAAAACAGCAAAGTGAAATGTTTTGTTTTCTCTTTTTGGGGCCATGTCACATTCTATTTGCATTTACCGCCCCCCCCCCAATCCCTACCACCCTGACATCATCCCACAGCTGCTGCTCTGCATTCACAAACAGCACAAATATTGGGAATACATGTAATGTCATATTTTTGTAAAGAATGGTGATCTTTTGAAAATACTATCTTAGCTCAAACAGGTCCACTTATTCACTTATTCTGGAGCTTTGAAGACCATCAAGAATTACCTGTCAAGGTAAAAAGAAAAACATATTTCATTTAATTGGCATATAAAAATATAAATCAAAAGAAAAGGTCATTGTAAACTGGACTACAATAGAAGACAGTGTCCAGGGCCCCAGCTGAGGGAGGGGCCCCAAACTGCAACATGTTTGATAAAATAAAGTATTATAAATAAAGTATGAAGACATAAGACAAACCTATCACATACAGTAAAACTTTTATGTAGTAAGTTTGGAAATCTTCTCATTTTGGAAACATTTTGAAAAAGATTCTATTCTAGGAGAAAAGATGCAAACAATTGTAATGTTTAAATGTTAGCAACATTAACATTGATTAAAAGAGAGAAATAAATTAGTGCAATTTAATTCTTTTCATCATTTCATATTTTATGCCAAAAAACACTAAATAAAAATTAATTACGCCATCTTATACATTCTGTGCTGTACGTTTTCCAACGACACGGGGACAGTGTTTTGAAGCCTCAATGATTCCTTCTCCCTGACTCTTTAATGTATCTCTGATCACATCTTACATCCCCATTAACCTCGTCCCTGACGCAGTTTGGTATTACTGAAAGATTAAACAGCTGCGTAAATAATTAACCACCCAGCAGCTTGGGACCTGCAAGGTGAAGAAAGAGCTCCCTCGTCTGAATCATCAAAACATTGTGCCCACTCATCTAGTGAGCATTTTGCGTAGGACATAATATCAGCACTGAAATAAGACAATCGGGATCACGTGGAACCAGCATGAACCTGGAAATTGAAACTCAAGTTTCGAGTTCAGATGAAAGCCTTGCTGTCATCACCAGACTGATGATGATGATAATTAAATGAATGCTCCAATGAACCACAGCACAACTCATTTAATAATCAAATATTCATTCAGGACATCAGTCAGCCCCTCTTAACCTTTACTGTGAGTTCAGCTCTTATCTGAAATTTGAATAAGTTATGGCAGTCCAATAGGAGACACAATACAATATACATCATCAACAATAATGTTTCCCCTTTCCTGTCTTTGTACTTTCTCTGGGAGGAGACCTGGAGGAGGTGACTTTTGTTTATCTTGGCACTGGTTCATTTCAAACAAGTACCAATGCATATTATGCAATAGATCTTCTTACCTAAACGAAAGAATAGGTCAGGAGATCGGCCGTTTGATCCCCGGCTTCCCCAAGCCTGCATGTCGAAATGTCCTTGGCCAAGATACTGAAACCCAAATTGCTCCAGAATGGTGTGCATGAATGATCACTTTCTTTCTGATGTGCAGTTGGCACCTTGCATGGTAGCCTCTGCCATCAGTGTATGAATGTGTTCTATCTGGTTCCCTGACACAATGGTCACAGATCACAGGACCAGAGCTGCAATGTGTGGCATCAAAAACTGGCTCAATGTGTGTGTGAGTGACAGGGCAGGAAGTCACACAAAGTTCAAGTGCCAGCAATTGTTGTTATTTCAGGAGATGAAGCCAAACTGCTGTGGACCAAGTGTAGATCAATGCTGCTTTGCAGGGAGTACTGGATACAAATGAAAAAGACAACAATAAGAGCAAACTATTAGAAGTTAGTGGTTTTAGCAACATATTAATTGCAGACGACACCTCTGCCTGAGGGAGAAAATGGTAGCTGAATCAGCTTAAATAGGCATTTCAGGATGACCAGGTGCCATGAATTAGACCTAACAAGGCTTTCAAACTCTCCTGAAATCTGCTGACTTCTGAAAGACCAGAGCAGGCAAGAAGGCATGTAACAATGGAGTGAGGTCAAGTTGTGTCTGTACATACGAAGCTGTTTTTAAATAAAAAAAATCACTTCTTTAGTGGCTATTCATTCATTCTAAACTTTTTTCCTACCCAAAATCATCCTGACAGGCACAAAAATCAAGGGTGTGAGAGCATCATAGGAAGCTGAACGTGCTACGATAAGCAAATACACTATGTATTTGTAAAATATACACATATACATGAAAGATAAGCAATTTCCCTGCATCTGTAAAGCCAATTTAGGAAACAACTTTCATTTGAATTGGCTGTGACTACAGTTGCTCCTGCCTTCAGCTCTGGCAAACCAATCGTTGCTTGTTGACGTAAAACAACTGCTGCGACATCCTGGCAAACTGGTAAAGATTTACCAGTTTTTAACACTCTGCTATACCACAAATACAGAGATTTACCAGTGACAGGCTTAATCAGCATTGCGTGAACTCATTTGACAAGGGCTTGAATATAACTAGCTTTAAATATCAGATTACAAGACAATGTTTATACTTACAACTATTTAACCCTTACCTTATTTCTTTTAAAGTCCCTGCATGTGTTTTCACTTATTCTGCTTTCTTGTTCAGACGATATGAGATATCATCAGTCACAGCCCACATTTAGCCATGTATGGTCCAAATACCTGGACGGGTTCTTGTTCTGCCCATTTTATTGAGGATTTGGGACCTGGCTTTGTATTTGAAGTAGAAAAGTATTCCAGCAGCAGTTTGAGACAAACCTCAACTGAGAGTGATTACCCATTTAGAATTCAAATGTGTTGTTGATATATCAAGCAAATGCTTACTTTTTCGTTTTCTCGAGCTCAGTAGCTAGTTGACAGCCCATTTGGCACATTGGACTAACAAAGTGTCAAAAACAAAGTGTCCATTTTCTTGAAATGACTCTTTTAACGGTCGGGTATTAAGGACACAGTTATGTGTTCGTGTGCTTATTTCCAATCAGCCACAGCTCTGTGAGGGAGGTGTTAATTCCTTCGAGCTTAAACTGCTTAATTTCCACCCACTCCAGTAATGGTTTCATCTCAGTGAATGGAGTGCTGGTGTAGTTCAATCAGTGTTACTATTACCAAACACAGCATGTGTGTTTCACTTGGAATGTGACGGATAAAAGCAGTGAAATAAAGACTACTGCAACTTACTAGTGAATTTTTACTAATAGAGAACAAACACACATATTTGTATTTATAATAAGACAAGCATAGATAATACGGACTTAATGTGTTCACATAATAGAATTGGGTGTTTTCTATAATTACACCTAATCTCCATACATAGAAGGAAATCAGCTCAAATTTTAATATTTCATTACCCATATATAGGAAAATATGTTTGATACATTTTCTGATTTACAAATCCTATAGTATTTCAAGGTTACACCTTTCATACCTATCATGTTTACACTTACACCTTATTTTTTTAGTAAAGAGTAACAAACGGTGGAATAACATCAAGAATTTCCATGAAAATGAAGTCCATAATATTGTTCACATATATTAGTAGCACTGCGTTTAGCAGTTTTGCACTTGCATATGTACTGCACTGACTTGATAGGAGTGTATATTTTTGTGATGATGCATTAGCTGTAATATATAAGTGCAATCCAAATTATTTTTTCCATCATTCCCTGTTAGATTTACACTTCATTCCATCTTTTTTCTCTTCTAGGGGTGACTCAGTTAGATGAAAATTGTTTTTGAAATATTTATCCCTCACAGAAAAAAAAATATATATATATTTTGGTTCTGTCTATCAGCCTCCGAGCGCACAGTAATGCAAGTTAGCAGTTGTACGATCCAAACTACAAATTAACAAAGACAAGTGACTGTTAGGGATCATGAATGATTCTCCTGGAGAAGGAAAATGTTACAGACTGCAAAAAGAAGAAAAATTGTTACTGCTTGTGACTGACAGATCCCATAGACTCAGAGCTGTAAAGGTACAGTGCACACATACTGTAGGATGATGGATTTGAGTGAATAGGGACTGGCATGGGTGGGTGGAAGGGGGGGGGAGTTGACGCAGGGAGGGCAGAATAATAACTATGCACTATTTATAGGAACACAACAACCTACAGTATGGTATCCTTGCAAAATATGCTTCTGCACCATCTCTGTGTTGTTCATCTATGAAGATATAAGCTATGACAGCGACTAGTATAGTACAATGCAGTACTGTATGCAGTCACACCTAATTATGATGAAAAATAGGTCTGTGGTTGTGACACTAAGCTAATGCAAAAATAATTAACATTAATATGCATGTGTTTTTCTATTTACACGTCTTGTAAAAGTCGTAAGATACTCTTTAATATCCCTGTGTACAGATTCACCCACAGCAGATGCAATGCTTACTCTTGACCTACAGAGAAAGACATACGAGTAGTTTTCTCTAAATACTTTAATTAGATATCATTTGTAATCATATTAAATGTTTACTATTTTTAGATTTTGCTTGAATATCTCATTCAGTTCTGAATACACAGTAAAATGTGTCAAAACTTAAGCACTCGTTTCGAAGCACAATGTTCACGTTAAATTATGTTTTGACCGATCATTGGTCCCCATGACAGGCAACAAACATCATTCTCTAGCCCTGACCTAACTTACCTTTTACTGTAACTCCATGCAAAGAGCAGATATCTGGCAGCATGACCCGGCCTTATAGCCAATCTACATTACTCAACTGGCTTGTTTATCTGAATGTCATAGACAGTTGTCCAACCTGCATCACTGGATAACTGATTTCACTAGTCTCACCAATAGCAACTAGTTTGCTCTGATAGTGCAGGCAAGCCTACAGTGTCTTCAGGTGGGCACCCTTCAATAACTGCTGTTTCATTGAGTTTGTCCCACGACAACAAGAAGACTTGACAATGTGTTCCAGCATACCACAACCACCCTCCTCTTTAACTGCACCCACACACTCCCTCCATAGCAGGTTATATTCTACTTTGTCAACAATATCACCAGCTAACGGCATGCTAACCAACTGCAAGTAGCAAGCTGGCCATCATGCTGCTCTCTCTGTCAGCATCAGAATCAGAAATCCTTTATTGATCCCCGAGGGGAATTTCTTTGTTACAATTGCTCACTTGCACATCAGTGTAATTGAAGAATAGAATAATAATAGACCGAAATATATAAATATAAAAAATATAAAAAGAAAATACAAAGAAAAAATATAAAGAGTGTGGATATGTACAATATTTACATTATTAACAGAATTGTAATCATGAACAGTAGTAGTGAATAAATAGTAGTAGTAATATTAAGAACAGGTAGAATTGATGGGGACAGAGTAACCAGTGTATTGAATTTTAAATATATTGCACACTGAATATTAAAACAGATAATATTGCACAGAATGTAAGGTCTTGCACTACAAGGTCCAGTTTAACAACTAAAAGTCTGTTTGTCAGACACTTAGAGGGAGGAGTTAAAGAGTTTGATGGCCATAGGCAGGAATGACTTCCTGTGGCGCTCTGTGATGCATTTTGGGGGTATGAGTCTCACACTGAAAGCACTCCTTTGTTTGACCAGCACATCATGGAGTTTGTGGGAGACATTGTCCAAGATGACATGTGCATTTACTTTTTATACTACAGTACATTCACTATGGAATACTTTCACACCTTTACTTGAGAGGAATTTTGAGGACTTTTGGTAGATCTTGTATTTCTACTTTTCTTAAGTAAAAGATCATTGAACTATATTTAAAGACAGCAGTATTTACTGCAGCTGGATGATGCAGGGGCAGAGTTGTTTCCCTATGAACAGCAAGTCTGGGGTTCAAATCCTGCTCAGGGCCATTGCTCTGTAGTAGCTCTACTTGTGCTCTTTTTCTTCTCCTAAGGAGAAAAAAAAAATCAGCTATGAGCAATAAAAATTTTCCTTTGGGTCATGTTTAAGAAAACTATCATGCTAACAGTATGCCACAACTAGTATGTTGCCTGAGGCACCATATAACCAAACAATCTTTTACAGCTACCCCATTTTGGCAGTCATCAAAGCATTCATACTTTTAGCCAAGAACCTGCAATAACACGTTGATCCAGCAATCTAGCCATCAGCAGCATGCTGATCAGTCCACCAAGTTAACCACCAAAGCCTCTTCAGCTATTTTATCCTAGCAAGTAACACAACACACGCTTTGGGCTATATCATCAAGAGTTAACATTATAGGTTGCACCCTTATCTAGCTTTGCCCCAGTCACTCACCTTTCTTCTACCCCACAGCTATTCACTGGAACTAGCTGCAGTGTTTGCCTTTTTTTCAGTGCCTGCTTTTGCTTTAGCTTCCCTGTGTCATGCCTGTTCATAAATTCTTGCTGGGTGACTCGTTCAGCCTCAAAAAGAACCAAAATCCCTATCTTGTTTCCTTTTTGCATCCAGTAAGTTTCCTTCTAAGCGCTTACAGCGGTTGCTGATAGACACTAAAGTAGGTCTCCAGGCGTACCGCCCTTGACAATGTGCCAAAGTAAGCTATACCTGATATGCAGGGTTCTCGCACAGATTTTGAAAAGACAAAGCACATTGTAAGTTGATCCTGAGTCTAATCCAGTCTGCTTCCATGCCCCACACTTTCCTCTAGCTAAGTTTCCTAGCTCATCACCTGACTCTGCTTTGATTGACTGCTCTTGCACATCAAACAGCCTCTTTTTACCTCTGAATCTCCTTTACAACCAGTTTCTTCTTGCCCATTATGTCCATGTAGGCTATGCTATGCTTAGTCCAAACCCCCCATGTTCATGCTGGTTCTGGCCTACAATATCCCTATGTTTAAGTGCTGACTGAGCTTGTAAAACTGTCTCACCCCTCCACCTTCTCTCCGCTGCAACTTATGCCGCTGTACTGTGTACTGCTGAGACTCCTGAGACCCTGACAGGTTCATCTCCAACCTCGCTTGCACATTTAAACTTCTGTTAAACTGGTTATAGAAACCTCCAAAATCCCTTTTCTACATAGGACCCCACTGCTGAGGTGGTGTGGGGCTCCCGGTCACTTTCTAATGTAAGTGCTAATCATTCTCTCTCTCTTGAAATAGGTACTTCATTCACTGCAGGCACCACAGTCTGAGTTAGCTTGGAAGGCCTGCCATCCACTACCTGCTGTCTCAACCCCTGGATCTGCTCCTTACCGCTAAGAGCTGAATCACACTACCAACCTAAACTTTTAATAGGCTTCTCTAACACAATTAAAATTGCCTCCCCATCCACATAAAACCTCTTTCTTGAAGGCAAACCCTTTACAATTGAACCACTCCTTGATTTCTCTGGCTTAATCTTCATCCTCACCCTCTTTAATGGACAATCATGGATTTCACCAAACTAGTTCTGTGTGAATTAGGTAGAAAATATAGGTATCAAAAAAGCCACTAAATCTATAGATTAATGATAATGTTTCACTGGCAATCACGTGAGCCAAGAGGTTTACAATTGAAAATACACACACCATCTTCCCCTTGTGTAGAAGTTTTAACTGGCCATTGGCAGCACTGGACAGAATGCCTTTAAATCATATCAATGTGTTCTCCTTCGGCACTGACATGGTTTCTTACGAAATGTAGGCGCCATTAACTTGCACCCTATAGTACCTTTAAAACAGACTGTATACACTGTTGGCATGCTGTATAAAGTCAGGTGTCAGTCAGTATACCTGTACCGTTGTGTAATCTGTGCTGAATCAAGTCAACTAAATTTTATTTGACAGCCCAAAATCACAAATGTGCCTCAAAGGGCTTAACAATCCGTATAACTCCTGACCCTTGGTTCAGATAAGAAAGATCTCCCAAAATAAACCAGTTAACAGGGAACGAAACAAAATAAAAATTACACAAACCCTGCCAACGTCACATGCAAGATTGGGTTTGCAGTTAAAAAGACTGATTTAAACAACTTACTGTAAACTAAGATTTGATTCAAGATAATATTTAAGGGTACTATACATAGCAATGGCAGGCAAAAAGCAGCTCACTCTCATGGCACTGTTATGTTTAATTAATGTTTTGTTGTATTCGTTGCACATCACTGTGTGTGATACCCATTTTTATTCTACCTACTGTAGAGCACTTTGTTACCTGTATTAAAATTGCTATGCAAATAAAGCTATAATAATAATTATTATTATTATTATTATTATTATTATTATTATTATTATTATTATTATTATTATTATTATTATTATTATTATTATTAGCCACTCTGCAACACTGCTGATCAATTTACTGTTAATATATTTAGTTGCAATTCCTATATATTGATGTGATTTTTTCATTTCCCACTACCACCTTGTGCATTTCAATTCCTTTGTTGTGGCCTAAGAGGCAGGTTTTAACAGTTGCTACAGCCCATCAAGAGTGATAAGGCAGGCCTCCAAAAAGGAGTAACAATGGGTTTGGGTTAGAGCCCCCAAAAAATTCATGACTTAATCCGATAGTTGTGGTTTCTTTTGAACTTGACACATTTGGAAATTACACGGATTGACACCTCCAGGCAAATTGCTGGTCAATACATAGCAGCACTTATACCAGGCCATTCAAATATATCACATGGTATTACCTATTTGTCCCCACAGGCTAATCATGTGTGATCATGTGCAATTAGCTGATGGATTATCAGAACGGCTTTCTTCCATCCTGCCTGTCAGACCTGGTAGTCTACCAGCCCACATGCTCAGTCTTGTTGCCTACCATTTCAGTCACCATGGCTAACATTACTGGGTCTACCTCTATTTGGATCAACAAGTGAAATGACACAAGCTGCAAACTGTCTGAGGTCTTGGCAACTGCATTGCAATGTTCCCACAGTCTCGGTTTGTGGCACTTTACACAGAAGGGTAAGGATAAGGGTAGACCAGTCATCTGGAAAATCTGTGGATTTGGGCTCGTCAGCATGTACTGCAACATCAAAGAACACAAAGAAATCTCTTTCTGTTTGGTAGCCCTTCAGTAGCCTGGTCGACTAGCTCAGTGCAGGTATGGCGAGAGGTCACAAGTTTATCACCAACTTTACTTTGGTACTTTTCATTTGTTGAGCTGGCTTTGACACACCAAAAAGAAAGAAGTAGAAAAAAGTGTGACATCCATGAAGTGACATATATGGTCATAGAACATTCAGAGCTTGTCAACAACTGAATTTAAACACATAAATGAAAGTTCTCAAATCCTTTTGCTTCTCTAGTCCACCAAGTTTGAGTCTATATTCAACAGATTGTGTGAAGTGTGAAGTTAGTCCTGTGACATCAAACTAGCCTTTTTGAAATTGTTTGAGTAATTCTTCAGAGAAACAAACAGAACTTCCACCTGTGACGTGTTTATAGCTGGCAACTGCCAGTAAATAATATTTGTCTATTTTTTAAAATGTAATCGCTCAACCATTAAACTCTAGAAAATGTTGTTTTTTGTTGTGTTTCAATTGAGCCTCTGTACCGAGAGGCAAAAAAGGCACAGGTGTATTTTGTTTTACTGCTCCTGGCATTTTTGTCACACTTACACTATCCTTCACTTGTACCCAAAATGCTGCTGTTAAAAAAACTTGGCTCTGATGTCTTTATTTAAAGATCTCTATCATACATGACTTTATCATTCAAGATTATTATATAGGGGCACCCTGAGCAGAGACATGTTGAATCTCCATTGTTGTTGTTTTGTCTTACTTGTGTTAAAGGCTGGAAAGAGTCAAAGCAATACTGAAAAATGGTTCTGATTGACTTTTCAGTTTAGTTTTCAAGTTTTTTTGCTTCATAACAATACATTGGAATAAGAGTATAGAACTTGATGAGCCTCAGTTGTCCTTAATTGAATATATACATTTATACAGCTTTATAGGTCAATGTCGTTTGTCATTTAGTATTATCAGGGGAGCCTGGAACTTCTCCAAGGTCCGTCTTATCTGTTAACTCCGGTACCAGAGACTCCCAACAAGTGTCAAGAACTCGTGAGGCACTTTAGGTTAGGTGCCTCACGTTAGGTTAACTATGTCAGTGTTTATAGTAAACATTCCTTCATATCCATAAATTTGTCCCACAGTGTTAAAAATTCATTTTGGAAGATACTGCTTTCTGAAACAATTCAAGCGTTTTTTGAGAACCATATTGTAAATGATTCTGTGATCAAAAATAAAAAATAAAACACCTTACTCAAACGTATTAATTAATGTGATCAACATCAATGCCAGAAGACAATGTAGTGAAACATAAACTGACTATATAACTGAAACTGAAATGGAAACCTTTCATGCCTATTTTTACACACATTGTAGTCTGTAATGAAATGTCATTTTTAGTCAGTATTTGCTCAATTGAACATACACATAAACTACTGATACAGACGTTGTGAATTGCTTGCAGTAGAAATGAGCAAAGAGAAGAAAATGTGCATTTTTGTATGTTGATTGAAATTGTTTTGTTTTCAGTAACAATAAAAGTAAACTAATAAAGTAGTAGTACCCTCATCTATAATGAATAATTATATTGGTATTGGTTCAGTTTAGGAATTACTCACAAAATACACACAATTAGAGTGCATTTAGGCAAGGCAAGGCAAGGCAAGGCAAGTTTATTTGTATAGCACAATTTAACAACAAGGTAATTCAAAGTGCTTTACATAAAACATAAAAGCAACAGGGAAATATGTAAAAGTTTAAAAGCAACATAAAATATAATAAAAGTTACAGTGTTACAATCAGGGTTAAAAGAGTTAAATGGAAAATAATAAAAAGCTAAAAACAAAGAAAAAGAAAACAGGACAGTAAAAGTTACAGTGCAGTGTAAG
>NC_060162.1:15378850-15394150 GCF_021292245.1 Micropterus dolomieu | reverse complement strand
CGTCACTGCCAAGGACTACCGAACCATTCTGGAGGACCATGTGCATCCAATGGTTCAAACATTGTATCCTGAAGGAGGTGCCGTGTATCAGGATGACAATGCACCAATACACACAGCAAGACTGGTGAAAGATTGGTTTGATGAACATGAAAGTGAAGTTGAACATCTCCCATGGCCTGCACAGTCACCAGATCTAAATATTATTGAGCCACTTTGGGGTGTTTTGGAGGAGCGAGTCAGGAAACATTTTCCTCCACCAGCATCACGTCGTGACCTGGCCACTATCCTGCAAGAAGAATGGCTTAAAATCCCTCTGACCACTGTGCAGGACTTGTATATGTCATTCCCAAGACGAATTGACGCTGTATTGGCCGCAAAAGGAGGCCCTACACCATACTAATAAATTATTGTGGTCTAAAACCAGGTGTTTCAGTTTCATTGTCCAATCCCTGTATGTCCCAGTGACCTGTAAAAGTGCAGTTCTGGCTCTCTCCCCCATTCATTAAGATAGGATCCCGGTCTTTTTAGTCCGAAATAGCTGCCCAGAGGCGTTGCCAAGATGGTGTTCGAGTGGCATGTCTTGCTTAGTGCGTTCCATTTGACATGAGAAGTCAAAGGAAATGCCCCCCTCAGTTGGATTTCTGGCTCGGACAGTTGGGAGAACCGCACTACCCTTGACTTTGTGATCCAGGAGATGGCTGCTCTGAGTATGAACAGTTAGTGAAGTTTTTGTTAATACTGTTTATTAGCACTTCTGTGTAATTGTGTCTCTTAGGGTTAGGGTTAAATACTTAAATACCGCACAATGCCTTTTTTAACAACCAGAGTTGCTAACAATGGCTAATCTGGCTAGTTGTAAACAATGGGTGGCCGAGCCAGGTTTTCCGATCTGTAACTGGAACGTCGTCAACTTGGGAGCAACGTCATTCCCAGCTCTGACCTCTGACTTCCGAGGTAAATGGAAAGCAGCATAATGCTACAAAAAACCCCGCTAACACTAGCTAGCTAAGCTAGCAGCATGAAACACTACTAAACTCTACCTATACACTACAAAATGCAAAAAACACCAAAATTATTGCTAACCCTAGCTAGCTAACGCTAATAATACTACAGTAACAAAAACTGATGTTTGCTTTTTGCTTTACACAGGAACCAAACTCCAGTCTCTTAGGTGAAGGTCGCCAAATCATCGTTTTTTCTTGAATGTCCTTTTTAAAAATTTGCGGTGGAATCCAAAGTTGCTGCTTCTCCAATTCCTTCTGTGTGGGCATGGCACCAGCATGGCCCAGCACTTCATGTATGGCCTGCCTCTGGGTGTCTCGTCCCATTTCTCAATCCCGACAAAGACGATTTTTCTTTGCTGCACATAGAAATCCACTTCATCGTTTCCTCGCCAGTGAGCTCATTCTCGCCTTCTGATGGACCACATCTAAGTCCATGTTCATCCGTAGTTCGGCTATTTTCTTCCACAAATCTTGATGGGTTACCATTTTCCTTTTGGCACCTGACTCTATGTGGTACCCCCAGCTCCACCTTTGGAGTGTGGTTCTCTAATTCTTCACCATTGGGACCTTCTATCTTCTCCATCCTGCTTGGCTGCTATAGGTCATCGTCTGATGCCACTGCCGTAGCCATCTTCTTCATCTTTGTCGTCTCGAGTCGTCTGCTCCTCAAAGCCTCCCTTAGCACTTTGGGTCAGGGATGAGTTGCAGACTGGTTGGCTATTCATTAGGGTGACTAGACATCCTGAAAAATTCGGGACAGTCCCGAATTACAAGCAGTTGTCCCGACTCCTGTCCCAAAAATTAGACTTAACATGGGTTTTGATTATAGCCTAAAAGTAATCATTGACTGTTGTGTAGTTCTCTTGCTCCAGCAGGGGTTGGAGGTTATCTCTACATTGTGTCAACAGTGTTGTTATAGCCACAAAGTAACGCTCTTGCTCTTTTTCTGTTTTTGTTTTCTTGT
Organism: Micropterus dolomieu; assembly: GCF_021292245.1. NCBI lineage: Eukaryota > Metazoa > Chordata > Actinopteri > Centrarchiformes > Centrarchidae > Micropterus > Micropterus dolomieu. The sequence continues at coordinate 15,392,182 of NC_060162.1, read as the reverse complement.
GGTTAGTGGAAGTTACAGTCGCGAGGACAGGGAAAGTGTAGCTTCAAGCAGCCACAGCAGAGAGATCTTCAATTCAATTCAACATCCAACATGCGTGTTGCGCTGACAGACGTGACACTCACTTTCCTAATGAAAGACAGGTAACTTACTGAGCAAAAATAATAAATTTTAGCGTTGTGTTTTGATTTTCACGTGTGTTCATTGAATGTACCGGTAGCCACCCCCCACCCCGTCGCGAATTTCACCCATTCTAATCTGGTCACCCTAGTAATAACCCCTCATCGCAAAACTGTGGTTAATTTGGGGCAATTTGTAACATTCACCCCTATAGTTACTCAAATAAATTTGAGTAATCATGGGGAATGGGACACTGTTTGATTATCTGCCCTGTCAGTCTTCGTTTTAGCAATGTTGTCAGATTCCCAGAACCTTGCAATTAACTTGATAGATTGACTGACAGAAATGATGGACAAAAGTACAAAAATAAGACCCAAGTTATAAACTGGACTTATCCTTTGAGCTTAATGGACCACTGCATATATATATATATATACATTTTCAGTCCAGCCAGTCGTCACACACACTCATCCTGATGTCATACCACATAGATGATGTAAACTAACGCACAGTAAGCACACCATGAGGCAGCTAGATAATTGCTGAGATCTGCTTTTATGAGGATTACACACTAACCGAAGTGTAAGGTGTCTGCAAAAGCGAGCCATTAAAGCAAATCTACTGTAGTTCAACACAAAACAAAACCAGACGCTGTTTCATTAATATTAATGAATCTTTTATTTTCTGACTGAACTGTGTAATTTTCTATGAAAGAGCTTTTTGTAAATGAGTCTGAACTTTCAAAATGACATCCTGCCAATTGAACCTGCCCAAACAGAACTTTTACTGTGACTTTAAAGATTTTACTGCATGTGAAACAGCCTTAATCTGGTTCCTGAGCATATTGTGATCTTTGTTGAAAGATTAGGGAAATGCTGTAAAATCTCTTTAAAATTAGCTTCAAAATTAACAAAATGATATAAAAAACTTGCTTATATTTTCTTACCACAGTGTTATTTTGTATTTTCTGTTTTAATATGTGAAAATGTTTTTGTAAATTTGTATCTACATTTTTTACTGTGAATATCTGTGTGTTCACAATAAAACACAATGCCCAAATAAGGTGAGCAATCGCTGAGTCTCTTCACCAGATATCACATACACATAACATTGCTTGAATGCATGCTTTGTTAACCCAAACATCTTCAATACGCTTTTCACTGTAAACTACAGTTCTTTAAACATCAATCCTTTGTTGTTAGTATAGTATGATCAGCAATAATCTGCTTCATGTTTTCCTGTTTGCCTTGTTTTAGAGCAGCACATTTGCACTGAGACAAAGGAAGCATTAATGAGATACAATTCAGTAGAGAGACTTATGAATTAGTAATGATTTCTTAAGTGGATTCTGCCCCGTTTTCCTTTGAGGCGCTAGATGTGAGTTATGAGAACATGCAAATTTTAGAAAGTGTGAAGCACCGCTGTCTTTGTTGTATGACAAATGAGTTAATCTAGATAAATTGAGACTTCATAGCTTTCGTGTCATGATATTAACAGCCATTTAAAGTAAACACCTGTTTACAATATGCAGAAAATGTCTCTCCACTAATAGTCTTTCACGCAAAGCAAAAACAGTAAAATAATCCTGTGGTGAAGCAAATGATATCAACAGTAGTTATTTTGATGTTATTATTTATGCATTCTGTTTGTGTGCATCATTATTTGTAACATAAGGCCATGCAACGCAGTGGATCGAATTAAAACCATGTAGGCATTGATATGCACAGAGACTTGAGATCTTTTCATGCCTAAAGGGTGAGTAAATTGGCTTGTCTGAGTTGCATAACTCTGAAGTTCATTAAAACTATGTGGAAGTAAGATTGTGCTTTATTGGGCCTTAAAGGAAAACTCCAGTGTGACTTGCTCATTTTTTGCATTTGCCACCTCCTTGCAAATAAATGTTATCACACCATGTTATACAATTAAAGATATTTTAAAATTACTTTTACGGGAATTCCTGGTAGCCAAGACGACTAAAACGCATGCCATGTAATATTAACATATGCGGTGTGAATCTCCCCTCTCCCGTCAGTCTCTGCTAACTACTGTCAATGAAGGCAAAAATACCAAAACAACTGTACTGAACTGAACACTGTACAAAGTTCAGCCCGATTTCAGTTAGATTTGATGGAAAACACTCTGCTACAGTATGTGAGCTATCTCTAAAAATCTTAATTAAAATTACAAAACCAAAAGTAGCACGACAGAAGGAGGTCGTGGTGATGGGGGTAGCTGCTCCACCAGATGTTATTGGCATGAGTGTATCAGCAGAGTAATATTGAGGTGTCAGGCTAATTGCTGTGTACCTGAATATGACTGGGTGTTACAAGTTTTCTGGTAGCCACAAAGCTGGTGAATGAGCCACTGATTCTGAAGCATGAAATAAACAGCTGATGTCAGTCAGTTATATACTGTATGTAACTTCAGTGCTTTGCCTGAACAAATGCATTCACTGTTTAATTAATTAATTAATTAATTCAACAATTAGGGTGCTCCATTAGGAACACAACAAAAGAAAAAGAATGTCTTATTTCTGTATTTTTATTTCTCATATAAACTTTTGTTTAGCCATGCTAGCGGTATGACTCTATGACTCTGTCAGTTGGTCTACCTCTTTGGTAGCATTTAGATCAAAAGTACAGCTAAGCCTAAAGTCTCAGAGCCAATAGCATGGTAGGACTCCAGTGGCTTTCATACGTCAAACAAACAACAGTTAAGCCAACAGATACAGTAAGTAAGAAAGCTTCTGCCGGGTAGTCTGTAAAAATAGTTGTAATTAAAGCCTGAGACAAAGACCCCAAATACTTTTATATAGTAACTGTGTTTAATAATTAAAGTATGTTCATTTCTAGAGTTTATTTTGAAAAATAAATAAATTACTGTACCAATTTGCTAAAAGCAAGACATACATTAATGTTAGAAGTGACCAAATAAAGGATCCATTCACATTGAGATTGCCCTTCATTTTAATTCTTTAATAAATACATGTCTAGTAAGAATTGTTGTATGACAAAAAAAAAAGTTAATAATTATAACACAGTCAAATCCGAACAAGTCATCTGCAGCCAAACATTAATGAAGGCATTATAATTTAACACTTTCATACATTTCAGTAATTATGTAATACCATTTACATTCCAGCTGAGAGAAGAGCCCTGAGTCCCAACTGTGACAGTGAGCAGAAACAGCTGTACCATTGTTGTGGGGTCATTAATTGCCATTGCACTGTGGGTTGTGGGAAATTACTGTAAGTTATTATTAAGTAGGACTGCTTGTCCCTCAGGTGTAACAGTCCTTTATTTTAATAGCAGCTCCTGCCTGTGCTTACTCTGTTTGATGCCACCTCATATGAGCAGTCCTGGTAAAATATCTTTTTTTTTTTTTTAAATGACTGAAAAAATTATATTTGAGGCCTCCGTTTAGTTTTTGTTGATTTATTTCAGTGGATATTTCCTTAACCAAGAGTTCAATCGTTAGTTATTACCGTAGTCATCACATATCATATCTTTATTGGACAACAACAGCAACAGGAAACAGCTCTGCAGTGCTAATGATTTACAAATGTGGTTCATAAATTGGTAGGAATGTACACATTTATGACTGTTTGACAATTTTAACATTTCCAGGTCTGATATCCTTTTTCAATTTCAACCTTATAAGCCGAGAATGATGGTAAAATATTGTGAATTTCTTAATTACATGAAATGATGATGATGTGACATGTAAATGCATTGTAGAGTCAATATTCACAATTAATTTCAGAGTGAGGCACTTTCAAGGGAGCAACAAGTCAATGCTCTGTTATCTGAGTTGTGTGTTATGAAGTACATGAACGTTATTCAAACTTACTGACAGAACAATTGGTTCCCCAGATAGCTGACGATGGTTCCTGGTTCTTTATTAAGTCTCCAATCTCATACCACTGGTGTCAAGGATTACACAGCTACAGTCTCTCTGCATAATCAGAGGTGTATTTATGACCTCAGTACCCTGCAGCGTACGCCCACTTGCGAGGATCAGACTGAGCATGGAGTCCGTCATCATGGCGTACCACCGCCTGCACCACAGCTCCTGTTGATTTGAGGAACTCTGTCTCGTGGTTCTTTAATGCCAAACCATCCAGGACGTTCTGTGAACAGGAGCATATATGAACAATGCTGTGTTTGCTTATAAAATGCTTTATCTATGACAATGTATTAAGGTCACTGTAGGTTCAAAGACCAACAGCATAAAAAATTATGGAAGAATTGCAGAAATTTATAAATTACTAAGATGGGACACATGCTTTCAAGTGGCTTTGATGCAGTCACTGATATCTCGATCAATGTGATGCCAAGATCATGCTCGGTCGAGTGGTAACATCAAAACAACTGTATACTGTAGCATTGCTAACAGGTATAAACAAGAATTTTAGTTTGGTGGAAACAAAAATCATATCATAAGATCATTATTAATGCTTTTTGGAGCATCACATTATTTTACATCCCAGTGAATTGATCAAATCTAGGTTTAGATCTATAGTTTCCAAGTGTAGGAAAGAGTATTATTTAGAGGATCTTTACCACATGTAGCCTGCAAGGAGGTGTGGATCCTTTTCTATTTATTTCCCTCAATAGTATATGTAAAAGATAAACAACCTCTTTTAATACATCCTATAATGAACCAGCCTTGCTTTCATTTTGTTATCAAAGGCCTTTTTACATTATACTCATCCCTGAGTATAAATCTAATGAACAGTGTCCCCAGTCCTGGTCATGACTCAGGTATAAGGGCTCAGTGTTAGCTGGGCTTTTGGGTGAAGGACTATCTCCCTACAAGCCACAACACCATGCTATTAGTCACAAATATCAGTATTGTTTACTAATTTGTGACACTCACTTTGTCAAAGCCAGGCTCTGCTACAGTGATGTTGGGACTCAGCTGGTTGTGGATCCTTGGATCTGACACGGCTTTATTCAGATCGTAGTTGAAGAACAGTGCATTCAGAATCACCTACAAAACAGCCAACATTTCCGCCAAGAGATTACCAATTACAGTTCTTAGCCATAGTACATAATACATTAATTTAAAAAATACTTTAAAAGGTTCCAACAGCAGTATCAGCATCTGACCATGGCTTGTGTCTTACCTGAGCGACAGAAGTAGTGATTTTTGTACCTCCCGAGCCTCCGACCACCATCTTAACTTTGTTGTTTTTGTCAAGGAGGATGGCTGGGCACATAGAAGACATTGGCCTTTTTCCTTTTAACAGAATTTAATAGTAGTTTTAAGTTAACAGAGCAGTAGAATGAAACAATGTCCTTTGCAGTCCCTGTAAAATGTATTCACGCCCTTTGGAAGTTTTTATATTCTATTGTGTCAACACTGAATCAAACAAGATTTAATGGATTTATATTCACTTTGTAGAGATCTGTTTCCACTTTCAAAATGTAAAAAGAACCCACACATTAAATCTATGTTGGCTCAATGCAGTAAAACAACAAAAGATGTAACCTTCCAAAAGTTAGTGAAGACATTTGATCAACTCTATATTTTTAGTGGTAATGCACAAAAAACATAATGTACAGAATCAAGGACAGGTCACATTCTGCATGACTTTATCATTAAGATTGCTATTCTTCAGCCTAATGTTGAACATCCAATCTATATTACAATTTTACTGCTTTTGAGGGGGGGGTGGGGGGGGTATTAATCTAACCTGGCCTGATGAAGTTGTTTGGTGAAGGAGGCACTCCAAAGCCGTTTGTGATAAGCGGGGAGCTGAAGTCGTCCATCTCATCATTAAGAAGTATCCCTGTCGATCTTGACATGACTTTGGAGCCAAAACTGCAGGAAAATGTTAACCAGTAAGATATCATGGGAGTTTTTTGGTACAACATAGGTAAAAGTCTTGGTCAGTTAGGAGGTCATACTATTGGTTGATGGTGCTGGTGGCGGCCACAGCACTTCCATCTTCTGCTACTACGGAGATGTGTGCAGTCCCATAGTTTTCAGGCAGGTAAAACTCTGGCTCGTAGTAGTTGATATGATGTGTGGTGTCATCTGTGATCTTTTCACGTAGGCCAGCAGCATAGTAACTTGAAGTCATGTTCTGGATGAGCTGTGTAAGACAAAGTGGGACATGAAAAAAAATCCAAGACAGGCAAATTCTTCCTTGCTTTTAATTATGTCTCTCTGTGTAGTCTGGAAGTTGCCTAGCTAAGCCCAAGTCTTTCTTGTCTAAGGGATAAAATAGCAGACATTCACAGATGTCTCCAAAGATGGTTTGTTGAACTATGCTACATGTTATGATTTGGGTATTTACTCTACAAAGTCCTTACATATCAGGTGGAAACATCACATTATTCTTTATCACAGTGTAAGCTATCCAGCATGTGATATGAATACATATATGCCAAACAAGTATCCTATAAATTATATTGATATACTACAAAATTGAAACAGCAAACACATTTGTGAGAAACATAATACCACCTAGATTAGTTTTTTATCATCATAATGAGTAAACATGGTTGATAACAAATCTGCCAAGTTGGAAAATGTTGATACTCAACATAACTGAAAAAAGTTTCCATGACAAGGTATTTTATTGGTTTCCTTGCTCTAAAGCATGATTGAACTTTTTGTAGTTGTATTTTAGGCATTCACACCACTCTGGGGTCAACAGTGAGTTAACATTTACCTTGAAGAGTAACTTTACACTCCCCGAAAGTCTTGTTTTTGCTGACCACCAGTGATTTAATGTCTCACCATGCTGCAGTATGTACAGGTGTACTCTAAGACACTTAACCCCTAGTTGCTCCAGAGGCATGCGACCTCTGACATGTATAGCAATTGTAAGTCGCTTTGGATAAAAGCGTCAGCTAAATTAATAAGTGTAAATGTAAATGTCACCGTTAGGTGTGGTTACAGGGCACATTTCAGACCAACCACACCCATCAGTTAAGCTAGGTGTGGTCGAAGGTGAAACAGGGTTGAAACTTTTAACCAGAGGTGCCCAAACACTGCCCTTCGGCCTTGTTTTAAGTTACTCTTGAAGCAAAGTGAAAAGCCACTAGGTGTACAATTTGAAAATGCCAGTCTTTGGCACATCACTTGAAGCATGCTGCCACCCTCTTTCAAAAGTTTTAAAGGACAAGTACAAAGTATTAGGCCTTTAGCTTTGGAGAGGTTTTTTTTGTTCCCTACTTTCAACAGGAGCATCTGCAGCCTCTGGATAGGTAGCATAAATATAGTGCTATTCCCCAGAATGTAAAACAGACCCTTTAACAGTATAATCATTTTAAGCAGAGACCACAACCTTACATCTGTGATGTTGAGAAACTTCGGATCTCCAAGTAGGGTCCTTTTTGCATAAGCAAAACGATAAGCCTCCACGATGCGATGGTAGGTTAGGATCTTTTTCTCAGTGCTTGCCATACTATCTGGGGTGAAGTTGTACCCTGTGGAAAATATAACAATCAGTAACTTGGTGTGATAAGCAGCCACAGAAGAAGTAGAGGAAGTAAGAAGAAGAAGTACCACAGCCTCACCCATCTGTCTTTATTCAGTTGGGTGTCCAGGTTTAAAGATAGGAAAGGAGACAGCTAAAATGGACTTGACCCAGTCTGTTCCTGTGTTTTTGTTTCGTCTAAAAGCTGCTGTGACCAGACCATGGGTATTAGCCTGAGCTGACAGCAACAGAGGGGAACAGGAGGAAGTCTGAGGGAACCGAAGAGTATTGGTTTGATGGGTTTCAGCTGTCGGACAGAGGCAGGAGTCACGGTACATCAGCAGGATGAAACTTCTGGGCCACCACTTGACTGTGTCCACTTAGAGGTAAATTGGTGAGATTAGTGTTAGTGTGTGACACTGTGGGCCGCAAGTGGGTGGTCAGAAGAGGAAACGTTGAGAGAGATTCATTACTTCGGAAGGATGTTTCTCATCTAATCTCAGAGGAAGACACTGTAGTGAAAAGTAGCAGAGAGGCAGTGTCTTCAACACAGACAGTTTGGATTTTTTGCAATGACCAGCCAACACATGGTAAAATCAGACATATGATGGAGTACACCTAAATTATATAGGATTATCTGATGAAAATGAAGATAGACCAAGGTAGCAATGACTCGATTAGCAACATATTCATGAACTTTAAGACTGTGAACCTCTTTGGTGTGAAGACACAGACAGCAATGATCATTAGATCTTAATTGCTGCATTCAAACAAAAGCTAATCTGTCAGGGTTACAGACTCCCTCAGTTAAACCTGAAACTGTTTCAGTAGTTTATTGCTTTCTGACTTTGTGAGGCATCTGTTACTGTTCGAGTAACAGATCAACAATCCAAGAGTTTTCATTCCTATACAACACTGTCTTCCAAAACCCACATGACAGTTACATTCATATGTATGTCACGTCAAAGGAATAGCTCGACATTTTGGGAAATGTGCTTATTCGCTTTCTTGTAAATAAGCTTTACAAAAACCAAGACCTAGCAAGCCAGCAAATAAGTTATTACTTATTAGTCGAACAGCAAGAAGGCCAGCCTGTCTTGCATCTTTTCAGCTCTTTTGGCTCACACCAGCGAGTAAAAGCCTGTACGATATTTACTCTTCTTCGGTCTCTCTCTCTTCCTCACTTCCTCTGACAACATCTTTGGTCTCTTTGCAGCCTCTGGCATGATACCCATACATACCAAACTGGCTTCTTCCAAAGAAGCAAGTTTACATTGTACATGCTATACTCTTTGATTCTTCTTAAAACTAGCTTCATTAAAGAGTCATTTTGATGAGTGTGACGTGGTGAAGCATTAAGCTGCTGTCATGAAAGATTTTAATGTTACATAGCACTATATCAGGCGCCCCGGGCCCAGAGTGGTAATGACAGAGATGTCATTCTTCCTATTACAGGTCAGTATACCATCAAAATGATTTTGAAGCTGTTGTTTTAAGACAAAAATACTAAATAATGTTGCTTTAAGAAGAAATCAGGATAACTACACTGATATTTTTGGCCAAGGCAGCCCACCAAACACACCATCGTTCCATTTAGGGCACATGTGTCAAACTCAAGGCCTGCGGGCCGAATCCGGCGGGGAGCCGAGAAGTGACGGCATCCTGCCACTACATTGTGATAATTTTCCGACAAGTGGAGGTGAGAAATGTATACAAACAATCCCTAAATGTCCAAGAGGAGAAAAATTGATGCAGAAGGAAGGCAATTTTATGAATGGTGGGAAAGTGAATATATGTTTGTGCTTCAAGGAGAAAAACCGGTAGCCTAGGCCTATGTCTTTTGTGTTATGAGGCAGTATAAGTGATGAAGGATCAACGTTAGTTAAGGCTTGTGCAGACTACTCGACTTTCAGCATTGGCCGAAAGATGTAACACATGCAGGTAGCAGGGATTGTCTGAGCTACAGAGAGAGCTGGAGGGGAGTAAAATGTATTTTGCGGTGAAAAAGTAGCCGCCTGCTCTGCCAGCTGCCTGCTCTCATTGGCTGGATGTGGATGTCTAGTCGGCCGACTCCACCAGATATTTGGCGTGCTAGATATCTGGCTGACGTCGGCGACATGTCAGAAATGTGTCAGGGAGCCGTTTTGATGTTGAGTAGTTCACAAAAAACGACTGGCGACCACAGATCAACGGCTGATTTACCCCCGATCACAGCCTGATGGTTGCCGAGCTCTCCTAGTGGCAAATCGGGCTAAAAATCGTGTTGTGTGAACTAGGCTTCGGCTAGTAGCCTATATGTCTGCATTTTTCCAGGTAATCAAACTATCTGTCATTAGTTGGATGTATGCCCTCTGCAAGGCTGTGTGCAGCTGGACTATTTGTTTTATCAAATGTCACATCTGTCCCATGTTATTAGCAGCTCACAATTATTTGTTTTACCATTCTGCACCTCTGGACAGTGAAAAAGTGAAAAGTTACTTTAAAAGCTTTTGTTTGATGATATTTGTCTTTGTTATTTACTTGAAATGTTTGATCTTTTTAAATCTTGTAAATTCATTTATTATGTTATAATAATAGACATTTTATTTTATTTTTACATCTGATAAATGTCCTTAACTTGAATACATAATCAAATAAAGAGACAGTTATTGAACAATATGTTAAGGAGTTGTTACGTTTATACAGTTTTACAGTTGCAACTGGCCCTTTGAGGGTAACTGTAATGCTTATGTGGCCCTTGGTGAAAATGAGTTTGACACACCTGATTTAGGGGCTCAGATTAGGGGTGTGATGAAACACTGAGAAGTGACATTGCACACGATTGGTGTCCATGACTAAAAGACAAGAATATATTTTAATAGACCGACTATTTAGAAAAAATATTTATAGTTTAAAGATTGAATAGGGGGGTCTGTGGGTCCTCCCCCAGAAGATTCTGAGCATTAAACACTTAAATTCCTGCATTCTGGAGACATTTTCTGCACCAATTTGTGGTGGAAATGTCTTCATTTTTATAAAGGTAGGGACAAAATTCAGGTGGCAGGAGACAATTCACAATGTAAAAATATAATGCTGTAATCAGTAGCTTATTATTATTTTTTGCTTAACAAATGCTTTCAAAAAGTGGTGGCTACATGTCCTCAGCGTCCCAAGTGTAAATGACCCTCACTCCCTGCTCCCTCACTACAGGTTGAGCTACTCCATGCTTATCGCTTCACCTCCACTCTCTTCCTGCTCTCTCTCTCTCACTCAGCCCATCACGGTCACTTTGTCACTCTGTTTCGCTATCACGTGCCTCCTCTTCTGCCTGGCAGTGGCCACCACAGCTCTTTTACTCCTTCAAGTGTCTGTGCCTGCACTACGCAGGGTTGAAGCTACTGCAGCCCCGGTATCAAACATATCTGTTAGGCCTATTTCGCTCATTTGGTGGCCCTCTCTGAAGAATGTTTTTTTGTGGCCCGTAACGCAACAACCAGAGAGCAGAGGTGGTGGGGGCTAGTAAGAGATGTGATTGGGCCAGCCCAATGTCAGTATAGAAAATTACCCAATGGGCCTCTGTCCATGCTTTACGGGCCGATCGTTGGCCCATTTTTTAAAAACAGTTAAATAATAAAACAGATAAATAATTTACGTTACACGGGCCCCCGGGCATTTGCCGGTGGGCTTTGCTTTGCAGCAAAGTGATCCATTTTGAAGGTGTATGTGGACTGTTTAGCAAATATATGTCGAATTTCTAAAATGTTTTTCTATTTATTAATATTTCTCTATAACAGGGTGGACATGATAAGCTTGACAACATCCAACTACAAACAAAATTTGGAAATAGAAGTGTAGAAATGTTCTTTACTTCAGCCGTTTCTTATAACCTCCAAATTGTTGGTGGTGATGTCACTAAATACATCGGCCTGTTTCTTAAAGTGGCAGTTACATCACAATGACAGGGTGGACAGCAATTTCAGAGACACGTACAAAATGTTTTATATTATAATGAAAATTAAAAAATTATCAAAGTAAAATCTTGTTTTATTAACAAACTTGTGAAAGACCATAACTACATAGAAATACTATTTTAATTTTGTGTAATTAAACACTTATTACACTCACTGAACATAGCAGAACAGCTGGTGGGACATGCAAAAATCACATGCACCCAATCAAAGAAAATGGTATAAAATGAGGGAAACACATTTCTAGAGACTAATCATTGTACTGATGTGTGTGTAAATGTTATAACAAAACCTCAGAATTCTATTATTTTACAATATGTTCATGATGACTGAGTTATTCTGAGGAGGATGCTGATGTATTGCGTCGACTAAATGCAGTCAATGTAACGTTACCATGTAACAAGCATGGATTACTTCAACCTTAAGCTAATAAAAATCTACGATGTTGCCCCTTTGAAGTTGGGGAAAGATTGTGCATGGTTAAAAGACACCACCATTGACTGTTAGACAGAAGCTGGTGGTTCTTTGATGAAGACAGTCCAACATTGTGAACAGTACTTGCACATTGTTCGTTTACAGTATAAATGATATATATTGCAGTCATATATCATGTTATATGATATATGTGTTACTGTTACTGTGTTGTAAAATGCAGATCTACATGGATCTTGTTTGGGAAAATAGGCTTACTTCGAGATGTCAAGTCTTACGTAACTTTAAGGTAACTTTAAGTCAACAAAGCTCTTTATTTTAAGAGCAGCTTTAGTGTACAGTAGATCAGTATGCTGCTCAGTGGAGTCCTTTCTGAGAGAGTGACTAGCAAAGTGAAAGCCACTCACATTAAAGCACATCTCTCCCACTCAGGGTGATTTTTGGACGAAGTATCAAGGCTTACCATTCAAGATGTTTAATATCAGCGAGAGCACAGGGCCGCTAGCGGGGGCATTGGGAACAGCCATGGTGTACTCCCCCACATTCACCCTTAAAGGATATTCATCCAAGACAGGCACATAATCCTTCAGATCCTCCATTGTGATGATACCGCCTAAACAGGGATTGACATGCACACTGTGAATGCACAGTTAGACAGATCTGGCAATACTAATCCTTGTTACCATGGAAGTTAGCAATGCAGAGAGAGGAGCATATTAGTATGTTTTATTATAAGTCTTTTTAGCAAATTACTTCTAGCAATAATGATGATTATGATAATGTCCTTGGTGTGACATTAGCATGCTTCGTGGATACAAGAACATGATCTAATCTGCAGAAATAGCTGTTTGGGTTGTAAAATAAATTCCAGATTGAAAAGATGACTCCATTTTGCAACTTTTTCACAATAAACGACAAAAGTGGAAACTTGTATTTTTTTTGTCTCCTTTTTATAGTAGGATTGTTCATCTCTTTGCTGGGAGTCTTAAGTATATTAATGAATGTGCCTTCAGACTTTTTGGTCCACACTCATTGACTTTCCTAAGTTCAAGTTCAAGTTCATTTTATTTATATAGCACATTTTATAGCAGCCAATGACTGACCAAAGTGCTTTACAGAACAACAAAATTAAAAGACACTAACACCATGCATAGCAGCACATCATAGAACAGTACAGCAAAGATAAGAACAGCTTAGAACGGGAGAAGCACAAGCAATCATAGAGTTATCAAAAATAAACAACAGAAAGGACATATAAACATACACACACACACATATACATATAGATATATGTATATACAAAGATACACATACATAAACAACCTTAATTATAGGCCAAAGAAAACAAGTGCGTTTTTAAAAGTGACTTAAAAGAGATCACAGAAGGGGCTATCCTAACGTCTA
>NC_060162.1:15357268-15378750 GCF_021292245.1 Micropterus dolomieu | reverse complement strand
GAGGAATCTTGCGGCGGCATTTTGCACCAATTGCAGACGAGCAGTTTGGGATTTCGAGATACCACAGTAAAGTGAATTGCAGTAATCTACACGTGTGGTGATAAAAGCATGAACAGCCATCTCAAGAGTTTTAGGATTAAGAAAAGGTTTGACTTTTGACAAGAGACGTAGGTGATAAAAACTAGAGCTTATTACCGAGGAGATTTGTTTATCAAAATTTAAAGACTCATCCAGTAGAACGCCCAGGTTCCGAACACTTGAGGATCTAAACGCCGCTAGTCTGCCTAGGTCGAGGGAGGCAGCCTGGGGATTAACAGTGGGCCCGAAGACAATGATCTCTGTTTTGGTTTCATTTAAAAACAAAAAATTTTGGTCCAGCCAAAATTTTACTTCATCTAGACAACCTAAGAATGATGAAAGGGCAGAGGGATCATTTCTCTTGATTGGAACGTACATTTGGGTGTCGTCTGCATAACAGTGAAAAGATACCCCATGTCTTCTTAGAATGTTGCCCAGCGGTAACATGTAGAGGGAAAAGAGAGAAGGCGCTAAGATAGATCCTTGAGGAAGGCCACAGGTTAGATGCGCAACAGACGATGAGCAATTTCCTAGCTTTACTCTGAAAGTACGACACGAGAGATAAGACTGGAACCACTGGAGGACGATGCCTTTTAGCCCCACATCACATTCTAGTCTGGATATCAGGATGGAGTGGTCGATCGTATCAAAAGCTGCCGACAGATCCAGAAGAATAAGAGCCACAGAGTCACCAGTGTCAGTGGAACGATAGATGTCATTTAAAACTCTCAGCAGAGCAGATTCAGTACTGTATTCCTAACTTGAATAAAACAATAGAAAATACTACCTGCTGCCTGAATATCTGTCACAAGGTTTTGAGCCAGTTGTCCCTGATAGAAAGCATCAGCACCCTCTTCTGCTATTTTCCTATAGGTTTCTGCAAGCCTGGTAAATACGATGGTGTCATTTTCTTTTAGGATGTCACCATTTTTCCCACAAAACACTTCACTGAAATAGAGGGAAAGAACATTTACGATGCTAATGAATGTTTGACTTTCAAATAGACAGACAATGATTTTATACTCAGGTTGATGCCTCTCACCACAGGGCTTGGTCCTTGATGATTGTTTTCTTGTTAGTGGACACAGCAGAGGCAAGAGCCCTGCCTAAAGGAAAACCTTTTTCTGCAAGTACAATGCTAGGCTGGAACAAGTCTTTCCAAGGAAGTTTGCCATGTCGTCGGTGCGCCATCTCATAACCTCGAATCTCCCCTGGTACAGCAATAGACAACCCTCCTACCAACCATGGAAACCAAAGAAACAAAAACTTATATAATTGCCTCATAAGTTATTCAGACATTATTTTAGGGCACTGGTATACTACTGCAAGGTCTGGATTCTAAGACCCAAGCATTTGTTGTTTTCTATTCCTGATCTAAGAGTCTGTCACAGCTCTAAGAGAATACACACTCTAACCTCTCTTTTGTCTGTTACTATCACAGGTTCATCTTTTTCCATAACAATGTTAACCACAGCTTCCCCTAATTTCTGTGTCTGATAGGGCTGGTTAAACATTACCTGTCTGGGATAAATCTGTACTGTTTCCAAACATGTTCTCTGTTGCAATGCGTGGTGCAGTCTCCCTGGCATCAATGGTCTCTACCTTTCCTGTGTATGAGTCACAAACCAGGAAATATATTTAAACAAAAGACTTTGGTGGTATTGGTGGTGATGTATGTTAGAGTAAACGTGTACCAGTTGTTCGGTTGTAGATGGTGAAGAAAAGTCCTCCTCCGATGCCCGCACTGTGAGCGTTCATAAGTCCAATGCACAGTAAAGCAGCTATAGAGGCATCTACTGCAGACCCCCCTTTCATCAGTATGTCTCTGTGGTAAAATTAATTAAAACACACACAGGGAGGGAAGGGGTGGAGGATTAGTTTTTATGCTTAAGATCTTACGAACCCCTTGTTGGCAGACATAAATAATTTAAATACAGTAGGTTCACAGGGATTTGCATGTATGCTAAAGTCGTGTGAATGCATGGCTGTATGTGTGAGCAATGTTAAAACTTCTATGAGTGTTTACACAGCAGAGCAATATGTCTGCCCTGAAGGATGTTTCGGTGTGTTAGCTCTCACCTGCCAACTTCTGAACACGGCCCAGCATCTGCTGCCACGGCTGCCTTCAAGTACACATGCTCACTTCGTTGCTTCCTTCTCTCCACACCGAAGAAGACACCCACAAAAGTGGCGACTGATGCCAACAGCAGCAACGTCAGTGCCACAATTATTGTCTTGCTGACCATTTTTATGGTTATAAATACTTTATTTATTCCCTAGAGAGAGAGAAAAACATTTATAGCTATTTTATGAAAATGCACCAGCAACATGTAGCACTAAAATCAGAAACCAGCAAAACCACTGTGAACCCCAATCCAAAGATCTTATCATATGGATCAAAAGGATTAATAATTTAGAATACTATGTGTGTCACACATTACAGGTTTAAATATTGCATTAATATTGCATTATCAGCAAATCAATGCCCTGATATTTGAATCAATGCTTCACATGAATGTTAAACCTACAACTGAGGCTTACATAATAAAATATGAATTACATACAAAATGTTTAGATATCAAATCTATATAGCTAATCAACGTTCAGAAAACCCTCTTGATTGCAAAGCTATAATTTGGTTGAGAAAACTTGATATTCATGTGTATTGACAATTTCCTTTGAAAACAGCATTACAAACACTGATAGAAGTGGTTTGCTAAAACGTTGGTATCTTTATAGTCAGACAGGTAGTACTCATTATAATTTTCATTGTCATTACAGTCTGGCATAAACAGTTAAAAACTTGTTTTTTAAATTCTGATTCCAGGCATGGCTGAAGCCTAGCATGAGCTCATTACCAGGAAGTTGTACCTGTGTGTTCAGTTACAGCATGTGCAGACGTGTGAATAATGTTCAAATTACAATATTCAACAGACCAAGTAAGGCAAAAGTAAGGGGACGGGTCGGATTTTCCACGAAATCGATTGGTTTACATAAGCCTCTTTCCTGCTGATTCTCAGTTTAACACACAAAATGGAAGGAGTCCGCTAACACCAACTGCAACACAAACTCCACGTAAGGATAAGAAACAAAAAAGCTTTTATTTGATGAAGCCCATTAGGTCAAACGAGAATTAGATCAACGTTGGGCGAAAACACAGTCAACATTGGAAATGCGTTTGAGTCATGGAAAGACCTCCGCTTTGTTTTGGATATAAAAACCGAACCAAAGTTGTCTTTTATTATAATGGACAGGTAAACTAATATTACTGCAAAGCATGTAAAATATATTGTGATTCAGTGTTTTAGTTGGCTCAAGTTAGATTTTCCAGTGCAAAATACTATTGTTGAAACGCTTTCCAATTTACTTCACCAGCTAACTTGTTACATATTACTATCCTGTGTCGTGGTATTATGTCAAAGTGTTGATTTTATCCTGCAAGAAATGATGTAATGATGCAAAGCAAATGTGGAATGATTTGTTTCTAAAACCAATTGTGATGCAAGGTATGGGCAACCTGCTAAATTAGCATGAATCTGCAGTTGTTGGCTTCGTTGCGTTCAATATAGATCTATTGTCTTTTTTATTGATGCTCAAGTACACAGCTTATTCATCGTCTCAGTCGCTGTAACTTATGTGGCCCACAAAATATACAATAATGCAACATAACGGCGCAGGACAGAAATACACAGTGGAAGACCCATTCATGACAGTAATGTTACTTACTGCGTCTAACTGTTATACTAAAGTGTGGCAACAATCTCATTTATAATATTCAGTATAGCTCACTAACCATTTTTGTTGTCATACAATAAATTTAGCTATGTTGACATTGCTGAGCCTACCTGATGAAAGATACACAAATAGTTATTGAAACGCTGTTGGCTAAATACAGTCAATGTACACTCAGAAACATAAAGGTGCTAACCGAAACCAAAAATGGTTCTTCTGAGTGATGCCATAGAAGAACTATTTCTACAAAGAACTTTTTAGCAAGTGGTTCTTTAAAGAACCATTTCTGCAAATGGTTCTTTGAGGAATCTTTGGGGGTTCATTACAAAGATGTCAAAAACCATAAATGGTGCTACAAAGCTTTAGCAAAAATAGGTTCTTTAAAGGTGAACAGGAATGCAATATAAAATCCATAACTATATTTTCAGTGGTGTATAAAGACTCTTAGATGTATACTCAGATAAATGACAGGTGAATGTTAGAGGCTGGGAAAATGTGCCAAAATTAAGTCAAAGTTTTTGGCTAACATTAAGGCCTTTGTTTTTGGGAATTAAGATACGGCGCTTAAGTGCTCCTCACGCGGGAGTGGTGGTGCACTTTCACATGATGAACTTTATTAGTGTTGTGTCATTCAGTGAACATTTGCTCATTTGACCTAATCTTTTATATGGCTCGGGAGGAACGAGTAGTCTCAGTGAATAATTTGTTCATTTTCATGCATGTGTGAATAGTCTTGGACTCTTACATTCACTCGTCACAAGGCAGCTGCATGGGCTCCGTCAGCACAGAAAACAGAATTGATTAGTTTGCTACTCATTACTGTGGGTTTCTAGGTTTGAGTCGTTCATTTGTCAGGTGAGAGCTCAGCCACTGTGGAGCAGGAATGAGCTATTCTTTCACCACTGACATGGGTCCTCTGAGTCTTTCATTCATTTAACAGGCTGACTGCCAGCGCTGGAGATGAGAGGCAACCCGGTTGTCAGGTTACAGTCACTCAATCGACATTAAATAGAATTTTGTTTAGTTTGTTAATTAACCTATGTTGCATTTAATAAAGCATAAAGTTATTACAGTGCAGTGAGGTTGTGCTATAGTTTTATAGTTTTTTTGATCCAAGATGGCGCTGAGCATAGCGGCCTCGGTGTCAAGTGCTCTTTGTTTTGTTCTTGTGTGTCAGTTCAGTTTTCGGCTGTGATTCCCGGTGCTCTTTCACCAGAGAAGAGCTCATGAACATCAGGGGTACAACTCCAGCGGATTTAGTTCCCACTTTTTTCGCGTCATCAGTGTAATTATTACAGCTCTCTCGCTGTTGTGCGGGCAGCAAAGCGGGAGAGTAAAAAGAGCCGGGTCGCTCGTGCGTCTTTTCCATAGGGGACTCCGCACACTGCTACCAGCAATATTTTTCTCCAACGTGCGCTCGCTGTGCAATAAACTGGACAAACTTCAGCCTCTAGTGGGGGGAAAAAGAGACTTTTTTTCATCTTCTGTTCTGTGCTTCACGGAGAAGTGGCTGTGTGAACTGACTCCGCGCTGCAGCAGGGACTCATGCTGCCAAACACCAGAAAATTGAAGACTGTTAAGCCGACATCTTTACACAGACCTGCCCCATCAATGTCCTGGAGCATGCAGCGGGCACACCGTGTTCTGTCAGAGCGCAAGGCTCCGCCGAGATGAGAGGAAGCGGATTCTGTGTTTACATCAGTGACGCTTGCATGGTGCTTAAACAGTCAAAGTGGATGGACACTGTTTCCTACATGTCAAACTTCATATGGAGGCTACATATCTCACAATATGCAATCCTGTCCACTCACTAGCCTATAGGCTAAATGTTCATGCTGCTACGGCACTTCCACACTGTTTACATAGCCGACTGTTATTAGGCTGCTCCCGCTACTGGCTTATATTTCAGAAGCTTGTAACCATCAGGGCCTCGCTAATGTTAAGTAGCCTACTTCTGATGCTGCTATTATTTAAATAGGTTAGAAATAGGCTATACAGGTGAACATACTTTCACTATTAGGTTACGCACTTTATAATGCTCCAGCCCTGCATGCCATTCTCACTCCCCTGACAGTATACAGGTCAGCTGTCTCCTCTAGTGTCATACTGTAAATTACCGTCTTATTTTTGCGGGCCTGACTAATAGTGAAAAGCTCATAAAATAACCTACTGAAGATGCATTAAAAATCACATATTTTTGCGGGCCTGACTAATAGTGAAAAGCTCATAAAATAACCTACTGAAGATGCATTAAAAATCACAAATGATTCAAAGTAACTTTGGTTTAATGACTGCTGCATTAAACAATACATTTTTTGTTTTGTGTCTTGTAAGTTGAAGAGGCTATTGTGACTTTGTTTTTAGCACATTGGACCGCAAGAAACGGCATTTCGTGATTATTCGGTATGTGGATGAATGACAACAAAGTATAAAATAGTGACAATAAACTAACTTGAAATAATAAATCAGTGGCAGGCCATTGGTTTCTATTTTGCATTGGTCCACATAATCTTGACTAAGAGACTAGATTTTCATGGTCTTTTTTTAATTGATACTGAAAATGTGTATGGACATGGTTCCCACAGAGGTTGCTGCTGGAAAGCTGAGTTTCATTTGCGCTGGAAGTGGCTACCAAGCCACCAAGAGATCCACTGCCCAGCTAGGTCAGCAAGACAGAGTTTCTGTATAACACAGCATACCATAGTCCTGCTAGTGTTTACAGTTAACAGCTGATGACAGTTATTCTGTGTCCCCTTCACTTCAATGCCCTGGCAGGTTTCTACCGGGAGCCGAATTACCTGCGAGGTAGTCTCCTCTCCAATACAAACAGACCCGGTCATTAAAACACTGAAATACCGTTAACACAGCCACACCACACGTTAGTCCTGTGGTGTGTTTACAGCTAACAGCTGATCAGGGTCCGTGGATGCCAGAGAATGCAAATGTAACTTTTAATTTTTATTTATCAACAGAGCTGTGCTGTTGTTTCACAGCTCTTGAACTGGTAAAGTTGCTGTTACGGTTACCTTGTCTGTGGTCTGCTGGCAGAACACCGGCTGCTTTTTGTTCAGGTGCCGTCATGCTGTTGCCAAGACGGCATAAGTTTAGTTTTACGGTGGATGGACGATGTCATTACAGAGTTGTTATTTTCTTTAGCTTGAAATAATCCCATACTTCGGACACTTTCTTCTTTGTCCCTCACTATTTTCTTTCTCTTCCTCCACTTTGCAAACAGCTCCATTATAATCAAGTCGTGTTCACAGCGTAAGCGCGATGTATGATAGTAATAAATGTCCGTGGGAAACACTGTGCTGTATAGTTAAATGCATTTAACTAAATATAGTTAAATGCAAAGAATTTGTGTCAATGCATTTTATTAATTCTACTTTTTTTAATCGATGAATCGTTTCAGCCCTACTCCATGATGAACACCGCCAATTTGCTTACTGAAAAGTGACCATTACAGAGGAAATAGTTTATATAATTCCCCTGTGCACACATTCTTTGTTTAAATTAGATGGAAATCAGAGCAGCAAACAAGGCACTCTTGAAAAAACTTCAGGCTCTGGAACTGGGTGTATGGCTCCTTATCTTAAAGCATAATGTAGAATGTGAAAATACTTGTGCACACACAGAAATACACTGCATATACTTTTCAACATTTCATGTGAAACATGAAATATGTTTAGGAGTATTTACACTTCAACTTATGTCCCTTAGCAAGAGTTCAGCTTTAATGTTTGGTGTTTTATTTGTGTTGTACAATTAGCTTGTCCTTTGTATTGACAAACATAATGTGAAATGTAACATTTTCAGTCAGTAGTAAAGACATAGGGAGAACAAATGTTTTTTAGAATTTATTGCAATGTGATAAATAAACCATATCTTTTTTTTTTGAATGGACCTATAACACAAATATGGACATATTTAAAACTAAAAGTAAACAGATGAAGAGAAGGCCTTTCCACGTCAGTCCACGCTAACAGATTGACTTCCAGCACAATGAGGAGGATTCACAGGTCTCTGCAGCTTTCTTGGCACCAGGTGGGACATCTGTTCCACACTATGACTGTGAGAGGAAAATGTGTAATAAATGCTTCAGGTAATGAAAAATATTAAGTAAACTATATACAGATGTGTCGAATAGAATATTGTGGAAAAGTTAATACGTAATTTAATTAAAAAAGTGAATCTTTCATATATTCGAAAAGCATTACACAAAGTGAAGTATTTCAAGCCCTTTTTTGTTTTCATCTTAATGATTACGGTTTACAGCTCATGGAAATCAAAACAAGTATCTCAAAGTGTATTAAAATGTAAGAATAAATACGTTCAGTGGCTCAGTGTTTCTATGTTGACAATATACTATTATGTCACATACATGGGAGAAAATGGAACATGGGAGACAGTCTTTAAAGGTTTTTGTGTTTTGTTTTGTTTTCTTTGAAATTGTCCTCACAAGACAAAAAATGTAATATCAGCTGTCAAATGTCCAGTAGCCAAGAGTAACGTTAGTTTTTATAGTTTAAGCTGTGTGTAGCAGACGAGGAGGCATCAGGACGTCAACAAGAACTGATCACTGAAAGAAATACAAATATAAAAGTACCTTTTATCTCTCAACAGTCATATTCAAGACTATAATTGCACACAGCACTGCCGACAGCAACAACGTTACTCAAAATAGCGGTGTGGGGACGTAGCTTACCACACATAATCCATTAATACGTTAACTAAGGCAGCAATAACAGCCATGACTAGTGTTTTACAAGTTAAATGCTACCATCAAATATAACCAAGGAATCTACCGCTAGCTTATTAAGTTTATGACAAGTAACGTATAATCAAGTGACATCAAAATAAACGACTCTTAACTAACTAGTTATGTAAAAGAGTTTATTGATTTGCTTCAAATTGTTTAAAAGTGTTGCAAATTAACATTAATGTTACCATATTTATATATTAAAAAATGTTAAAGCATTTTAAACCATATGTAGTATAATGTCAACAGATAAATAAGTTATTTTAAGTGTTGTTGTATAGTTTCAGGTAACTTACCTCTAGTGTAAGATGGTAACAGGCCAACCTCCAGCATACATTTAGCGGAGAAGCCATCTCCTCTAACGCAGAGATGCATATAGCATTAGCTGTTGGCCCACCCTTTGCAACTATAGCAGCTTCAACTCTTCTGGGAAGGCTGTCCACAAGGTTAAGAGTGTGTTCATTGGAGTTGTTGACCACTCTTCTAGAAGCGCATTTGTGAGGACAAGCACAGATGCTGGACATCCCAAAGGTGTTCTGTTGGGTTGAGGTCAGGACTCTGTGCAGGCCAGGCAAGATCCTTCACACCAAACTTGCTCGTCCATGTCTTTATGGACCTTGCTTAAGCCCCTTTTAAACCACATGTTACCAGCTCAACTCGCCTCTACTCGCCTTTTTTGGTTTTGCATCGGGGAAAAATTGTGCCTGTACCTGCCACCTGGTACTTTTTTCGTATCACCTCCATCGAAGTTCCAAGCGAGCTGAGGCAATACTAAAAGGTGACATGAAAACACAGCAGACTACTGATTGGTCAGAGAATCGTCACTATTCACTGCATCATCCCTGTGCGGCATCAGACAGAGGCCAGCATATTTTACAGTTTTCGTACATTATTTCGTCACTAAACCCACTTCTGAGAAGTTTTGAGGTGGGAAATCAACTGTGTAGATTTGCAATATTGACAGTTTGACGAAAATTGATGGCAGATGAAAAATGTGCTTGAACAATTATGGAGCTGAGGACGTGGCGGCGGAAAAGCTTGCGCCAACCCGCGGGAGTAGCTTGCGAGCCTGGCCGGCCAGCCGCACACTTTCCCCTGAGATCCCACAGTCGTACAGACTACTGCAGCCACCGCAGTAGACTCCAGCAACAAGGGCAGAGGAAAACACAGTTGCTCACTCACGAGGTTGGGAAAAAGCCAGTTATCTCTCTGCAACCATCTGCAACGTATCTCAGACTAGATGACTCAACAGGGTGTTGAGTTAACTAAATTCTTGAATAAAAAGACGCCTAAATGAACAACACTTTGTTATTAAACGGCTTTTAAACTTTTTAAAAAAACTTTTTTTTACATTTTCAACTCCTTCCAGCATGCCAGTGTGTGTGTGAAAATTATTGAGGGAGTAAAATAACATTAATTTTTTAAAATTATCATCAGTGTCACTCAATTAGCAAACAATTAGCTCGTCATAAATTAGTGCTTGATATTTAATGTATTTATTTTATGTGTTGCATGGTGTTTTTCTTTCTTTTTTTTAGCAGTCGGGCAGTCAATCAACCCAAACAACTGAAAGGTGTGGTTTTATATTTCAGATAGAGCTGCAACGATTAGTTGATTAGTCAGTTGCTACAAAACGAATCAACAACTATTTTGGATTTGATATATAATAGGACTTCATAGTTGTTTGAGTCAATCTTAGGCAAAAAGGTCAAATGTAAGAATTTGCTGCATTTCATTATACAGTAAAAGCCTACATTTAATATTTGGGTTCTGGACTTTTGGTCAGACAAAGAAAAACATATTTCAAGAACTTGGGATTTAGGAATTTGTGGTGGGCATTTTTCAGTGTTTTGTGATGTTTTAAAGGCCAAATGATTAATTGAAAACATAGTCAGCAGATTAATCAATAATGAAAATACTGATTAGTTGCAGCCATAATTTCACGCTATTATCTGCAAATAACTTCAATAACAGTGAACCATTATTACTTTGAATAACAACATAAAGTACACAAAGAACCATCCCCTAAAAAATGGTTCTTCAGTTGGTGGTGGTTCTTTGTAGAACCAGAGTCATTTGAAGAACCATTTAAGAACCATCATTTTTCTGAGTGTAACATTATCATGCAACGAGCATGGATTAGTTCAACGTCAAGCTGATATCAGGTAGGGCTGAGTGCAGTAGTAGGTAAACAGAGGTGTGGGCCCAAATTGCAGACACTGCCGAGGAGGATGCAGTATAAGATGATTTATTAAATGAACAAAAACAGGCTTACATCCGAGCATGAGGCAAGAGTCCAAACACAGGTTAAATCCAACAAAGGCAGAGTACAGAGTCCAAACATGGGTTAAATCCAAAAGGCAACGTAATCCAAACACAAGGGAACAACACAGAAATCCAGGGAAACAGAGGACTGAACATAACTGAGGGCAATACAGGGGCACACCACACACAGACACTGGCAAGAGGGGCAATTAAACGCAGGTGAGACGCTAGACAAAAACACCAAAATCACCAAAATTACAAACCAAAACAGGAAGTAAAGCTACAGACAATACGCAAGGATATATGTAACTAAATACAGCATAAAACAAGGAAGCAAAGCTCAACTAAACAAACCTAAACAAGAACATAGAGGGGAGGGTAAAACAGAAATGGACATTTAACAAAACAACAGTGGAAGTTTACCTGGAGTTTCCAGCCGGTGTGTCAGTCTCTCTTTTGCCCTGCTAATTACTTCGAGCACGAGCACACGCTGTGGAAGGCAGTCACTGCAATCTGAAACCTCACCGCTAGAGACCACTAGAGGTATTTTATAAAGGCATGTGTTTCCCGCACATATACTTCACTCTAAAAACAACATTGTACCATGTTACAAGACGCGGCGGATATCGGCGATATCTTACAAGTACGAACCAGGTAAAGCAACAGTGCACACAAGTGCAGATGTCATTAGGTACCACATACGCTTAGGTCATTTGGTTATGTCATTATCAAGTCAGCGACTTTATAAAACATACTGCCCAAATCCATATCAGTAGCTTTTTCATTTTAAAACTTGTAGTCTTCAGACCCAACCAATGCTGCCTCAAGTGACATCACCTGAGGCAATTAATCAGATTTTGCTAGAGCCACAAAAGCCTTTATACAATTTTTTTCACATAAGCAAATATACTGTTAAAGACCTGTAAACAGACTTTTATGTATTACTTTTTTGGTGTTTTGTCTTTAACCAAACAAGTGCACACAGAGCTGACCAGTTGGCAGTAGGTAAAATTATATATCCATGCCCTGTAGGCAACAATACAGCCCTAACCCCACTTTACATTGTTAAACTCCTTGACTGAAAATAAGTCTACTCTGCCTCTACTGATATCCTTTAAACCTGTTTATCAGGCCAACAATATGCATTTTTCACATTTACAGGTTGTAAATGTCCTTGCCAAAATGTTAAAATAAAGGTTGATTGAATAGAGGGATTTTTAATAAATACTTGTGCAGAAATTACATAGTTAACTACTATCATGCAAATAAATTACCTATGTTGAAATAATGTATCATACACAAATAACAGTGGGATTTTGAAATGTGTGGAGGGCTCTGCTAGCAAATAAACCTCCAAATTGTTGTGTTGCAGTTGTCTGAATCATACAATGTGTTCATACAGTTCTGTATATCTGAGATAATCTGACTGTGAGATGGTGTATTCACCTGGGTGTGCTTTCAGCTGCCAATAAGACAAAGAAAAAGGAAAAAGTAATTCAGCTTGATAACACCTCCCATTTGCTCCAAACCCTAAAGCTTACTGTCATTAAGATTCTTTGGTCTGTCAAAGGCATTAAACCAGATTATGTAACAGGAAAGGGAATTGATAGTGAGTGAACAGTTTCACAGCACAAGATCTAGTGACATTAGAGTACACAAACCATTTATACAAAATTGTCACCTGCCGTTCCATCTCAGAGTTCAAAGTCACTTCAGCAATTAAATATGAGGGAAATTTTATGAGGTAATACGAGGACTTGGAGAAATTTGAATCCAAATCCTTAGATTGGATTGACCGCCACCTAGATGATGGGATGAAAAAAAAAAATTGGTCTTACCTTGATTTCTTGCGGAGGCCTCAGCAACAGGCTGCTCACTGTGTGCGTTTGCCACGATCTGCAGCAGTTGATAGGTAACAGGCTTACTGTGCCGCTCAATGTGTAACTATCACTATCAAGTCAGTAAACTTTAACCCACTCAATCATAAAACAGCTATCTTGTGTTATCAAGGGGAGTAAAAAAAAGTGCAGAGACAGAAGAAACAACTTGAGACGAGATTCAAGTTATTACTCAAATAATTAGTCATCTGTACTCAATCTTCACATACCGTTCTAAATACCACAGACCAATGGCATGACCCTGAACCTGAGAGGAAATAACAAAATAACAATTCACTGAATGAATAGTACTTTATCTGCAGTGGTATTTAAACGTATCTGCAGCAAAGATTAACTAACAGTAGCCTCAGTTTGCTGGTGGTTCATTTTAAATAGATGACATATGATGATAGATACCGGTAGTCACATTTTGACAAAATGCTAAACTAGGGACCTGTTTCACAGCTCTGATGCAGCACTAGAATAAATATAATTTTTTTGCATAAAGGTTCACAAAACGTTTGATTTTAAAGTTTTAAATAAAGTGCCTCCTCACCAGGAAAATGAAGGCTTTCAGGGCTGCGGGGGAGAAGATCACATCTGCCATGAGGGGAGGAAAAAACGCTACAAATAAACTGCAGGGGAACAGTGTGAGCAGAGCTGATGAGAAGGGCCAAAGGCTCAGTTAAATAAGCAGCTAGGCCAATAGGTGGAGGGCTACATGGACAGGACAGATGACTTTCTCAACTATGACCAGAGGGCCCCAGGTCTTCTATCCCAGGTAATAGAACGCCTACTTCCACAGATTAGAGTCCCCCTTTGAATTAACCCTCTAAGGTAGTGCTTAAACTCCCAGACACCAATAAAAATGGTTCACAGAGAAAATAAAAGAAAGGAAAAAAAACAGTGTTCATCAATCAAATTTGTTTAAGCTCAAGACTGCTTGGAGGTGCTCAAGCAGGGGTGGTGCATATCCAATTAGAGAAAAAGCCTTGTATTTTATTCCCAGTCAAATGGGTCATGTTACAGGGCTATTCAGGTTAGCAGAACTTGTCCTTACAGAATCAATCAATGGCATCAAATTTTTTAAATTCTTTCCACTTCCAAAAATTTATTTGGGCTCTACATTTACTTTCAGCTGTGATAACACCAACACTTAATGTTTGTGTTTTCACAGCTGCCCCCCATCTGCTGTACTAAATATGAGGTGATGATGGCGCATAGATAAGATGCTTGCCTTTGGTGTAGGAGACCCGGGTTCCCACTGTGAAACATCCTGAGCAATACACCCTAGTTGCTCCAGAGGCGTGCGACCTCTGACATGTATAGCAATTGTAAGTCGCTTTGGATAAAAGCGTCAGCTAAATGAATAAATGTAAATATCGATAGTTACATAGCTCTATAACAAACCATAATCATGTATATACAGATAATACATTGAAGCACACATCATTTAGTAATTTAAAGCCACATCTTAAACTGAACATTTAGTTTTGTGCAGTGGACTATGTCCAACCAGCAGCTACACTGTGTCTTCATTTCACAAAGTCTTCATTTATTCAGTGAACACAGAACACAAAGACATCCACAGCTTTTTAATTTTGTTTTATTGTGCATAATGCAAAAAAGGTAATCTACCTTTCTACTACTGACAACACAGCTTAATCACCTGTGCTGCCCTGTTGGTCTCTTTCTTCTATATAATGTTTGTCCCTTTCTTCTTCTCATTTAAACTCCATAACTTTGGTATAAAGAATGCATGTCGGAGCCTGCTAACACATGACACTTCTGAGCTGTGGTGGTGCTGTAAATCAGTTCCCATGCTGGAGGCATGTAAACTGGACCACTAAAGCACCTTGACAGAGAAGCATGGCTCCTGACACTGTGTAGTGAAGAACCACCTTACCCTAAATTCCCACCACCATGAAGAGTAAGACAAAAAGTCAGTCACAGTTGCTCTCACACCAGGTCTGTATGATTTACCAGAAGCAAGAACAGGGGGAGAACAAGCCTCGGAGATAATACTAAATATGAAGAAACATCCCTTCTCCAACATGCTGTACAAATGCTCCTGAAGAGTACTTCTGGCTGTCAACCCTGACCCTTCCTGTACCAAAACATCCCAGAGTTCACTGCGTCAAAGTCCGGTGTACAGAATACAGTGGCAGCTCACAGATAGTTGCTTTAAACTTCTCAAATGTCCTCGTGTGTCTCTTTCTACTGGACTTGATCTGAAGTACCCCTCTGAGTAAGATCAGTCAGGACTGTTCAGTGCTGCTACAGTAAGTCAGCAGTCAGAAGCAGCTTTCCCATGAACCATCTAACATCACTTTAAGGCTGCAGGGTCTTGAGCAAGCACTAGTTTTATCTACTGTAGAATCCTCTCTCTGACACATAACTACTGGTTGGATGTGTTTGCCTTATGCCTCAAGAATGCATGTATTTTCTGATCTGATGCCCTAACCAGCAAGACGACATCATTAGTTAGTGCCTTCCAAAACCGTGACAATCACCGTTGGGAGAATAAAACTGACAACGCTACAAAAACAACTTGGTTAGGAAAATATTGTGATTTGTGTTAAAACTTGGTTATGGCTGGGGAGTGATTGTGGTCATCATTTAAAGAAACTTGAGGGGCATTGGCTGAAACAAGTGATGTTGTCAAGGCAACCCATTTTCCTTCCCAACTCATAACATATGGACACTTGGTCAACACACTTGGTGTTGCTTTTTAATGCTCTGGGTCCCTTTAGGGTCATTTTTGAACGTGTAGGGCTCCGCAGTCAAGTTAGCAAGAATAAATATGCAATGTCTGGTTAGACTTTCACAATAAAACTAGCGGCACATAATTAATTTTGTGGTTAGGTTTAGGCAACAAAACTACTTGGTTAGGTTTAGGAAAAGATCACGGTTTGGATTGAAATTACTACATTACTTAGGTTACATAAGTTATGTAACTTACGTAACATAACTAAAAATAATCAATGCTGACTTTTTGTTTCACAAGGAAAACAAATGCTGGTTTCCTGGGTGAAAGTCCAGTTTCTGATCCATCCATCCATCCATCCACCCCAACTGCCTCCTTACTTACTTACTTTTCTGTTGTTTGTACAATGGCCTACTTTTAGCATTGAACTATGACAGTAAAGGCTGCCATGTGCGTTGGTACCAGATGCCAAAAGACAGGACAAAGTGTAGATATTTGATGCCCTGTGAATGAGAACAGGCTGGTTGAGGACATTTTCATCAGAAGCATATGCAGGGTGAAAATACAAAACCTGTCAACAAGATGCTTGACAAAGGATGGGGCTCCATAAAACCCAAAAAGAAAACAGTATTACAAACCTTGTGTAGATAATTCAGTTTTTCCAGACTCTCATTAAAGTGGAATCTGCTACCTGCTCAAATCTACAGCTGGTGCAAGCAGGGTAACAGGAATACAGGGATAGGAGGCGGATGCCTGCTGGCAGAGCTGATGCAGTAGTTTAATACATAAAAAGAGGTAAAAAGGCTTACTGGGAGGTGAGGCAGGCAGGCAAGGGTCAAAACCAGAGAGCAGTCCAAGAAAAGCAAAAAAATCAAGTAATCAAGGCAGTAATCCAACATCGAAAAGACAAAAGGTCAAAACACAGGCAGAAACAGGGACCCAAGACACTAGAACACAGCAAAATAACATTACTATCATAACTATCAATCTGACAAAGAGCGAGTGGGATGGTCCGGTTAAGTATCTGCAGGGCTGATGAGGGAAAGTGAGAGAGTGGGTGGAATAGGCCAGGTAACTGCAGAGCAGATGAGGGAAGTGAGAACAGGTGTAGTTAAGAACATTCGAGATGACTGTGGTTGACTTTTGCTGATTTGATAATCAAACATGAGCTGCTGGCGACTGCAGGGGTGGGGTATAAAAACTTTTTATTTATTTATATTTATATTTATGTTCATGTGTACTGTAAGCACCAATTTATACCAAGGCAAATTCCTTGTATGTGAAAATGTACCTGGCAATAAACACGATTCTGATTCTGATTCTGCCGTCAAATAGGACATGTTCTTCTTTCCGGAGAGTGCATTAGCTAAGAACAATAACTGATCTCAGGGCATTTGCAAAGGCAATGCCACAAGATCAGTCAAAATGTGGTTCGACCTTTGTACAGCCGGAGAAACTGCGGTCGCCAGACTCAGGGACAGCAGTCACCTTGCTCACATAAGGTTTTAATGTCATGTGACATGGTGACGTTTTACAGAATTTCTAGCCAGCATTCCTCACATTAAAGGTTCAGTGTGTAATATTTAGGAGGATCTATTGACAGAAATGCAAAAATATACATAACTATGTTTTCAGTGCTGTATCTTATATATGTATCTGTACCTTACATAATGAACTGTTAAGTTTTTTTTGTTACCTTAGAATAAGCCATTTATATCTACATATAGTGCAAGTCCCCTTATGCGGATGTCACCATGTTGGGCTGCAATGTTTCTATCATAGCCCAAACGCACAAACTGCTCTACGGAATGCGTTTCGTCACTACATTGAATACGTACAAAAAACAAGTACAAGTTATAGTAGTAGTAGTAGTAGTCGGCTGGTTTATTAGAAGTAAGAAGAGAAGTGAAATTTGGACAAATGAGGGCCACACGTATTATTTAGGACAAAAAATGACAGAGCATGTGGGCCACCGTAGCTCCTCTTGCTCGCTCGCAAAGAGAGGGTTAGCAGTGACTGATGGTCCATTGATGTGGTGTCGGAATAATCAGATTTCTTTTTTTCCTCCTTAAATATGTATTGTAAAAAATGGAATAAAGTGTACATGGGAAATAAAGAAGTGTACAGAATAGTATAGAAATATATACAGAACAGTATACAAATAAGAATGCGCAAATAATAAAAACTTTGCCAGGGGTAGTCTATATTATATAAAGATATTAAAAGAGGCATATATGTTGACAGTTTTCACAGTCCACAGTAAATTGATACAATGTACAACCTCATGGAGAAAAAGTACAAAGTTAGGTTTTTTACTGCTGAATTTCCAATTGCCATTAGAATTAATAGTACTTAGTACTTACACGCTGAACCTTTAAGCCAGAGCTGCGAAGCACCGCATGAGGGAAAGTCCAAGGGCATCTGCTGGATTAGTGGAGAATGACAAGGAATGTGTTTAAGGAAGTGGGAATGAGGCTAGAGGGAGGGACAGAGGCAAACTATGACAGGAAAAACAAGGTCTTAAAATCCTGAAATCCAGAGAGAGCCAGTGAGAACCATTACACCAGCATGATGGGGATGCAACACGGTGGCATTGAGTTCACTAAGGGACAGGAAGCAGCACGTGAAGATGGTAAAACATGTCTCTGATTCCAGGACCGTCAGCACCGGTTCACCTCAAGGCTGCGTTCTTTCCCCTCTGCTCTTCCTGTACACCAACAACTGCACCTCCAGTCACCAGTCCGTCAAGCTCCTGAAGTTTGCGGATGACACCACCCTCATTGGGCTCATCTCTGGTGGGGATGAGTCCGCCTACAGGTGGGAGATCGACCATCTGGTGACCTGGTGCATCTAGAACAGTCTGGAGCTTAATGCTCTGAAGATAGTTGTGATGGTCGTGGACTTCAGAAAGAGCCCGACCCCACCCTCCCCCATCATCCTGAGTGGCTCCGCCATCGCCACTGTGGACTCCTTCTGCTTCCTGGGCACCATCATCTCCCAGGACCTCAGGTGGGAGCTCAACATCACCTCCATCATCAAAAAGGCCCAGCAGAGGATGTACTTCCTGCAGCAGCTGAAGAAGTACAGCCTGCCAAAGACAATGATGGTGCACTTCTACACCACCATCATTGAGTCCATCCTCACCTCCTCCATCACCATCTGGTACGCTGCTGCCACTGCCAGGGACAAGGGCAGGCAGCAGCGTATCATTCGCTCTGCAGAAAAGGTGATTGGCTGCAATCTTCCATCACTGCAGGACCTGTACGCCCATAGGACTCTGAAGCGAGCAGGAAAGACTGTAGCTGAACCCTCCCACCCTGGACACAAACTGTTTCAGACTCTCCCCTCTGGCAAGAGGCTGCGGCCCATTAGGACCAAAACCTCTTGCCACAAAAACAGTTTCTTCCCGCAGCTAGCCTCATTAACAAGGCCCGGGTCCCCCACTGACACTCCCCCCTTTCAAATAATACAAATGTCTCTGCACATGTAAATACTATTTCATTTCATTTCATGCACAAACCTGGCATATTTTACATATTCATTGTTAGTTGTTATTTGTTAATATATAATAGTAATAATAATAATAATAATAATCTTTCTATATTTTTTATTTTGTCAATTTATATATTTATGTACACAGCATCCTCTTCCATTGAAATACGTCTGCACAAAACAAACCCGGAATAATGTACATGTAAATATGCCACATTGTTCTTTATCTGCAAATAGTTGTATTATTTTTCTCTATTTATCTGTTTATTCCACATTTATGTATTTCTACATTTATTTATGTCAACTGTATGTTTGTCTACGTGTAGCACCTTATCACCAAAGCAAATTCCTCGTACGTGTAAAACACTACTTCGCAATAAAGCTCCTTCTGATTCTGATTCTGTTTCCAGGGCTTTCCATTTAGTCTGGGAGCTGATACAACTGATTACACTCAATCACGCTGGGGGTTGTTTGGTGATGTAAGAGGGTTGCGAGCCTCCAGTTTATACCCACTGTTGTATTATACAGGGCTGACAGTGGATTAGGTGTTGAAAGCTCAGGCCCTAACACTCTCTCTCATCCTCACCAACCAGAGAAATGCGGATTCACTCCATGCTTTTAGCTGGTTAACAAGATACATCTGTGTCATGACAGTGAATGCAGTTTAGAGCTTGAGGTAGGTAGCAATACAAGCATGGCATCTTGCTGAGCACACCATTTCACTTTAACCCCCCTGTGCCTGTAGCAAATTCTCACAGAGAATTGTTTTTCACAATTTCTGTTGGTTCAGCTGCCATTAATTTGCTCTAAAAGTTCAACTTAAAGTAAAGAAAAAATAGAAATCAAATCAAGAAATGTATATTATTACTTTCATGATGGTCAAACACAGACAACAACATGCACCTGCAGCCACTGAAAAACACACTTTTTTCTTCCTTTAAATAATAAAAAATAAATAAAAGTTGTTTTACCTGTAACCACACCCAATAGTGATGTCACTGTGGACACTGTGGAGTATGCTTCTACATCACTGCAGCAAGGTGATAAACCTTAAACCACTGGAGGTGAACTGCTGCTTTGTTGCTCTTGAGAGATTTTTTTAAAGCCTCTCTCCTACTCAAACTTACAGGTCATGTTTTCTAATATTTGATTAGATCTGTCTACCAGCCCATCTGTCTGGGCTTTGATCAATACTGTTCCTGATTTAATGGACACCCAAAGCTTGTGTTCAGGCAGTCTGCATAGCTGGTGGATGAACTTTAGTTTCATTCTATTTTGCAATTTAAATAGAGAGTTTAAGTGTTATTATTCTGCAACAGCTGACGCCCCAACCTACAGCTACTGATCTTAATCATGTGCGTTCTTCACATTGACCAACATGAGCCTCCACAAGCAACAAGTTTTAATAGATTATAGACATAGTCCATCAAAGCCTGATGACCTGAGACCCTCAGTAGGTGGACAAATAAATATCAGTATCTTTAAATTGTAATGCAATCAAATGCAACACTCATGCAATACATACTACAGGTGTAACTTTATTCTTTTGTGCAATGCAATTATAATCTAGGTGTTTATATTAATTGTCCATTTAGGCTAATAAACAAACAGTATCTATCTATTTATTTATCTATCTATCTACCTATCTATAGATCACATTTTCATATTACTGCGAAATCACTTTCCCACATCTCTCTCTCGGGCTGAGCGGAGAATCACGATCTGATTGGCTGAGGAGCGCACCAGCTCTGAGTAAAGCAAAGGATGCCCGAGTGCCGAGGCAGTGCATGGACTGATGCAGGCAGGGGACGACGGCGAAACAGGGCACTCGTTGTTGTTATGATGATGTTTTACAGTTCAGAGTAGCCTTGAAACTTTAAAACATAATTTTACTGAGGGCATAAGTATCTTGGCACATCTCGCTGCAAGTTAAGGGTAATGATTTGGCTGCATGTTGTTAAAATCCCTCTCACCACCACCGACACATCCTCCCAAGACGAGTGATGGGTTCTAAGTTGACCAGACAGAGAAGTCTGGATTTGGAAAGCAAATTGTCCAAAAGAAGACGCCAGAGAAATGACACCTCGGGAGAAAGCGAGAGAACTGGCGCCAGGGGCGGCGGAGACTTGTTGTTTACCTCCTTGATGCTCAAGTCAGACAAGCTCCCGGGGATGCTGCGGAAAACCAACCACAGCCCATATGTCAGACGGGTGGCTTGGATTAGGGAAATCCAGAGGCTTCTCCGGGAGCAGAAGAAGGAGCAAGCCGCTGAAGTGCTCAAACTGCTGAGAAAGGTAAAGAACTGGCATCATTTTGGGTGATTAATGTGCTGAGTTTGTCAGAATGCACTTTATTCTTACTTGAGACATTGTTATTAATGGACGAAACGTTTAATTGGCGCTATTGCGTTGTGTGTATGAACACGTGGGCAAAAAGTTTGTTTACATTCATTGGTTAAAAGGCATTTTATTTTTTATCTGCATGTCATATATATATATATATATATATATATATATATATATATATATATATATATATATATATATATATATATATATATATATATATGTGA
>NC_060162.1:15304998-15357168 GCF_021292245.1 Micropterus dolomieu | reverse complement strand
TATGTTTTAGAATTGACTTTAAAATTCTATTGATCACTTTTAAAGCTCTTCATGGTCTCTCGCCTTGTTATATTTCTGACCTTTTAGTCCCATACGCACCAGCACGTACCTTGAGATCCTCGGGCAGAGGTCTGTTGTCTGTTCCAGAGTCTCGACTGAAAACTAAAGGGGACAGAGCGTTTGCTGTCAGGGCCCCGAGGCTCTGGAACAGCCTGCCCGAGGAAATCAGGTCGGCTGAGTCAGTGAACTCTTTTAAGTCCCTTCTTAAAACATACTTTTATAGGAGAGCTTTTCCCGATCTTATTTGACTTTATTTTATCCCTTTTATTTTATTGTATTTTACTAATTTTATATTAAATTTTCATGCTCTTATCTTTTTTTTTTTTATTATTCTTTACACTTGTTAAAGCACTTTGTAACTTGTTTTTGAAAAGTGCTCTACAAATAAGGATTATTATTATTATTATTATTACTACTGTATATTGTAATGGTAATATTGTTTTCAAACAACAACAGTTCACATATTATCAGACATTAGAGGTGTAAATTGTATATTTACAAACAAATTGTCGCTCTTGCTGTGGAAAGAAAGAGTTTTGTGTGCAATTGTTACAGTAATTGCTGGGCATCTGAGGAGTAAATCTCTGTATCAACACTGGCAGCCTATATGAGATAGATCAAGCCACTGTAGATTTGTTATCCAGTATGAACTCTTTCCACTGCAGTTTAAGTATTGAATCACTGATTCTTCAGTAGCATATCTCTGAAATCACAGTTTGTAAAACAATTTGTGAAAAGATGCATTCTCCTGTTTTGTTCTGAAATTTACTGTAAGCTCGGTCTCTTTGCCTGCACTCCATTTCAACGTCGCAAATCCCAGATGTTTTATTTCCTACCTCCGGGGTTTACATAACTATAGAAGTGCAAGGACCCTTGTTCAGTGCGTCAAAGTTAACAAAATCCCTGAGGAGAGACATGCTATGAAAAGCAATTAGACAGACAGCCTGAACCCACATTTAAGCAGCCAATAATTTGACACATGAGAGCCAGCTGTTATTAGATTCCTGCACTGTTGTATCAGTTGCTCCTGAGGATGTCAATAAATGGATTTCCCTCAGATGTTTGCTTTTAAATGAGTCCTGATGCAGGGGACGCTAATGTTTTGCATCATGTTCATGCGGGTTGTATATCTTTTGAAGTTGTTTGTATCTGAGCTGGTCCAAGAAGATATGCACCCGTGCCTAAGAGCATGGCAGCCACATCACAGGGATCGAGATGAGACATTTTGTTGTTTCATTTCATGGTGATGGACTATAGTGTACACAGTGGCTTTAGAAATGCTAGCTGTGCCCCTGGGCCTGCGGCCAGCCGAGCAGCCTGTGGGTGGAACTGTGCCCACGGAGCCAGAAGGCAGCAGATTTGGAAGGGAGTACGAAGTTGTCTTTACTCTGTCTCATTAAAAGCACATTAGAGTCCACCTTTTCCCTGCACAACCCACTCAACTACAGAACCTAGCCTGTCTGACTATGTCTCATGGAATAGGTCTTGCAACACAAATATAGGCACACAGCTGGTAGGAGAGGGCTCCAGCAGAAGTAGGAAAATTCTCCTATAAATAAATCTAAGAGAACAAAAGTCGATGTGCATAATCAGTTTCATTACTGTAAAGTGCAGAAGCTGCACAGTGGTACAGTAAACCTGAAGTCAGAGGAGAGTCGAGTGTGCCAAGAAGCTGCAGATGCAGTCAGACTTCCCTGGCATTTTTTTAAGCTACAGTCAAAGTAAGTAATGTTTGAGTGCTAAAACAATTAGTCAATGAATAGGTTAGTCAAGTCCACAGAAAATGAATGACCATCGATTTAATAATCAATTAATCGTTTAAGGAATTTGTCAAGCAACAAAGGTCAAACATACTGCTGGTTACTGTTGGTGATGATGAAATGTTTAACTTTGGTGATCCCTTAAGTTTAAGCGTCATCATCATATCAACATTTTAATTTGTCCAATACTTTTTGATACTAAATACCTGCAAAACTAATGACATTCCCATCAGCCGCAGCTGTACTTTAGTGCTAATTAGCAAATCTCAGCATGCTAACACGCTACACTATGATGGTGAACACGGTAAACATTGTACCTGATTGTGAGCAAGTTAGCTTGCTGATGCTTAACGTTTACCACAAAGCACTTCTGGGCCTTAGTAAAGTGTCATAGAGTACCACAGAGTAGACTCTAGTCTTGTTGGTTTGTTTATTTTATGTGTATTTGCAACTCCTCGTTACCGATAGGAGATTTGTTGTCTCCCACCGTTGTACCTGAATACTTTTAAGGGGCCTTAAGATGCAAAAATATCCAGTAATTCACATGCAAAACTTTTAGATGTAACACTTTGGAGGGGCCCTGATCCCCGTTGGGATAAACGATTAAGTCATTACACTAAACAGATTAACTGATAATGAAAAAGTTGAGGAGAGCACATACAGGCAGCATTTTTGCATGAAAAATGATCTTGACGTTTTAATCTGTGAAGCCCTAGTGTAGACTCGGGTGGCTAGATGAGAATTTTAATAAACTTACAAATACAGTAAGCTGGTGGAAACAGGTGCTTCAGCAGATCAAATTCAGAACTGTGAGATTATACGAGAAAAAGAAAAAGTGAGAGGCACTGAGCAAGAGTGAGGAAATGGAGGAAGGACAGATGAATTATAGCCTTCTCCTGAAATCAATAATCTTGCGAATCACAGCCCCGGTGTGCTACAGATCTTTTTCTTTCCCTTAACTGTGCAGAAAGGGTGACAGATGTATAAAGTACAGCCTGCCGATTTATAAGGCTCCCAGACGGACCAGAGAGCAGAGAGATGCAGGGATAATCCTCGCTGTGCCTGAGGAGGCAGAGGGGCAAGCAAAGGCAAACAGGACTAAGACAAAGAGAGGATAAACCCAAGGCCAGTTAAACAGAACATTTTTCTCCTGCTTGTCAAATTTTTTCAACAAAGTCTCCCACGCCTCCACCTCATTATCATTTGTTTGGCAGATGTCTCCCCTCTGACTTCTTCCTAGTCTAAATGCCAGTAAAAACAAAATGAGTCTAATGCACTGCAGCAGACTCCTTCTAACTCTCCCATGCTACAATGACATGCATGCAGCATCCCCTTATAGCTCTCACATGTATATTTAAACACATTCAGGTATAGCGAGAACATGTTGATGGCCCAGTGAGATCCAAAGCAGTGACAAAGATCCAACCTGACAGGTGTGATACTTATAGTAGTATTTTTGATGATGTGAGATGATGATTTGAAGATGTTTTCACCTCACACCTGTTGTCTGAAGGCATTTGGACTGAAATAGATTATCAATTGCCTTTATCACTCTTGTTTCTCACCCCTTTGTGGTGTGTTTATCCATCCATCCTCTACCCTTTTATCCTCCTGTCTGTTCCACACTGTATCTCAGAAGTCATTTGTCAAATTCTAACAAAACTTGAAGGAAAAGTTAGACATTTCAGGAAAATACCCTTATTATGCTTCCTTGCTGAGCGTTACATGAGAAGGTAGATACTACTCTAATACAACAAGTATAAAGCACCACTACCAGCAGCCGGCTGCTAGTCTGGCACTGTCCATAACTAAATCTGTCTATATCAGCACCTCTAAAGTTCACTCATTAACATGTTATATGTTATTTAATCCATTTAAAAAACAAAGTGAAAAACGAGCAGAGAATCCAGAAGTCTGGTGGGCAGAGCCAGGTTAGCTGTCTGTCCTAGCTTCCAGTATTTATGCTAAGCTAAGTTAGCCTGCTGCTGGTGGTAGCTTTACATTTTAGGGTCACCATCACCGATTTTGTACATCAAAATCTGTTCGCAGGTCTCAGCAAGTACTACTGTGAAAAAAAGTTGTATGACTAACAAGCTTGAGCCTAGTTAGGCTACATTAGCCGCTAGTAGCATAGTGGTGCGTTCCATTTACCTCAGAAGTCAGAAGTTGGAGCTGGGAATGATGTCACGCCCAAGCTGACCATGTTCCAGTAACAAGTTGGAAAACCTTGATCGGCCAGCCATTGTTTACAACTAGCTATGTCAGTTGTCACCAACGT
The DNA here is from genome assembly GCF_021292245.1 of Micropterus dolomieu. Lineage (NCBI taxonomy): Eukaryota > Metazoa > Chordata > Actinopteri > Centrarchiformes > Centrarchidae > Micropterus > Micropterus dolomieu. The sequence continues at coordinate 15,353,070 of NC_060162.1, read as the reverse complement.
ATTAATGTGATAAAAATGCATTACTTGGTATTCACGCATACTAAAAACAGTAGCAACATGTCCACAGACAGTGGCAGTTGGACTTTGTACTTTGTGTACAACTATGAGACTACAGCTTTCACTAACTGTTGAAACACGGAGCAGTCAGAAATCCGACTTAACGGGGCGTTCCAGAAATTACGACTTCTCATATCAAATGGAACGCACTATAATACACTGAAATCAGAACAGCCAAGTTGCATTGTGAGTAATGTAGGCTCCAGATTTTGACAAGGAAGAATAATGCTTGGAATAAAAAAGGAAAAAAATGAATTCTTCACGGTCTCTGCATTCACTGACCAGATTTTCACGAAACCTAAGAGAAAGATGCATCTCGTTACTACTTTTTGAAAGATCTTAATTGATACTGACCAACTGCAAGGTTAGAGAAGGTGATGGCACTAGTCAATTCTCATGTTTTTCAAGTGAGCTCATCAGCTCAAGTGGTTTATTCATGTGTCACTCACAGTACTTCAGACACATGTGACCTGATTTTTAAAAATCCAAAGAAAAAGACACATCTCTCTCCTGAATCCCAGTTTTCAAAATGACACCAGGGGTTGAAACTACAACCCCAGCTCAAAACAAGGTGACATATCTGTTACTAATTGGCCCAGACAGAAGGGCAACATTTTCTTTTTTGCCATGTTTACTGTGTTTTCCGATCATTCATTTATTTATTTATTGCCTTTGATGGTTGTTTTGTACTTACAGACTTAGGGAGCTGGCTTAGAGATGGCTTTACGGGAAAGAAGTGACACCCGAAACTAAAAACAGCTGGTGCTTTTCAGTGGATGACATTCAGCCCGGGAGACAGAATTTGTTGCTTGTGGGACCCAGACCGAGACACATTTAAATGCAAATTCTCTTCTTTACATTATTGATTGCTGCACTCTGTATACTCTTCTTGCAGATACTGTTTCTTTTTTGTGTATGTAGCAGTTCCCCTACACTTGTGGGACAATGTGGCACCCCATTACAGTGCCTTTTAAATCAATAACTTCAGTATCATTAACATTTGGAAAACTATCTGCCAGTGCTGAAGAATTAGAACACCTTTAATACTGTTTGCAACAAATGGCCATTTTGTGATCAAAGTTGATAGAGCTTATACATGCTTTGTCTTCTCTTTCAAACAGTCTGAAGACCACCCTGAAAAAGAAACTCTCCGGTGATGTGGTCAACCTGTCAGGTATCCCACTGTCTGGCCGAGACGTCCACCGTGTGGCATTCTACCTCCAGAACAGCAGTGACGCAGTGTCGGCTGTGGACCTGAGCTTCACTGAGCTGCAGGACGAGAGTTTACGGCTTCTGCTGCCCTACCTCGGCTGCCTGCCGAAACTGACCATACTAGCCATTAATGGCAACCGTCTAACAATGGCCATCCTAAAAGATCTTACAGATGCAGTGAAGGACCCTAAGAAGTTCCCCAGCCTAGCCTGGATCGACCTGGGCAACAATATGGATATCTTCACCGTGCCGCAGCCGCTGCTTGTGGCCCTACGGCGCCGCTTTGGTTTACGCAGTAGCCTGCCCACAATTTATGAGTACAGAGAGGCACAGGCCTTCGGTGGCTACAACCCAAACATGGAGACCTCTGTGGAGGAGCCCAGTCTCTGTGAAGAGGCAGATGGAGAGGAAGATGATAGAGAGGAGGAGGAGGACAGGCTGGAGCTTCGAGCCTGGGGCTTTGGAGAAGAAAATATGTCAAAAAATTTGCCGCTGCAGTTCTGTGGGAGGTGATCGGCCAGAGATTTCTTTTAGACTTGCTGCCCCTGAGATCCCTCAGTATCACTTCACTCTAAGTTTAGCCTCCAGTGTTAGCAGGTGTCATTGTGGCAGATGCTTACAGTGACCCACATGTTTCTGAAAATAACTTTAAAATAAGTAACTGTGTTATGTGTCCCTCTTGATGCTCTGACTACTGAAACTCAGCAATGTGATGCAGGCAGCTCTGTGTTTTTATAGGCACTAAGATTTGATTTTGGATTGATTTAACTTTCATTTACTGTATACACGAGAAGTTGAGTTGAGGGGCGTGTTTGCTGTATTTCTGTGCTTTATGTCCCAAAAGTTTTCTGCTCTCTCACACCTTAAATCTTCCCATTATTTGCCACTGTCCACCAGATTAAGTGCCTTGCACAAGGGCACCTCAGCAGTAGTGATGGTGTTGCTAATTCCCATTACCCAAGCTGTTTTGGCCTCTCTGACAACTTCCTCCCTGCTCCCCCATTTCTGTGTAAAGTCTGAATAAGTCAAAGTAACTAAATGTGAGGTACAAGGTAAACATCACAAGAAATAGATCCGCTTAATTTCAACGCATATTTTTGCTATGATATATTTGTTTTTAGTCAAAACTCAACTGCAGTGAGATTATGTTCACATAAAATCGTCTTCCAGTGTTTTTTCTGATAGGGCACAGCATTTATTCTGGAATTATTTTTAAAAAATGGTGAGTAAATGAAGCATACTTCCAGTGCATGCATGCAGATGACACGCACAGTGTATAGTCTGCAGATGACTGATTAATGCCTCTATCAGTCCTCTTTAGGTCCCTTCTGTCACAGATGGCGAGCAGAGGATCTATTTTTTTCTTAGCAAATAGGACTAGCCCCAGATAATTTCATTTTTGACTGATTCTATTTATGAATCAGACAATAAGCAACTGGAAAGATGCCCACTCAGTTTTTAAAGGCGCATTCAGAATTGATGATGAAACGATTATAAACAGCTCTGATTTAAGTTTCTCTTCTGTGGTACTACAGCATGTATATAAATCTATGTTGTGACCATGACTAAACTTCAAACAGTTGTTTTTGTTTTGTTGCTTTTTCTTAGATGTGAAGTTCTCATCCTCTTGTATGGTTTTTAAAAAATGGGTATGACTGTTTACAGTAGCGCAACATCCACTCCCACAGACGGAGAGCATGTTTACATGTACATTAATATTCCAACTACTTAGAGCTTGTTTGTGTGTGTGTGTGGGGGGGTTCGATAAAAAAAAAATGCTGCATGTGATCACAACTGTCAAAGAGCCCACACTTTATCCTGTCTACAGATGTTAATGTGGTCTGTTCTCTTTCCATGCTGTTATTCAGGAAAATCTGTTTATTTGTGTCTACAGGGATATTAATGAACAGGATGCTTGGTGTGTGTGTGTGTGTGTGTGTGTGTGTTTGTGTGTGTGTCTGTGTCTGTATGAGAGCATAATTAGAGTGTGCGCCTGTGTGCATAAGTGTGTTGTGGACATGCAGAGTAAATTGCTACCTTTGATCGTAGAAATGAAATGTTTACTCATTTGCACTTAAAGGCGGACTCTGTCCCTGAATGCACAAGCTTTGTTTTTATGGGTTGTTGTTTACATAAAAAACACCTCCTAAAATAAGTCGACCACATCCTAAAATAAATGTTTTGTCTCAACTTTTATTGAAATCATAAACCTTTATATAAATCACTGTCATAATAAAAATCTGTTTTAAATGTACTTAATTTTGGCCCATTAAAATAGTGTCTCGCTTTTAAAGTAAAAGTGATGTTCGCCTGCCGTTGCTTCGAAAATAAACATGATTTGAATAACATTTGCCTTCAGTGGACCTTTTGTACTTGGAAAGTCTGAAAAAATGAATCATTTTGCTCAGAATTTGACACTATTAGTATATTACTGTGACATAGAAGTGAAATAGTGGTAGACAGCAGAGAGAGAGAGGTGTTTAATAATGAGAAATCCCCATCATGCAGAACATGACTTGACTTGCAGTTATACCTATATTAATTGATTTTTATGGCCAGCGCAACAAGCTGTGAACCCAACACTGACATATTATCACCTTTATGGCAAACAGCTGCTTATTTAAACATCCAGCAGACACTGAGCAAAATTAGCATTTGTGTAGAATCATGTTTGTGCCAACTCTTGAGAGAAATATCTGTCTGTTTAGCTGCTAAATGCTCCACTATGTTCATCAGCTTGTCGCTAGCTTTGTCTGTCTGCTGTTTGCTGCTGAGCAGGTAGTGCACAGTGGGTTTTTAATGCTTTTTCCCAACCAAAAGTTGAGGGGCACAAAACCAAAACAGTGATCTGAAAGAACTACAAAGCTACATAGAGCTGAGGGAAACTGGAGAGACGGTTGATAACCGGGTCCATCTCTACGAGCATTACACATAGTCATTTGATACATAGTTGATATAGTTTGTTTGTTTTTTGATCGCTTTGGTACTATTATTGCAAGGATGTGATAAAATTTCACAACTCTTAGTACAAACCTCAAAGCAGATCATCAAAAAGGCTCTATTTTAAAACATGTAATCACATGTTTAATTGACTAAGGACAACACACAAAATTACAGACTTTTTCACCACACCTAATCACTGTGTCATCAAAGAAATACCTTTCATTGTCTTTCACAATGCAATGCTCACAATACTTTAGATAGGCTTCTCTTCTGATTTGCATGTATACATTTGACACTTAATCACTGAATTGTTTAGTAAACCTGTAGATTTGAAATTGGTTTGTCTATTTGTCTATCTATATAAAATGTATGTCAACACAAGAATACTCATTATTGCTGATTGATTTCATCTGGTAATCACAATTGGTCACCCAATAAAAGGCAGTGTGTAAACACTGGCAATTTCTTTCAGTATGAAGCAGGATAGACAGCAAGGAAGAGGAAGTAGCCCTTTTGAAGAGGCAGCAGGTATCAAGGAAACAAATATACCTGGCTTTTGAGAGAAACTATGACCGGGTGAAACAACTGAGGGCTGAATATGTTCAGGTACAGCACTATATACTGTATTTCATGCATCGCCTACTTATGTATATTAAAACTACACTGTAAAAAGAACTAATCAGAATATATTTTTTTAGAGGGTGATGGTGCTTGATGCTGATGTGAACCATCACGAGTACATTTTGGTGATGAAGCTGGCTTTACAACAATTTGTTTAATTTACTGTAACTGTACATTTGATTTTAGAGAGTATACCTATTTTGTGATATATCTGGAGAAATAAAAACAAATTTGACAAATGATTGTAGAGGATGTCTTCAATGATCACAACTTGATCATGACTTGACTTACATATAGGATAGATATTATGGAAATGACATATTCTGTAAATGTTGGGTAACGAAAGTGTAATGTGAAAACTGTGCAATCTGTCTTTTACAGTACTGTAGCATACTATTTCAGCACTTCTAAGGTGATTTGAAACATGTATCTTGCATTGTTTGTTATTGGATTCACTGATTGTTATAACTGCTAAACTGAAAAGATATCCTTATTTTGTGTTTTGGTGATTGTTGATGTCCTCATGACTTTTCACAAGAAACCTACATTTTGAATCAATGGCTTGTGTGGTGAGATATGTTTACAATCCAAATGAATGCACAATGGAAAGTTTTGAATGAAAGACTGGCTATGTTACAAGTTTGAACAGGCAAACTCCACACCAAAAGGCCGGGCAACCAGGGTTTGAACCACGACCTTTTTGCTGTGAGGTGATAGTACTAACCACTGTACCACCATGCCACTGCGCGACCACTGCAGCTGAGATATCATTTGTATTCCTCAAATGCCTGTTTGTGCATATTCGATACATACCTGGGAACTTTTCGCAAGCACTGGTTTCTCGTTTATGCCTGTTGTCGCTAATTTTCATCATACCTACATCATACCTGAATTTACATATTGTCTATGTTCTGTAGACAAATTAACAACTTAATTTAACATCAACCTGAAAGCAAATGAAAACAGAATTGTTTTTTTCTTCTTCTTCTTGTAAATACATTCAGGCATCAAGGGGTTACCAGATAAACAAAGAAAGTTGAGACTTACATTATATATTAATAAAGGTGCTTTTGTTCTCTGTACCTCTACCTCCATGACACATAGTTTGGCCAATCTATAACGCCCTTAAAGTTATTAACTGCTCTCATACCTCAGGGACATAAAAGGGAAACTGTGATGACTCTGGGGCTTTTCAGCAGCTGGTTTCCATGTCAGCATTTAATATTGTATGTGGATGAGAACGGTGCCCTGTATGGACCTGTCAGGGATAGAATAATATCAACATCCTGCTGACTTGTGACTGCTCTGCTAGAGAGGCATTTTCATGCTCACAGGGGGAGAGCCTGAGGCCATCCATCTTTGACCAGTCTTCGTCTGTCTGAAAGAGACAAGAGGGTGTCAGATAACAGAGGATCCTGTTCTGGTTTGTAGTCGATGCGGAAACACCCTGCAGACATTTAGCTGTGCAGTTCTATAAGACATAAATAATGTTTCATGTACAGTAGTGGGGAGTAACAAAACATTCTCACCACTTTAATTTAGTAACAGTAAGTCCAGCTTTAAGGTAGGTTTGGAAACCATTTTCACAACAGTTTAAAATGGAATATTATGCTTTGGTCATTGTGAAGGCTGAAGTTTGTGGTGCTGTTAACAGGCGTTTGTGATATTTAATCTACCCTCTGATATATATGGATTGGACAATATATTAGAAACACTTCTCAGTACTCAATACAATAAAGCAGCCTCCAAAATGACCATAAAGATGATTCAACACCTATTTAAAACAGAAGTTCAAAGTTTCTCAACTTGGAAACATCAGCGGAATAATCAATCTCGTCACAAAGTCCATTTAGTAGCGTGAGCTTCAATATGGACAAGAAGTCATTAAATGCTCAGAAACAATGGAAACGTGGATATCTACGGTAGTTACTAAATAACAAGTGAAGAACGAAACAGAAACAACCTGATAATCCTTCTTAACTCCCACTTTACTTGAGGGAGGCACAAACAGGTGAACAGATTTCATGAGGACAAACGGATTAATTAACAGCTACTCAGTACAATGTATCACTTGCACAAAAAGAGTAACTTGTAAATAAATGATCAGTATTTCGATTCACAGATATTTTATGAACTAATCAATACCTAATGATTCATTAATATAGTTTCTCTCAGTTTTTTCTGTAACCATTTATTTTCATTATCAGGTTATTCCTGATTTGTACCTCCCTCGTTCCTTAGTAACTACTCACAAATTTGTGTGCCTTCACAAACTCTTTCTGCTGGTGAAGATCATGTGACGTGATCAAAAGCTCCAGAAAAGCAAATAGACAAAATGGACATTGTGGTGATAGATAGATAGATAGATAGATAGATTGATAGATAGATAGATTTCTTGAAGAAAGACCGTGTCATTCTTCAACTGAACTGATTTGCATAAATGTTCTGTTAAACCACAAGAAAGCAGACACAGGAAAATGCAATTAACATGTCTGCCAAGCTTCATCATCTCCAAAGTGTTTGCACAGAGTTTTTTTTTAAAGATTGAACTCCTTGTTGACCAAACCAGCAGTCCAGCCAAGTCATTTTTCTTTGACCTGGTTATTCTTAGACATAGGATGTGTGCAGAAACAGGCCACACACTGTGCTACAGAGATGTAGGAGGCAGAGGAAATGTCATTTACTGATTGTGATCTAACCCTGGTACAAACTCTCTCACAGCATCTTCCCTTTAATGGCAGGAGCTCAGTAAGTAGCATCTCAAGACACTAATGCAGTCTGTGCTGGCTTGCCATGCTTGGTAGCAGTGCTCAGATCCTTTACTTAAGTAGAAGTACCAACACCACAATGTTAAAGTACTTACACGTAAAAGTCTACTTGAGTAAAGTACAGAAGTATTATTAAATGTACATAAAGTAACAAAGGTTATCATACACACTTTGCTGGATTGTTAAGACTGATGTTTTATTCTGTATTTTCCTGTAGCTGGTCGAGGTGGAGTTGTTTAAATTAGGCTACTTAAATACAGTTAGCTGGTTTAGTCTTGTGGTTCCCAACCGGGTGATCAGCCCCTCCAAAGGTCCCCAAGATAAATCTGAGCAGTCGTGACAGAGTTAATGGGAGAGGAAAGAAGAAAAGTCTTGAAGTCTTTGGGCCTTGAACAGTTTTTTAAATGAAATCATCTGAGAAGTTTAAAGGGGAAATCTCTCTTCGGTGGAACTGTTAACAAGACACAGAGATCTGAAACATAACAAGGGCCCCACCCATACTGCTTCTTTCATTTTTGTAAGTGGGCCACACACTAAAAAAAAACTGTTTTACCTTTCAACAATGCATTGTATTTTATAAGGTTATCATATATTTTGTATGCAAATCAGAAATCAGAAATCAAAAATTTATTTGGGTAAGTAGACTTAGTCGTTTCCCACCACTGCATGGTAGTTCAACAAACAAGTTCAAGTACTCGTGTTAAGTAGTAAGTGTTACATAACAAAGTAAGCATGTAAGGTTCTGAGGAAAATATTGTACTTTTTATTCCACTACATTTAAATTTCGACACTTTACAGATTTATAATACAAAATATTGTCAACAAAGAAATTATGATGTATTATAGGTTAGCATACGATTTTATTGATCCTTGGTGTGAAATTCACAAACTACCCCCACTTTTACCAGCTGCAACATTAAAGTGATGCTCACACATGAATGTATTCTGCATGTATTCTGCAAAATAAGTACTTCTACTTTTGGTGCTTTAAGCATATTTTGATGGTTAAAGTACATCTGTACTTTTCTTTAAGCAAATCTTTGTATTCATCTATTTAACTTGTAACAGGATGTTTCTACACTACAGCATTGCTACTTTTACTTTTATTTTTATGCTTAGTAGCTTGCAGATGTGCCTGCAAAGACAAACTGTTGACTTCTTCAATCCAACATACAACAAGAAGCAGGTCTCTTTTTGAAAGCATACATGCTCCATCTAGTGGCACTGGTCGGCAGCACAGAGCAGCTCCAGGTGTCAGCTTCACGTTAGGCTTGTATGCACAAGAAGTAGCTGAACTTCAATCTTTCATTCACTGCACAAACTAAGTACTTCTGGCCACAGTGGGAGCACAGAAGAATACTAGGAAATCTGATAACTGTGTTTATCGGAAACATGATAAACACTGAGCTGCACAGTGTAGGTTAAATCATAAAGTGAACACACCTATTGCTGTGTAGTTTCAAAGGAAGTCAAATGAATAAAATGGTTATGGAGGAGTAACGTAGATGAGATGACTTAGATCAAAAACACATGTTTACATTTTGTTTGTTTATTGTTGGATCTGGCATGTGTGTCTTCTTTGAATGTATGTGTGTGTGTGTGTCTGTCTGTGTGTGCGTGTGGGAGAGGAGGGGGTGGCTGTGAGGTGATTGGGGGGTGATTATTCAGTCCTGTGTTTTTCATTGCTCATGTTTCACAATCCTGGAGACAGATGGGGGTTGGAGTCTCTCCCAGGAAGCTAATGATCCTTGAGTTTGAACATGTCATCTGGTTCTCGTCCACCTTTTTTTTAACTGTCCGCAAATCACCCCCAGAAGTGCGGGGGATCCAAAAACATCCCCAAAAAGGTGTTAGATCTCGGTTTTGCTTTCCCCCATGAAACACGTCTTCCAGTAAATGTGACCATAGACCACATAACTAGAAGCAGAGTAGATTAATTACATGATATTCCAGGTTGTGCAATGGGGTGAACATGGGAGGCAGCTGGTAGAACAAAGCACAAATGTGGGGGACAGTGGGGGAAGACAATGCATATTCAAGAGTGCATCCTCACTTAATGTGTCAAAACATATCAGGCTGAAACATTCTGGTGGTCAGTTAATCAGACAATCAATCGGTAACAATTTTGATCATTAAGAGTTAAAATAAATGATTTAAGCCAAAGATTACCTTGCTCCAGCCTCCAGCTCAAATGTCACAAATGTGCTTTTCACTGTTACATATGATTGTAAATTTAACATTTTAGGGGGTTTGACTATTGATTGGACATGAAGATGTCATAACCTTATCACATTTTATAGTGTAAAAGACTAGAGTCCACCTCCAGTCAAAAATTATGAAACACCGAACAGCTGTTGGTATAAATGTATTTTCTGAAGGGGGGGATTTCCTCTTTGACCTTGAACAGGAGTTTAAGACGAGTACGTACAGTTTTTGTGACATCTAGTTTGATGTGGAAACGTAAAACTTCCAGTGCATATACACTGCCAATGGACTTTTGAGTGAGGTAGGAGACATCATGTGTTCAACCTTTCGAAATGAACAATAGGCTACTTCATAGATTCTGGGTTTTCCAATGAGGAAGAAGGTTCAGATGAAACCATATCAGACAGTCTTTATGTCTTCTAACATGTCTGGAGGGAATCTTATCTAACCTTACTAACGTAACCCGTTAGCCGAAGCTCCACTGTAGCGGCAGGAAATGCTCTTTAACATTTCTTTCAGGTAAAAAGGCCACTTTTGCTACTTAAAACCAAAGACTGAATCTGTTGTTGCTAAAAATTTGGTAATGTAGAAGATTTCATTTTTTGTAAAGCCTGAGGGGAAATTGAGACTCTGTCGCAGAGCTGAATAAAAACAAACAAACATGAAGGGATGACATAAACAAAACTCCCACTGAGTGGCAGGTCAAGGCCGGACAGTAAACAGAATATGAGAGACCAGCAGACATAAACAGGACCAGTGGTGTTATTTCTCGTTATCGGACAGATGTTTGTTTTCCGTGTTAAGATAATGTCTCTTTTCCCACTGGCCTTTTTACTTTTGTGGCTCACTTCAGCTCTGCCATGCTTCACCAGCCTGACAGTTCTCTCTTCTAATCACACTCACTGATAAGATTGTTGCACCACTCTCTGTTTAAACACCTATCTGATATCAACAATCACAGCACATTCAAAGTCACCGGCATCACTTTTTGGCTGTTGTGATGTTTAGACTCAGACTGACGCTGATTCTCAGACTTCAGCACCCTTGAAGATGAAAGAAGATTTCCATCAAATGCTTCAGAACTCAGCAGTGGGCTGTGTGTGTACTTGTATTAATACATAGTCGGGTCAGTGAGGGTTGATTACATATAGACAGTAGCCTTTATACAACATTCATTTACATTTATCACACTTTGTGTCATGTTTTAAGATAAATAACACTTGTTTCTTCTTAATATTTTATAGAAAATAAAACAGCAACAGTAACATTCAAGTCATTCTTACTTACTAAAAAAAGATGTCCTAAAATAAAAATACAACATACAACATATTTTAATTAGGTACTACGGTATTTTACGTATTTTGAAATGTGCCAAATAAGATAAGCAAATGTTTATCATCTTTCAACAGGGCAGAATATAATTAAAGAAAATCTTCTGTTGTTTTTATTTGTTTTGTTTTGTTTAGTCTGGTCAAGCCTTTTTGGGTGGCCGGTCAAAGAGTACGCACATCATAGACTTCCGCAGGACGAGCTGCCTAACCTCCAGTTTAGCCCTATGCTTTCTTGGAAGGGGTAAAATAATTTAATTGTGAGGCTCTTCTAGACTTTCCAAATGTTATCGGACCGAATTGATCAAATTCTGATGAACTGAGTCATGGTTTTGATTGGCCATTGAGCCCCCGGAACACGCACGAGTCAAAAACAGCCCCTGTGGCCCTGTTTACACCTGGCATTGGCATTAAAGGTGCAATGTGTAAGATTTAGTTTAAAATGTTTTTTAAATGAACTAACATTATCAACAGAATGTGAAGAAGTAACAGTTGTGACATTATGTCAAAGACGACTAGGTATTGTGTTGCAGAGCTATCCACTAAAGTTAGCTTGATTGTAGTGGTTAATTGCTAGTGCTACGTACATCCACTTACGCAGAGGACATCTGTTGAGTACAGGCAGTCCTTCGGTGTGGCCCAGGACATATTTACATACACACTGCTGAAAGAATATAGCTTAGACCACCTACGAATGTGGTCTGAGTGATCGAATCTGACACCTGAAAGGATAACTGGGACAAAAGTAATACTTGTTTAGATAAACATCGTTTAACTCATGTGTGTTCTATCGATACCAGGTGCTATTTTATACAAGGAAGAGCTGAATGTCTCTACACACACATACACACACACACACACACACACACACACAGGGAATACATTCCTTATCCTTGTCCTTGTTCTGTTGGTGCAATATAAAATACACGCTTTATTAAATGCTGTAATTGCATTACTCTGTATTTGTCCCAATAAAAAATCCAATAATGACCATACTGATAGAGTCTTATCAAGCATCTGTAGTCTGACACTATGAAACCTTTATATGGCTATTCAGGGTCATGTAGTCAGTCTTAAAATCTAATTCTCAAGCATGATTAAATGGAAAGAATGAGGTTAGGTTAAAGGGTCGATTAACCAAATCAAAAGATGTCATGTGGTGCTCTTACCGTCAAAAATTAAATTAATCAAAATCAGCAGCAAACAACAGTGTCCCAGTTCCCATAGATTATCTGCTGACAGTTTTCATTGGATCTACTGAAGAAATAGTCCCCATGAAAACTGTTGACAGTGAGCTCTGTGGATTATCAAGAGAAATTGGGACACAGTTTCTGGGGGAGAAAAAAAAGATGCTGGAATTTTTTAAATGCTCCTTGCATCACAAACAATTTAATTCACATTTACTGTGTTTGGTTGGAGGCAAAACTCTCAGAGATGGATGGGATATGTCAAAACCAATCAAAAAAAGTATTTGCACCGCTCGAAACCAATAAAGGTAGGAGAAAATATGTTGTAATTTGAGTAAAGTCACAGCTGCACATACTCCACTGGTAATGTGTCTGTATTTTTCAAATGTGAGAGCGAGTTTGCACACGTCCACCCTCCAATACAACTTCTGATGTTTGAACAATGTGGAAGAATATTCAGGCCTCATCTAAAGCTGTAAAATGTGTCACCGGTGGCCCGAGGGCCTCCACAGATCTTTTAATGTGGTTGTGTATAATAAAATCAACACAGTGGAGTCACTGTTTGATGTACTGGAAATAGCAGATAATTTAAAGAGGCTCAGGCAACAGCATGATACTGTATTTGCATTATTTTGATTCATCAGCACCTTGAAATAACTTTTGTCTACTACACTACACAGCTGCAACAGCAAAACCTATAGGCTAAATTTGTAGATTTCAGCTGCATTGTTGGGTAAGAACATAGTGAACAGCCTTGGCTCAGTTAAATGTCTGAACCATAATAATGAGGTTGCAGCGCTATCTGCTGCCCCCTGCGGGCTCACAGCTGCACTGGCGATGTAATGGCAGAAAACCCCTCTAATCTCCTTACTGCAGACAGCAGACATGTGTGCACGCGCGTGGGAATGCACGAGCGCACACGCATAGGCTAAATATGGCGGTAAATAACATTGTGGACGCATTTAGTTATGTACAAAACCGAACAGAAATAACACTGTGTTGGCGCAGAGGATAATCTTGGTTGTGCTGCCTGTGATTGAACTGCAGACCGTGAAAAAACAAATAATTCCTCAAATTTGATGCCTTAGCAACTAAATCAATAATGCAGAATATCTCAGAGATTATAAAATAAACATTTAAAAAAGGAAGTTGATTGGACAGATGCAAGTCGGACGCAGTTGAGCCCCTTACCTGCCACGCTTATTATTATAAGACACAACTGTCGGTGAAAAAAATTGCTAATTCAGTAGATTAAAACCGATGCTGTGAAAATAGCATGATGCGTCTGTCAGGCTCAACACACGCGTCTTTACGCACGGCACTGAACGCCCACTCCGGCGATGTGTTAAAGCGGATTGGCTGCTAAAGATACCAGCGCCTGTGTGCGCTCTGTGGTTGGCTGCGGCTCTCTTGGCCATTACGTTATGCTTACTCCACACCACACAGGCAGCTGGAGAGAGGGAAGACGTAATGGTTTGATTCCCCGTGCGCTTGCAATGGTCGTCGTCCTGACATTACTCGGCAAATTCCTCAAACGGGAAGTGCAATGAAGGTATGTGAGCAGTCAGCGCGGTTCGTTTGTGATTGGGATTCACCTGCGGATGCAGATTTCTTGTGGTTGACGCGCGACGCTGCACCGAGAGGCAGGGAATACCTCCATCCTAATTTCAATTAAACGTGTTTGTGTGCACTTAGATGTAATAATATCAACAGGCTTGCATGTCAATGCCGCATTCACTGTTTGGTTTTAACTCATCTCGTCGCCGCTGCTGTTCAGCTCTGTCAATCCGATTTTTTTTTATCTTCCTGGCGAGGGTGCAAGCCTGGAAATGCTTTCCCTGCTAAACAGTAGGTACAGTGTGTGGCCTTTTAATGAGCCTGCGTTGACCCCAGTGTGATAGTTCAGTGGACTAAAGCCGCTGGAGCGACGTCCAGTCATCGGCAGGCTTTAATCCGCTCTAATGAGATAGAGACTGCGGTCAGGGAGAGGGTGAGTGCGGGGATGTTTGGGGGAGAGATTCTCCTCTCCGGTCCGAGCTGTGTCAGGAGTCTTCTTCCGTGTGTGTGTGTGCTGTAGAAGAGACTGTCTGCAGCACAGGGAAGGAAAGGTGATGATGCTGTCTAGCAGCCCGAGCTCAGTATTGATAATGAGATGATGTCGATGATGTCATAGGTGCTCTGGTGGCGGCAGGTTTGTGGTGACAGTCGCTGTGAAAGGTGAGGTGGAGGCAGGACTGCAGCTACAACCACAACCAGTATCGTCAATCATTAGTAGCCTACTGTGTACGCACAATATGATGAATTACGCTACTGTTTGAGGCAAGTGACAGATTAGTTATTGCAGTTATATTGTAGCTGATTGGATCCTTCTTATTTTAAGCTGACTGCATCAATGAGCACTTTAAAAACTACTACTGTTGCAAAGTAACTCTAGTGGCAAGTACATTTACTTCCTAATATTGTTTTGAAGTAGTTACTTGAGTTTTTCAACTGTAGCACATTTTACTCCCCTATATTTAATAGTAATATACTGTGATTTGTGTGAACTGAGGGTTTCCCACAAGCAGCAGCCGCAAGCTAAATAGCCAGCCACTCAGCTCTGACTGGTCGATATTTTAATATCTAAATATCTCAACATTTCTGGAGTTAAGGGAGGAGATGGTTTTTCCAGGCCTGTGCAAACGATGTTGGTCTTTTATTTTTTTCAACTAAGTTACTTTCACCAAATGCCCTTTTTAACTGTACATTGTGTGTTTTGGAGTAATGTTACCCTTCTGTGTAAGTTTTAATTCTGCATGGGGCAAAAATATCTGTTATCTTCCTTAGGCTGCCGCTTGACGCCTCTGCCGTTCCCGCCTGAACCCGCCGTATCTCCGTCGTCCCCGGAGTCAGAGTCCTGGTCGGAGCCGCTGTAAATCACCTCGGTACTGTATTCCCTGTCGTCAAACTGGCCTTCGTCGGTTTTCAGAGGCTGTGTTCGGACCCGGTTCTGTTGCCCGCTCGCCCATTCTGGTGCCTTTTCCAGACTCAGTCAGCTAATAGGGCAGTTAAGTTAGCAGAATGGCTAACTGAGCTAACTAGCTAACAGCAGTTTACAGCAGGTATGACCTGATGTGATTTGCTGCCCCCTATTTTTTGGGAGTATGAATTCAAAGGTGGAGGGAAGTCTCAAACCTTACACATTATACCTTTAAGGCCACAATCACAAAGATAATTTTCTGCTCAAACTCAACAAAAAGTAGCTTTGCACACAATGCAACAATTATGTAACACTGTACGAACACATTGTTAACAAATGATACTAAAGTAAATTTTCTGCAAATACCTCAGCACTTCTGTAAACACTTGTATGCAGTAGCATTTGAATACTATTTGTCACAATACTGTGGAAGACAAAAGGATAGAGGTGCATAACTCTTGGTGGACAGTGTAGTTCTTTTTCCTAAGACACCATCACTCACCGTGTCCTCAGAAAACAAAATGGACGTGATGTTTTATTGACTAATCTGGTTTAAAGTGAAAAGCAGCTTTTCTGCCCCTGTGGAACGGGGCTGGATTGTTAGCTGAATTGTGTAAGCATACATCTCAAAACGGGAAAGACTGCTGCCCAGGAATCAGGGATAAACCTATGACTTAGTCTGTGACCTTTTTCTATACTTTCCATTCAAAATCCTCTTACCATTTCATTTTCCCAGCCCATCGTGTACATGGACACACATTCTGACAAACCTCTGAAATCGTAAGATGCACTGATGTAGAATAGTGGAACATAATTATTCCAAATGAGATTAAACAACCTTAATGATGATAGAGAAGTCAAAGAAGCTATAAAGAGAGTCCAGGGGGAACAGCAGATTTCTGGCAGTGGTTGTAAAATAGTCCAGTCATGTTTTGATATTGCAGGACAATCTCCGCAGTAGTCTGATTCGCTTTGTACTGTTGCACCAAAAGTATTCTCCAGGCTAAATCCTCCCCAAGTCCTCCTCTGCCTTTGGAGTAAACTGTGTAAATCTGTTATTTTGCAGACACAAATCCAAACTTAGCTGGTAGCAGCTTGAGGTTTATGTGCCTATCTCTCCAGACGCCACTGGATTTGACATCTGCAGACTCCAGCAAACATCGCTGAATCATTCACATCTATATGCCGCATGTAGATAAAATATTAGATTTATTCTCATCATCTCTTGACAAAAAAAACAAACCAACAAAAGACTAATGGATTCCTCTATTTTTGGTGGCAACATTACTCTCCGGTCTCAACAGTGAGGGGGGCTGCAGTCACTTTTCACGGTATGAGTGACATTTCCAGTTGATGCCGGAGAAAAAAGGGGGGAAAGATTCAGCGGAGAGAAAAAGGAAATGAAATGCGAGAGAGAGAGAGAGAGAGCTGGTAGATGATGGAAAGATAGTGGATGATGACTTTAAAATGTATGATAGTGCACAGTTGTTTACACTGAGCACCAACATAATACTGTTTGGTTTATATCTATATACTGATGCCTATAAAATGCATGAAAATGCATTGGGAGCAAATATGACAAAATATACTGATCAGAGATTTTGTTATACCATTAATACAGATGTAACTATCCACTTTTTTCAGGTGTTTAAATCACTGGATTAACCAAAAACATTCCCATCCAAAAAATGTATTGTGTCATGATATACTGTCTATCACTATCATGACATAAAATTACACACAGTACACACTTACAGAGATTTGGTCCATATCATCCACCCCTCGCATAGACTGTTGCTTAAAGGGGTACTCCAGAAAGTTTGTGCTTAACTTCCATTAAGCTTGAGGACAAGAGAAGAGAGAGACAGATTTGAAAAAGTATGATAAAAAATCCAAGGTATAGTTAGTATAGAATCCCAAAAACACTGGATACTACATTTCCCACAATGTAACTAAATAGCTAATTAGACATCATTAGGGTTATTTCTTTCAGACGGAAGCTCCTCCAGAGCCACAATTGACATTATATAACTGTGTTCTCGGGCTGTGTAGTACATCTTTGTAGTGAATAAACTGAACTTCATGTGTAAAATCGTAATTTTTATCTCTATGTCCTTATTGTTGTCATTTGGTCAGTGAGCGGCTAACGTTTCGGGAGTAGATAAATCCGCAGATGCGTATAAATAATGTTACTCAAAGAAAGGTAAAAAAGTATTTTCTCTTGTGGTGTCTTTTCAGTCCCAGTTAAACACTCAAATCTTCACATGACCCATTTAGGCTCCATCTAGAGTCCCATATGATTCCACTTGTTTGTGTCGATGCAATTTTTTAAAATTTGATCGTCAAAAACTTATTTTATGAAGTCATATCACTGTTTGTCCACACGAGGCCTGAGCATTGCTGGTTTTCCTCTCTTTTAGGTTTTTCTATTTAAATCTGTGCCTCAGTTACTTTTTGCTGCTATCCCTTCCCAGTGTTTGTGTGCACACTTTGTTTGCTGACCCTGTTTGATGTTGAAGATCCTGCAGAGGTTTGAGAAATATCTCAATTATTTGGTCCAGAGGTGACTGGAATGCCAAAAATGCATTCATACAAAATAGCCTTCCCAGAGCTATAGCTATAGGGGACAAAATCTAAAGATACAACTAAAAACAATGTACTACATGTGATGTTTGCTCTTGTCACTTGTTTGTTCGGGACTCCCTGCCTGCAGAGCTTACAGTGTGCTAATTGAAGTGACAGGGGGAGCTCGTGCTGCTGGCTCACAGCCAGATAAGACTGATTTCATGGCCAGACTGCAGCAGCTCTTCATCCTGGAGAACGCAGTAAATATTCCCTTTTTTAGTGGCTTCAATCCGATATGAAGGAGGATGCATAATTTGGGCGACTTTTTAGCAGCTGAGTATCAGGACACGTTTATGCCACAGGCGAATTATTCAAGTTGTTATGCATCATGGGGTTTTTTTGTGCACATAAAGCTGGAGGAGTATATCATGATAAAGTCAGCTGCTTGGGGAAACAACACATAAAACAGCAGAAGTTCACAAAATATTAGAGCTCAAACATTTGACAAAAAATGTATTGATTAAAAGTTTATGAAGCAATAATGGCAATTGTCTCTAATAGCTGGTTTTCTATCGCTGTAAATTGAGTACACTCTGGTTTTGAACTGTTGGTCAGACAAGCCATTTAAGATGTCACCCTGGGCTGTGGGTAATGGTGAGGATCCATCTCACAAACCTACCAAAAAATTCAGTTAAGTGATAGATTTAACCTTTTAAAAATCCACCCCGACCGCGTCAGTGCAGCAGGGGCAGACCTCCCTCCTTCTCACTGTGACTCCACATATAGTGCTTCATTCCTCAGATTACATAACAGTTCCCTAAGCAGATGGGTGAGGTCAGATCACAGGGTGTTTGTGACAAGTCGGAGCCGAGTGCTGCCTTAAGAAAGCGATGTGGCGGGACCTTGTGAATTCCATTGTTTCCCCGCATAGAGCCGGGATCCACAGAGGGCTTACATTATGCTCATGTCAGCTATTGATTCTGCAGGCCAGAGAACAACAGAAGACATATTCTCTCCTCGCCATCCTCCCCCTCCCTCCTTCTCTCATCAGTATGCTCCAAGGAGCCGTGGCTCCCATCACGCCATCTTTGCTCCCTGTCTCCGGCCCTTCTTGTGGTCAGCAAACAAATCCGACGACTGTGCCTCTTATGCGTGGGCACTCACTTTAACTTTACAGTCCACTTACTTAAAGCTAGTTTCCTCAGGACACACAGAGGCTACATAACACCCACCTCTTCCCATTTGACCCTGGCAAGATATCTGTTGTGTGGCTGAGTAGCTCTCAACACACCCTCTGCTTCTGCCTGGCTTATTTGTTTATCAGATTGTACAAAATGATGCAGCGACTCAGAAATTTAACTTTCAGCTCTCTTTGGAGAGTGTCATTAATAGCAGCTTTTAGAGTTTACTACTGTCTAATTATCTCTAACCTCAAAGACACTTACAGAGCACTCTCTATAATGTGCTGCCCGGTATCTCCCCCTCCTCTCTCTCTCTCTCCTTCTCATTCATTTTTTCCTCCTGTTTTTTTTTCGTCAAAGGAGATTATCTCCTTAAGCCGTTTTCAGCAAATGACTGTGTGATATTGTTAAAATCAGTATCATGATATTTATAAGAATTTTTTTTTTTACTAGTTTGCTGCACAGACAGGCGACCAATTAAACTTCCATACACACAAAGGAGTGACTAAATTGAACATCTCTGGGATATTATGGACCAATGTGTTAGACAGACTATCACCATCATTAAAACACCCGATTGAGGGATTGTCTTTTGGAAGAATTAATACATGCAAGGCGGCACCGAAAACTTTATTAAGACACTTTATATTGGTTTTCCCTTCAGTGTGTCTCTCATCTTTGTATCAAATCTATGGAAACTATATAGAGGAATCAAAAAGTTCCATTTGCAATGAATGAATTGACACCTATATGTAAAACCTCAATAACCAATTGTTAGTTTTTAATTCAAATTTACTTGACTTTTTTTATT
Source organism: Micropterus dolomieu (assembly GCF_021292245.1). Taxonomy (NCBI): domain Eukaryota; kingdom Metazoa; phylum Chordata; class Actinopteri; order Centrarchiformes; family Centrarchidae; genus Micropterus; species Micropterus dolomieu. The sequence goes on along the minus strand of NC_060162.1, from coordinate 15,333,233 downwards.
TTGACAAAATCATTTAATAAACCTTTTACAGATTTCAGCAAAAGCAAGACATCACTTGCTTTTCTCAAATTACACTTTTATAAATTAGTGAGCGGCAGCATAATAATAAATGTTCTCACAGATGTGTTATATTGGGACATCTTTCCGCACATTACCGTCTTGAAACGCCAGAGGATGAGTTTAAATGATGGAGATCCCAAAGTTTACAAGGATACCAAACATGTCAGACTGAATTTTGGGGAAACTTGTATGAAATTATGCACAAGACATCTAGAATATTTTAATTTATTTGAACAGCGCTGCTATAAAAAATCATGTGGACATTGCCTTATTATATATTCATAAAGAAAATACTTTGTCGCTGATGATGCCGTCTAAACTTCTGTGTAAGATGTCTCTAAAAGGTTTTACGTGTGTGTGTTTCTGTGCGTGTGCTATGTAGGCGGGAGCATCGTCCATGTGGGCGTCATGCTGTGGGCTGCTGAACGAGGTGATGGGCACGGGCACGGTGCGGGCACAGCAGCCGGGGTTCGGAGCAGGGGCGGGGCCCTTCCGCTTTGCTCCCAGCGCCGGGTACTCCACCTACCCCCCCACCAGCTCAGGGAGCGCTGGACAGCTGTGCAAGGCCTGCGGACTGGCCTTCTCTGTCTTCAGACGCAAGGTGATGCCAGTGGTGGTCGTGATGAGTTTGGTGATGAAAACGGTTTCATACAGGCGGCTGTGATGGTGGTTAGAGGCAGTAAGAGAGATTTCTCTGAATTTAGGGGTGAGGTATATAATATCAAAAGACCTTACCGTTGGGTTTTGCATGTTTTATCCTATTAAATACAAATCTTATTTACTGTGCAGTACTACTGATCATTTTCCAAAGCAAACTATGTGTTTGGACTGATCAGCAGCTTCACTTCATGTCAAAACTGTATAAAAAACCAAAAGCTTGCCTGAGTAATCAGCTTTTTTTTAATGTCTGAATTATGTAATCCTTGCATGCAGTTGTGAGTAGGGACTTCTTTTCATGGTGCATTCAAGGAAATACTGACATCCATAATGACTGAGTCACTTGCTAAACGGACACTTTTCTAATGCAAAAACCTACGAAATAATATTGATTTGTATCACACTGAAATGCAAGAAGTATCATTTCAGTGTAACTCAGATTTATAGTATCATTTACATTGTTCTGTTTTTGCTTTAGGGTTAAAGCACTGACAAGGTGTAGCTAATTTATTTCATCTTAATTTATGCAGGGTAGGTTGGCTGAGCAACATACTTTATATTTTACTGCAATGACCTGTAAACAGTTAAGGGGAATGAAATAACAGAAGAAGTCAGCTATTAACAGCAAAGAATAACAGCCAGTAAAATAAGCGCGGGCTCGATTAAGGCCATCACAGGCAGGTAGAAGATTATTATATTTGTATAATGTGATGGAAAACCTATTTGAAGTAAGTTTAAAGATGTAGTCCACTACATGCATCTGTTGAACTATAGTTACTACCTTTCAGATTAAAATTAAAATACAATACATTGGTAAAGATTTAACCAGTAGGTCACAACATTTTTGGCTTCTACAAAAAAGGAGTGTCCTGTTGACTCCTTGTTATCATATTTCCCATGTCTACTAGTTGTCAGCAGTTCCACCAAGGAGTGATTTCCTATTTTATAAACTTCTCAGATGGTTCTGAGATTTAAAATTATCCATTATTTCACAAAAAACAACAGATTCAATCCTATCCTGTTAATCATCTCACAACACATGGTTTGTCTTGTGACCCTTGAAGTTGTAAGTTGACCTAAAAAACTTGGTTTGTCCTTAAAAATGGTCAGCAGCCTTGTAAATCAGACACAACTTGCATAGTTAATGTGCAAAAAAAAATCACTGGCATCCTTTTAAGCACATGCACCATATACAAATTCATGCTGGCATTTCCAGGGTCTCTGCCATTAAACTCTGACATGTTCAGCTGTGCAGAGTGTATCTGGCAGTGAGACGCACTGAGACACTGATGAAAACGCTGCAGTGCCCGGCTTCCGCTCCGCTCACTGCTTCAGATCGCACTATCGTCATCCACACACCGGTTGCCTCACTGAATTCCTGGACACACACATTTGTGTGTCAGCGTGATATTTTCATAGTGTGAGAAAAGACGTGCTGGGGGATTAACAACAAATGATTGAAGAAAAGTATCCAGTTGCTGTGGAAATGCGCTTCTGGTGGACCAGAGCACATTTGTGCACAAGTGATAAGAATATGTTTACAGCCATGGCTGACCTGCTTTTCTGTCCATTTGAAGTGTCAATCTACTCAGCAGCTATGTATCAGGAGACTGTGTTAAGCCAGTGAAATGTCAAACATCACGAGGAGCTCCAGTTTTCTTCTTTTCTATGAACCACTGTTGCCGAGGGAACTTTGTGTTGCTGATTTCTAAGGTTTCTCTTTGTTTCGGGATCCACTCAAAGACAGCAGACTGTAGGAAAAACATAATTAACCATTGAAATCAGTATAACAATATGAATACGAATTTCTTTCTGATATAGATTATTAAAATATCTTAACTTTTTTTTTTTACAATCAATGAATCTGTCAATATTTTTACAGTTCATCGATGAATCTACATAAAAGTTTGGAAAATAATGAAAAGTGGCCATCTAAATTTCCCACAGCAACATCTTGAAATTGCTTGTTTTGTCTAACTAGCTGTCCAAAAAAACCATAATATTAAGATTGCAATGATTTAAGTGAAAAGCAGTAAATCCTCACATTTGGGAAACAACATTGTCTGCTGATCGACTAACATCAACATATGTCACTGTATGGCAAGAAATATGTAGAGGGTAAATTGATTAATGTGCTAACAGAAGTCAGACACCAGGGACATTTAGAAATGATGAGTTTCTTTAATGACGGTGTTGGAAATGTTTGGCTTCTTTGTCTGATCACATCATGTCTGTCTCTGAATCTCTTCTCCCCCCGACAGCACATCTGCTGTGATTGTAAGAAGAGTTTCTGCGCCCTGTGCTCGGTTCTTCAGGAGAACCTGCGCTGCTGCACAACCTGCCACCTGCTGCGCGGCACAGCCTTCCAGAGACCTCGGCTCATGCAGCTCAGAGTAAAAGACCTGCGCCAGTACCTGCTGCTACGCAACATCTCCACCGACACATGCAGGGAGAAGGAGGACCTGGTGGACCTGGTGCTCTGTCACCAGGGGACGAGGGAAACCCCGAGACCAGTAGTGGAAGAGGACGAGGAGGAAGAGGAGGACGATGAGGAGGAGGAAGTGGACACACATGAGGAGGAGGAGGAGGAGGAGGAGGAGGAGGAGGAGGAGGAGGAGGAGGAAGATGAAGGGGAAGATGACACAGACAGTCTGCACTCACTCCCCCACTCGCGCACCGCCTCGCCCCCCTGCGCCACGCGCTCTGCTTCCGAACAGTCGGCCCTCTCCGCCTCTCAGGGAGACGTGCTCAGCCCAAGTGACAGCTCAGGGACCACCAGCCAGGTTTGTCACCGTGTGCACGTGTGAAAACACACTGCTGATGTGTAGTGTGAGTCTCCATGCAGAGCTAACTCTGTGTACTGTGCAGCCACACACACAGCAGCAGCATACGTTCACTCATTGACTCATTGACACATCTGTCCTCATTCTATCCAAGATAATTAATTTCAAAGGTGAAATCAGCTTCTTTATAAGTTGCAAGAAGAAGAGAGAGAGACTTCTTCCTTTCAACTCCCTGACAAACAAACACACTCCCGTGCATTTTAGATGTCAGTGCATTCTTTATTCTTTCCTTTGTGCTATCTTCTTTGTTGTTATGGCCTTGTGGTGCTTTGTTCTGAAGAAATTGTTTCTCCCTCAAAATCTACATTTCTCTGGATTTTCCCCCTCCATTGATACTAAAAAAGCTCAGATTTGCAGCGCTGCAGCTCTAACGTAATGTGCATGTGACAGCTGGAACAGCCGTGTTGTGTGTGTGTGCACGCGTGTGCGTGCGCGCAGAGCCCTCAGACCAGCCAGCAACTCAGCTTAAGCCTTTGCCTTTTTTAGGTCGGTTACATAGGCTGTGTCTGTTATGTAACAGGCACACAGGTTGAGAACTCCCCACAGCGTCACAGCTGCAACCAAACAGAAACACTACAGTACATCCCTCCTCTCAACCACCATAGACGATCTCTTTTTTTCCCCTCCTCTTATTTTTTCGCTTTAAGATTCTTGAGAATTATTTATTTTTACAACCAAAGGTAAATACAGTATGTATTGTAAATGGATACACTGCAAAAATATTGTGTAATCTGACACATTTGTATCAAACCACTTGGCCATTGTTTATAGAAACTTAAAAATCTGTCAACGTCCAACTGCTTTTAACAAACAAAACAAAGATATGCAGTGCTGTTCTTGTTGGACAGTTTCTTGAAATAACCAATTCCTTCTTGTTTTCTGAATAGATGTTTAGGATGTTGATGTGGCAACCAGACAATCCACACTTTATTTTCTTATCATCTCCAGCTGAAAAATAGGCTGAAAGTCTTCCTAGGACTCATTTGGATCTGTTATCTTGAAAAAGGTTTAATAATCTAATGCAAATGGTGATTGACAAGAATATTGGATAAGGAAAAATAACATTTAATCATCCTGAAATAAGGATGGATTATTGCTTTTTTGAACTGCAGTTTTTGCAGGGTATAGGAAACATTGTAATGCAAAATCCAACATTTATATCACTATTCAAATACTAAAGATATCTTATTATGGTCCAGTTTGTTTTTGTCAGCAAGATTTCTCAAAACTGTAGAAACTGCAGATTTCAATTATATTTGGTAAAAATTTTTAAAAAGTCAAATTATGGGCCATTGATCGAGGGATTTTCTTGTCTTCAGCATTTTCTATCGCTGTGTATATTTTCATGCAGATGAAACATTTCGTAATACTATCTATTATTAACAGAGCAAATTTAGCAGCTTGTGCAGCCTTGACAGAAGTACGAGTAGAGAGCTTTCTAGTACTTTCACATGTTTAAAGTGGTTAAATGAAATCCAACATCGAGTCAAAGAAACTCTGTGCTTTCCCGAGAGGTTTGGCACTCTGCGTGTGTCAGGGCTGCTGCTCCTGTTTTTGTCTATGAGGAGTCTAGCCTGAGCAAAAGCATCCTGCCTGGGCATCTAGCACCAAGACGCTGACGGATACATTATTAACACGTCTTCATACGAGGAAGATGGCAGTCGGCTTGAATGTGCTGAAGCAGAGGGAGACAGAAACAGACGGCACGGACAGATGTTTTTTTTTTTTTTTTTTTTTTTTTACTTTTTACAGTACAGAAACGCACAGACAGCATCATATCGGACTCAGTTATAGCTTATTCCAGCCCTTCACATGCTATCTTTTGTCCTGCAGATAAAAGAATAAAGAGATATCTTCTCTTCAAAGATAATATGCAGCTAGACACTCATACCAAACAGTGTCTACGCTATTCTGTAGCTCCATTTACTCGCCTTTTATCCACCAAATTCCTGACCTCCACCCTCAAAGAGAATAATTTACCGCAGAGTTAAGAGCATCTCTGTTCTCTTTCATTAGATATCTGAACAGGCACAGCGAATCTAGCGATAGTGTTGAGGAATGTAGAAGGACAGATGTAATAAGAAGCGGTACCAGGATGTTCTTACGCTGAGGGGTTGATGATCCCATTAATGAGACAAACAAACATGAATCAATTAAGTATGTTTCTTGTCAGTTCAGCTGCCTCAAATCTGCAGTTAGTAGCTTTGGTATATCAGTTTCAGCTTCAAAACCCAAGGTCATATTTTTATACATGATTTGACTTGTGTTTTAACAGGATGATCAGTGAGGGAAATGCTGTTAAGAGAATTTAAACCAACTTAAATTAACTTCAGTGTGTTGATTCCTCAAACAGGAGCACGAGGACACTCCAACAGCGTCTCTCTTGACCCTGGAGCCCACTGAAAATATCTTAGAGGTTGAACACTTGCTTCTTTTTTGGGGGGGGGGGGGCACATTTACTGTGCTGAATAGTGTTTGTACCGTCAGTGACCACAGCTCTGTGGATTGTAGGTCAGTCCGGCGACACAGAGGAGGATCAGGGCCTCGCTGTCTGATCTGGACAATGAAGAGGCGATAGAAAACCTCTCCGTCCGCCAGCTGAAAGAGATTCTCGCCAGGAACTTTGTCAATTACTCTGGCTGCTGCGAGAAGTGGGAGTTGCTGGAGCGAGTGCATCGACTCTACAGAGAAAATCAGCAGAACAGGAAATCCAGTAAGAATTTTTGATTTACTTTACTTTTTTTACATTTAAATTTCCCATTTCCCTACGATGTTCTGTATGATTAAAAAAAACACCCTTTTGTTTCTCCTTTTCTTTTAGTGGGCAATGTGAGCATAACTGCAGGTAATTATTGCTGTTTGATATTAACATATTAATTCTACATACAAATTCAGTTAGCTCCCTCCTGATTTGTGATTTCAATGCTTTAATTTGCCACTTCAACATTGTTTTATGTTAAAAGGTAAATTCACTGTTTCCTAATACAATTTCTTTATTACTGCCCATCATTACCTATAAAGTGGTTGCATATCCTCCACCTCTCTGCAACAGTGGAGTCGGAGGTAAGACGGTTTTTATGAAAAGCCACTGCGAAAACACCCTTTCCATCTCCTCCATCAACACAAACTGTACATTACACTGATCATCTGATAGCAGTAAACAGTAAAGGCATGCTGTAGCATTTTTCCCACTTGATCCTTTCAGGTCATCCTGCATATTATCATATTATGGTCTTTTGAGTCATTATCTCTTGCCTGATTCAGTGTCTCCTTGTTCTGTCACTCCTGTTTCTTTTCCAGCGTGCATCATCTCATTTTACTCTGAAGGGCCTGTCATTAATGCACTCTCTAAGAGCTTCTACCTCTTGATGAGCCATCATACTACTTCAGTGGCAGCATGTCTCCATCAGGTGTAATTACATTGTGAAGCTTCCAGGAGGCTCTCTTGTTGACCTAAAGGGCTTGAGGATCGTATTAGCCCACTTAATAGTCCGACATGTAGGGACAGCAGGCTGGCTGTAGATGTATTGGCTTTGTCCCGTTCCACAAGATGTGAGCAGCAGGAGCCAGCTTTAGGCCAGTGTGCTATAAGTCAGCAATCAGACATTTAACTCTGATAAACCAGGGCACTGACATCATTTGCTTTTGTGATCATTTTCTTTGATTTATTTGGTTGCATCTAATTACAATAAAAGTAAAAGTGAGTTATTGTGAACACTGAACATAGTGAAAAGGGTTTTATTTTTATTTTTTTCCTACCTCTTTCCTCAGTGGAGCAGGAGACTTAAACAGGGGTGGCATGAAGTACATGCGCACGCACACAAGTCAGAGTAACATTAATTTACCATTTCTGTCTCCACTAATCATACAACATTATAGTATCTTACAGTTTTTTACATTCCCGTGTTTAAAATGTTTGTTTAAAAGATAAACAGACCTATCAATCTCAAAACAACCGAGTGATACCATACAAATGTAGAATAACGCTTCCATACATTTCCCTCTAAGTTCTTTAAAAAATTATACTTATCCTTTAAAATTGGACCTCCGTAGGCTTTATAGAAAAGAAAACTGTGTACTTTCAAAAATACAGTCACAGTACAATCAAAGTACCAACACAATTAAAATAAATTAAGTGCAAAACTTCAAATCTACAATATAATTCTCTTACAGAAAATGTGCCACAATGAAATGCTACAAAAGCATTTGAACTAAGATCCCGCCTCTGACCGGGCAGACAGCCAATCATATCTCAGGGGTAGGCCTGCGGCTACCCAAGGTTATTCCATGGACATGCCCCTTCATTGGAGGACAAATATCTTTATTCTTTATTACAATTATTGTTTTACTCTACTCTGATCCTAAAACTAGACCAAAACAGTTTTAATAATTAAAAAATAATGCCACAGTAGTAAAGACAAAAGATGCCTCCACCAAAGTAAATTCAAGTGTGTCACTGCCATCAGTTTATCACCACCCCTCTGTCACACATGTCTTACTGTATATGTGGTGATTTTGTTTGTGCATTTAATATTTCCACTGTAGAATTATGTTTTACAACAAGTTTAAAATGTAAAATGTTTAAGTTAATTTTAAAGGCTCCCACCTTACATGTGCATATTGTGCAACTAAACTGAGCATATAGAACAGCAGTTTTGCACAACACATGAAGAATTGCTTAGGTTTGAGAAAAACCTTTTATGAAGCCTACTGTAGTGTAGTGATGGAGAATCTACTGCTAATGCCCAAACTGTGGTGAATGATGTTGTTATGTTGATTATTTTCAGACTGCAGTAGCTTAAGCTGGACTGCACAGCATCTCTACAGCATCACTGAACTCCAAACAATACAGTGAATACAGCCTGCAGAGAATCATTGTAACTAAAAAATAAATTTTTTTTCATATTTCCATCCACAGATGGTGTCAAAGCTCAGCTGGCGGCTGATGAAAACTTGTGTCGCATCTGCATGGACGCCATCATCGACTGTGTGCTGCTGGAATGTGGTCACATGGTAACTTGCACCAAGTGCGGAAAGAGGATGAGCGAGTGCCCCATCTGCAGGCAGTACGTGGTTCGGGCCGTGCACGTCTTCAAGTCTTAAAACTCTTTTGTGTGTGTGCGCGCGTCAGAGTGGCCCCTTCAGGCGTGCACAGAAAGCACCGAGCCCTGAATTCATCACTGAGGATGAACTGCCATGCATGACGTCTCGCAGGGCCTAATGCTGCAGCAGGCACGAGCAACTTCTCGGTCTCTGAAACCAGACTGTTGCCTCTTGCCTACCACGATTTGTTTCCCGTCCCCTCCTTTACTAACTCATGTTCCAGTCCCACTTCTCCTTCCTGGTGGACTATCATCAGCTGCACCGGGACAGCTCTTTCTCTCTTTGGTCTTTTAAACACACAGCAGAAACCCCTGCCATCACTTTCACTTCCTATTCTCTGTTTAGATTTTACTCACGGGAGAGTAGAGGACGTGGGTTCCATAGATACTTGAAGTGGATCAGGTTGTTCTGGGCGGTGAAGAGACAAAGATGGAAGAAAAATATAAGATCCCAGGGTTAGAGTCAATATGGTTTACACAGACGTGCCACATGACACCGCGTTATCTCCCTCAGTGTTCTTTAGGATTTGCAATATCAGAAAAAAAAAAGACGTAATGTGTGTCTTTATTGAAATGTCTATTCGTTAATCCAAACACTACATGCACCGAGTCATCTCATCTCACACACAGGAGGGTGTAAGGTGCCAAACGTCATGCCTTTGATCGATTTTTGGTTAAGATTTCACAGTATATGCATCTCATAACCAGCAAGCTTGGTGTGATAGTTTACTCTATTTTTTTCTCAAATGAACTTTAGTAAAATAAAGTATGTACAAGTAAAAATCGGATCTAAAACAAAGTGTGCACATGTGATTTCTGCCATAAATTCTGCTGCCTGGTCACGCCATGTGCTGCACTACATTCCTGCTACATCTACTAAGAGTGAAGGTTGAAACAGCTGTTTGACAAAAAGAAAATAAACATCTGAGCTCAAGGCCCACTTTCTAGCTTCTTCCTAGGCTTTCAACCACGTTACACTGGCTTCATCCGAAGATGGAGTTTGCTCAGGTGCCGTGGCGATGACTCAGCTTAACATCACTTGACATCAAGTGCTCATATGTGATTGTGTGAAAGGCCTCATACTTCTCCTGAAGAAGACCATGAGATGCAACAGAAAGCTCCAGAAAAAAAGCTAATAAGAGGACCTTGAGTTAAGATTTTTTGTTTCATTTTAAATAACTTCCACCAAGCAATACCATTTAGTTTCCCAGTCTACCAAGTGTCTTTCTTTGATTGTGTTGTCCCTTAACGTGTCAAATCTTATGTAACAGGTGCTACTTCCTCTTTTCTGAGTGTTAACATCAACATACCTTTTTGTCAAGGCGTCCTTCCAAATATCCATCACACAGTGAGAGGTAGAGGAAGCCTGGTTTACTTTAACCTGTTATGCAAATGAAACACTTTGTTTTCTTGTCATGAGATCCAGTTAACTCAGATGTCACTAAAATATCTGTGTTCGGTATGCCTGTGCTATGTATAAAAAAAAAAAATAGATGAAAGAAGCTGAATTGCTGTCAAGTGAATCACATAGATAGCTTATATTGTTGTTTACTGATAAGTCATTAAATGTATATTTTTCCATGTACTTGGGAGACGACATTATTTAAAATTCTAATTGTTACGGAGGTTTAAAAATAAAACATACCGTTTTTTCAGAATGTATCTCTGCTGGTTTTGGTCAGACGAGTTCCCCAGTCCTCTTGACCGTGTCACTCTCTCACCATTAAAGTTGCGTCAGTCATGGTCTCGCTTTCTAGCACTTTTTGTCGCCGTCTGCTTCAGATCCAAAACAGACACTGACACCATGCACGGTAACAAACACTGTAACTCTGCGAGTCTGTAAATGTCGATGCTGCTGTTTCTCAAAGATGTCATTCATGGGCAGCTACAGTATTATCAGAGTTGGGGTTATCCTGAGCACTCATAATCCTGGATCTTTATATTTTGGATTGTTGAACCTTTTTTTATTTTGGTAAACAAGAGAAAATGATTTATTAGATTCAATAAAATGCAGTACTACAAACCAGAAAGTTAAACCCTGCTCTTCATTTTGTAGTCAGTCATTTTGTTCACTTACAGCTAAGAGTTGTCGGTATACGGTGAAATACTTATAAATAATAATATAAATCTAATCTAACAGCAATATTCCAGATTGAACATATATTCATGTTCATTATTTATACAAAATGCTTCAAAAATGAAATGGACCAAATGCACACACAGCTCAGTATTTAAAATGGATTTAATATCTCAAAGGTTGACTTAACTTTTCCTAGAGGCTTTACATGTACATTATGTACAGATTGAGCATTTACAGTAATGTACTAAAATATTTCATGGAGACATGGTTGTTTTACTTAAAAAAAAAAAAAAAAAAAGTTTAAATGTAAACCCATCCACTGAACAGTATCAAGTGCTATTCAAAAGTTACACAAAGACTTTTACTTCTAAAAAAGTTTAGTTTTCAGGAAAAACACAAACCTATCAAATCATTAAACTATTGAGTTCCAAGAGCAACATTTGCAATTGTTTATATAACTTTAAATATTATGATGAATGAAAGCATAACAACAATACTTCTGATAATGCTACTGACTGATGCCATAGGTTTTGTATGTTTAAAAGTCAAAAAATAAAACTTAATAAGAAAACAACCAGTGGTAATAAATGTCTATTTCAGTGGAATTTCTGACTAAGAAAAAAAGAACAAACTAAATATATTTTCTCTTGTACATTTGCAGAAATCTTTCAGAAAAGGTGTCTTTAAATGACAGGTACATCTAGGGCCTATGATCCAATTCACACTCAAAAAAACACTGTATAAAGTGTATTTGGTCTCAACCTTGTGTTCAGAAGCTCATACGGAGACTGATGTGGATTCACAAATACTGGCTTCATACGTTTTAAATAAAATATATATTAATTCCCGCCCCTTGGAAACAGAATACATCACAATGCTATACTCAAATTCCTGGGGTCATGACAATTTTGAAATATACTGAATAAATGACCCTTTTTCAGGTGAAAATAAGTAAGAATCCTTTTTCATTTTTCATTCAGCCCCTTTGACTGATTACGCCTGAGTTACACATGTCACTTCTGTCATATGGTAGAAAACTGTCTCATCAAAAAGATTTTTGCAAATGTAATATGCTATTCCTGGACTTTGCTGATTCTTTCTTTCTTGCATGATCCAGCACTGACTGTAATTTTTTTTAAATCATATGGAGTTAAGCTAAAGACATAAAGGCATAAAAGGGTGGTTATACTGTTTAACAGTTACTAAATCTATTGACTGTGGTGTAAACATATTTCTTTGCTGCATGCAGAGCTAAAATGCTTCCTTTCACAAAGCACCAATGATACTAATGAGTGATGGAGCCTGGCAGAGAGTATGTCTTAGTACAACCCAGTTAACAAGAAGCCGTTAGTACAATTAGCAGAACACTGTAGTGTTGAAAAAATACGCTTTATACACTACACTGTATAGTGTATGTGTGAATACATCTGTGTATTCATATTGACTGCATCAGTGCAAATAACTTTTTAAACTTTGACATGGTACCATTATATGGAAAACAAAATGTACAGTACCTTTGTCCAATCAGAAACAGTGAAATAAAATGTTAAAAACACCCACGCATAAACAAGCTACCATCCTACAGTTTGGCAACAAATCATTAGAACTCGCCTCTCAACAATAAAGAGCTTAACAGTAATGCCGATTGATTATCAGTTTCAATGCTATGATACTGTACAGTGGTGCAATCAATGCTGCACATAAATGTATTAAACACTTTCTGATACAAAAATATTACTCTATAATGCAACAGACTTTGCATTGGAACAAAAAATAATCTATAAAACACCAAAAGATAATCATGATACAATACATAAACAATCAATATAAAGAAATAAATAACTTATAAACAGGTGCAAACAACAACAAAATGTTCCATTTTTACATTCTGGCTTAGCAGCACAGCTTCAGTATCAGTTATTACAGAAAGAGACACCGTCTATGTTTAGTGGCGCGCAGATGTTTATGAAACACAGCGTCGTTCTCCAGAAGCAAACAGTCATCTGCTGCCTCCATGTGGACAGTAGTTTTACCACGAGTCAATGTCTTCCGTGCTCCTCTGCCTAACTGATCTTTTGCAGCAGTTTCTCTTCTATCAGTTCAAACTGCACGCTGACTGACATTTCTGCAACGAACTGGTCGCACCCTTCCTTGGTCACCTGTTTGCAGTACCGCAGGTCGATGTGACATATGCTTCCACAGCGCTTGAAATAGGTCAGGGACTGGTCTGTGACCCTGTTACAGACTGCAGGGAGAAAACAGGGTTAGGAGGAAAAGGACAACTGATGCGTAACGGGTCACCTGTACTGACACAAGCTATAACACGCATGGATCAGTCAACCCTTCAGGACATTCTGGACAGGACATCCAAAAAGCCTCATTGTGGTGAGAAGTGTTTTGGGATAAATGTGGAGACTGCAGCACCCGACATGAATGCATTTGCCTTTCAGCTGTTTCCATAATGGCCCTTTGATTCACTGCTTTTAATATTTTATGGTATTCCAGAGAGATAACAAGTGTAAGATCTTGTTATTTTTAGCATTTGTGCACGAAATTCTATCTAAAATCTTGATTTTTTAAAAATTTATTTCATGCCTCTAATACAAGAAGAAGAAATAACACCACAAACTACTAACTCCCACAAACTGTTTAAAAAAACAACAAAAAACAAACAAACATTTAAACCCTCGTGAAGCTCGGATTTATTGTGGGATTGTTGTGTTAAGACTGCATTTGTTTAACTAAGGTGTGCCAAATAACGTTCCCACATAAAAATGTAGGTGTTTAGATTTACTTCTCACGGTATCATCCAGACATACTTTGGTTTCAGTAGGAGTTTTTCCAATCATTTCCTGTTGGCAATGAGATAACTTTTGTTGTGATTTAGCGCTATATAAATAAAATTTAACTGAAATGAATCTGAAATGACCATCGTGCTGCGCTTCACATCTGTCACAAGTTCAGGTCTCCCAGAAAGTTGGCTGAAAAAACAGTCATTGTCTGAAACGTAGGAAAAAAAGGCATGTACTTAGGAGAATGTTCTGCAGTAGTGTGAAGTATATATATATATATTAATTAGGTAAATGTGCAAAAAAAACCCAGTATGGTCCTTTAACTAAAGGCAAATATTTTATTTACATCATCGGAAGTTTAATCCACTGTGGCCATCAATGAAAATACAATACATCTAATAAATTCAGAATTAAGCCATTAGGGGGGCAAAGTCAAATGCAGGCAAACTTACAGCCAACAAAGACAGGCTCCTACCTGACAGGTTGATGTCAGTGAGCGAGTCTCTGGTGGTCGTCCCTGCAGCGGTCAGGATGTTAACGGACTGGTCGGTGACGTGGTTGCAGTAGCTGAGGTCCAGCTTGGACAATGAGGGCATGTAACGTATGATGAGGCGCAGAGACGTGTCTGTGATGTCCAAGCCTGCGAGGCGCAGATCCTCCACATTACGCAGCTTACTCCTGTTGTCTAACTGACCTGCACAGTTGTTGTTTTTTTTTAAAAGAGGGAAAGAGATTAACAGAGGGATGGAGAAAAGTAGAAAACGTATATAGTAAATATCTGTCTGATCATATATGAATGAGCCTTGTGCAAGAAGCCAGATGTGAGACAAAATCAAGGTAAAGCGTACTATATACATGAAATTAAAGGATGAGTCTGGCAATAAACTATATTTTCCTTACATTCAACAGATCCCATGAAAGACCAAAAGCGACAATTAAATTATCCCTCTAACAAGTATTATCTGTGTATCCTAAGCCTGACACAGCTTATTGCTCTGTGCCATAGAGCTCTATTGTTGTTCAAAACTATTAAAAACACATTAACGAGACACACTGCTGTGCTGGCTGAAAATGTTTATTGTAATAAACACTGGCACTATAGTTTTTTCTTTGAGTTAATCCCCCATATACTGTCCTGCTGGTGAAAATAACCAATTACGACCCGTGTATTAATCCACGGCTGAAAATAGTCCCAAACAAATGCACTTTTTTAAATTGTGTTTGAGTAAGTTTTCCTAAAAACTACCGTGCCCAGCCATTGTAAGAAATGATTTAGTCTGTATGAAAAATGAAACTATATATTTGAGACCCATTTAAAGTCTTTCTGTATTCAGCGGGAATCATTGGGCTTGGGACTAAGTGCCACTAACAGGCTAGGGAGTATTAATGGTTTTGAATATCAACAGTCTTATTCTTTATGTTTACATGCTCCAGCGGATGAATGACAGATTTAACCACTATGGAATAATCCAGTCACTTTAAATGTGTTTAGATTTGACACACACACAATAATACCCACTCCTCTCATTCATTTCCTATTATTCCAAGTTCATGCTCACTCATTCAGCCACTAAAGCCTCAGACTCTTTAGACTGACAGGTTGGTACCTGGCCTGTTATCTGTAGGAGGCGACAGCAGGTCCCTCATCTGGGCATCTTTCAGTCCCTCAACCCACTGAACATCCAGAGTTCGCAGAAGAGGACAGCTGGAGGTGCAAAGAGCAGAGACCGCCACCCAGGAGCATCCTGACAACAGCAGCACACGCAGGCCTACAGGGACACACAGAACCTCATGTTAGACCTGTTTTAAATGCAGCTACAATACGCTGATCTTCTATAAAGGTTACAACATCTGTTCTGTGTGGCCACAAGCAGCAACATGGCGAGCTAAATATACTGCAGACTCCCGTTCAGTCTGTTGAAGAAATGTGCCCTATTTTTCAGTTTTTCCCATCTCTAGAGTTCTAGTTAATCTGAGGTCACAAAATAAACCAACACAGAAGCACTGAGTATTCTCGTCTAATTAGCCAAATATCCAGCAAAGACATTTATAAGTAACACAGAAAGGCAACTAAAGTAAACTATCTAAATTCAGGAACCTCTGAGGATACAATTACCCAGATGGAGGAGCCATATGGGAACAAGTGGGAATTGAAACTTATTAAAAACTGCACAAGCTACATAAACACACCTTTTTAGTCAATACCTGGAACAGTAATCTAACTGCCTTCAGTACATGCAGTTTTGCAGTCTTCATCGAGGCAAATATGTTGACACAACAATCTGTAAAAAGACATTTACTCAAAGTTTAGATAACAGTAATGTTTCCTTTTAATTTACATAATATGGTTAAATACACGGTTAATTTAGTTAAATTAAGCACTAAGGGATATCACTGTAAGGTTGTATCAGGGTGTGTGGCCATGTCCCCTTTTCTCTACTATTAACGTCAAGTGAATTTTTTTCATAAGCACTAGAACTAACAGCCGAAAATTTGAAAATAATCCACAGAGTAGGAAACTGGATTTACCCTTTCAACCAAAGTTATCATTAATAATATATTATGTAGTGAGATTAACTAAAAATTATCTCTCACAAAAGGCAATCAGACCAAACTAACGCACACAACAGTGTCCACAGGAGCAATCTCATTTCCTGCCAAAACTATACATGATCTAATTTATAGCCATTATACGACAGCACAGTGTGTCGCCGGTTGCATCTACCTGGCAGCCTGTTGATGAGCCAGCTGAGCTGTTTCTTGGAGATGTTGGTCCAGCTGAGGTCCAGAGCTGCTGGCTGTCTCCGAATGATACCGCTCAGCATGAGAGGTGTGATGGACTTACAGCGGTTCAGATTGATGTGTTTCCAAAGCCTCTTGTCACAGCACCTGGTGAGACACACAGCAGATATTTACACGGCCACTGTGTCATGAAGAGTGGAAGACGTGTTTCCACCTGTGCTGTACATCTCGCACTCACCACCTGTTCCAGGTCCTGCAGACGCGCATGCAGACACAAAGATCTCTGTGAGTCAAGTGGCTGAACACAGTCATCCACATCTCTCTTCGCATCACGTGTGCCTCGCCGTCGTCCAGCGGCAGTCTGTCGGGCGGAGGGCTGATGGGAGGGGGCCGGATCACATGGCGCTCCATTTGGATACATTTTGGCGGTGAGCGGCAGGGGAGTGGGCGGGGGCATATCGATGTGATCGGTGTGGTTCTGTTCCAGCTGAGCGGTGAGAAACCGCGCGGCGTCTCGTTCACCTCCCGTCCCCTGTGTCGCAGCCAGTCGCCCAGGTCGCCGCTGCCGTTATTAAGAGGCCATCGTGGCTTTTGGTCGTCTATTTCATTCTCGGGCTCTGGTTTAACGGGCCTGTGGTTTTGATTGGCCAGGCTGTCCTCCGTTTTTAGTGGCCGTCGGTTTTGATTCGCCAGACCTTCCTCCATTTTAAGAGCCCTGCGGCTCTGATTAGTGGTTGGGTCCTCTGTTTTCAGTGGTTTACGATTCTGATTGGTCACAGAGTCCTCATTTTTCAGTGGTCGTCGATTGTGATTGGCTGGGCTGTCCTCCGTCTTCACTGAGCCGTGGTTCTGGTTGGACAGACAGTCTTCTGTCTTGGGCATCTCCTGGTTGAACTCTTTGCTCAGTTCTTTGTTGGGGAGGCGTCGACGCTGGTGGCGAGCCTTCAGTTGGACGGAGCTCCTCTCCTGAGCATCTCCTGATTCGCTGCTTGGCCCCGCTCTTGGAGAGTTGGAAGACGATTGGTCACTTTCTCTGGCTGCGGATGTTCTTAGCAGTGGACTTAACAGGACCTTGACTTTGTCCTCTGCACTACTGTCTCTCTCCTTTGTCACAGTCTCCTCTTCCTCTCCCTTCTCGTCTTCTTGCTCCTCGACATCATACTCTTTTTTCTCCTTTACATGAATCCTGTCCAAGGAAAACCCATCTTCGTCATGGTCCTCCTGGTCGTCGTCTTCATCACCGTGATCGTTCTCTGCCTTGATTTGCCGCAACAGCTTCGGAGTCAAGGGATCATCCAGTTTTGAAAGCTTCTTCTAAGACAGAATAGGAAGAACATAATTTGTCAGTTTATCAGTTTCAGAATATTGTATTGTGTTTTTGCATATTCATATTTACTTTATATTCTCTTTTCAAGAGAATTAAGGGAGCTCCATAAGGATTTATGAAATGTGGATATATTGCAATTCAATTTCAGTCTCGACCCAAATGTTGAGAAACTCATCTGCAATGCATTTTCACATTTTCCTATACCTCAATTCTGTTCTCAGTTCTTCCGTATTTTCCCCCTTTGCAATTTTCACAATAAACTTTAATTTGTATCAGTATTGTTCCTTGTTTCCTTTGTAAATTACACACAGCATGACAGTGTAATAAAGCCTGGTTAAAAAAAAAAGCAGTTGGTACAGTACAGTTTCATGGAATTAAAGATTCAGATCATGTGATATTGAAAGTTCTAGAGCAGCTACTAAATGAACCTCGTTGTGAGATTATTTTGTCAATTGAATCTTTAAATTCGACAAATGTCTTCTCCAAAACTGAAACACTACCTTAGTGTCAAAGAAGCAGCCAAAAACATGAATCATTTTAACAACTTTACAGTTAACTCAAATAAACATGTTAGTTTTGATTTAATCAGCTATTTCAGGTCTACAAATCTTAAATTAACTTTTAAAACTGTATTTGTGATTTAATGAATTCTCCATAACATTAGGGATGCACCGATGTTTCGACACCGAAATTAATTTTTTTTGGCCTAATAAAAGACCGAACAATTACGTTGATATGTCAGCAGTGTGGAAGCAGTTTAAAGTTTCCGAGAAAGATACAAAAATCGCTGTTTGCAGACACTGTTCTGCTGAATTGTCTCCTAGCACATCCACTCCATCTGTGGCTGACTTCTGAGAAAAGGAGAGACAGCTAGCTCAAATAGTGGCATCGGCAGCTACCAGTGGCATTTCCGGTGGCTGCTTGAGAGGCTGCGGCATCTGCCTGGGTTATCTGCAGCATTTCCGGTGGAAATCTAAAAATGCCACAGATTTTCCCTGATATGCCACGGCACCTTTCGCCATTTATGTGATATTTCTGGTGAAACCGACATGCCACAGATTCACCCAGGCACCTGCTGTTGTTTGTGTGGGATTTCTGGTTCAATCTAACGTTACGATGCCACGGTTATCTGCCGCTGATTGTGTACGTTCTTCCGTGAGATGCCACGGCATCTGCCGTTGATTCAAATCAATCAATCAGTAAACCTGGACCGAGAGAAATATGTTAGCAACAGTAGTTTATTATGCAATATATAATATTGTTAATTTCTTCGAGTTTTTTCTACATTTATAAAGGTACAAGGTAAATTTAATCATCACATTACAATAGGGTTGTAAAATGAAATGAAGTTATACACTCCGCTGTGTATAATATACAACATTTGTCAAATGCATGCCACATTATGGCAACCATTTCACATCTGAAACATGTACAGAGGTACGCGAAAGTTTGTGAAACCTTTAGAATTGTCGGTATTTCTACAGACATGTGATCTGAAACCTAAAAATACTCAGATTTTAACACAAGTCACACAGAGTAGAAGAGACATAAATAGTATCCTTGCAGCAAATAAATGTGAACTTTAGCTTTCAGGTTCTCAGAAAAATAGTTGTTGATGCTCATCGCGGCTGGAAAATGTTGCAAAACCATTTCTAAAGAGTTTGGTCTCCACCAATCCGCAGTCAGATAAACTGCGTACAAATGGAGGAAATTGAAGACCACTGCTAGCCTGCATAGGAAGGTCACAGAGGAACCCTGACTTACTTCTAAGCAACAAAATACCTCTGTAACATTAGCTAATGTCAGTGTTTATAAGTCCAACACCAGGAGAAACTGAACAACAATGGTGTGCATGGCAGGGCTGCAAGGAGAAAGCCACACCTTTTCTAAAGGAACATTCATGCACATCTGCAGTTTGCTCAAAATTACGTTTGGCAAAGGAAAACATTCCAGCATAACCTTATTTCATCTGTGAAACATTGTGATGGTGGTAGTATCATGATCTGGGCTTGTTGTGTTGCATGTGGGCCAGGAGGGCTAGCCATTGTTGATGGAACAATAAATTCTGAATTTTAATAGTAAATTCTCAATGAAACGTTCAGGACATCTGTCCATGTACTGAATAAGAGAACGTGGGTCATTCAGCAAGACAACTACCCTAAACACACAAGTTGCTCCAAAAAAGGGTTAAAGAAGAATAAAGTGAATTTTTTGGAACAGCCAAGTAAAAGTTCTAAACTTAAAATGATCAAAGGGTGAGGATGTTAGGAGGTCATGCGAGGAAGCCCACCAACATCCATGAGTTGAAGCTGTTCTGTACAGAGAAATGAGCTGAGATTCCTCCAAGTCGATGAGCAGGACTGTTCAACAGTTACTGGAATGTTTAGTTGCGGTTATTGCTGCACAGGGGGGTCAGACCAGATCCTATAAGCAAAGGTTCATATACTTTTACAACTCTACAGATATATAACATTAGATAATTTTTCTCAATGAACTAAAGACCACGGATAATATTTTTGTCTTATTTGTGGAAGTTAGTTCTGTTGATCTACTTTGTGTGAAAATCTGAGTGTGTTTTAGGTTATATTTGTGCAAAAATTCTAAAAGGTTCAGAAACTTCTAGCACCACTGTATAGCATAATTCCAATGGTAATAATAAATACCATAATATTAACATAAATGTACAAGATATGGCTGCAGGACATTGACTCTGAAGCCATAAGGTAAGAACATTTTACGAGGTTCTCAAGAGCAGCAGGCCTGTAGAAAGTCCAAAAACATAATTAAACCATAAAAGAACAGGCTGTCACCGCTGAGAATGTCTTTTCTGGACGTCAGTCAGGTCTGTGAGGTATTCATATTTTAAATGTTCTGGTTGATATTGTACAACAGTATGCTTAAATCTTTTCATTTCAAGCAAAAACTATTAAAGTTAAAAAGAAAAAAAAACTACCATGGCATGTGGCATCCGTAATTTCTTATTGTGTCCCTCAAAGTATTGACCAAATACTCCACCCCTGTTATTGCAAGAGGGAAAGCTTCCTCTCTGCAAATGCTGACCACCCAGTCTTCACCTGATCATCAGTCAGGGCCACAGTGCTGACTTTGTATGTGCGGGCATACTTACAGAGGCCCAGCAGGTCTTATTGCTGGCAGCTTTTCTGTACAGGTAACTTCATCTTTTTCAAGGTTTTCCTGATCTATGTGTTTTCTGAATAATTTATACACACATAAATACCAATTTGTTTACTCATAAAAGGAGCTGCCCTCATAAATAGTAGACTTAAAACAGCTTAATCCTGAGAGTTTTTCCCTCGTGAAAGCATGAATGTTGTTAACACATTTTTATAACTGTTTAACAATAATTCATGGAGTTAGGAACTGCTCAGGCAGGTTTGTGCACTAAAATGTTACCACATTTGTGAGATTAAAGAGGACGACATTAGGATGCCAAAGACAATGGTGAACAATTGGGTTTGGTGACAGGTCAAAGTTTAACGAAAAAGCCAAAGTAGTCTGTTTTGCTTTCTAACTTTGTTTTTGTTTGCATTTGTTAGCATACTATTGTAGAATATCAGCCAGAACATTATGTAATATGGCCTCACAGACCTGACGTTCCGAGAAGACATTCTCTGCTTTGACAGCCTGTTTTCTTTTTGAAAAATGTAATTATGTGTTGGCAAGGGCATCACTTTGTTGAGTGGTTGGGGCATAAGGGCTCAGATAATGGCTGTGACAATGCACAATATTGGGTTCAAGAGAACATGATGAGAAGTTTAACGCTATTTTGAAGAAATCTTCAATGCTGATATTTTTGATATGACAATTTGTGTGTTAAACACTTAAATTCCTGTATTCTGGAGAATAAAACCTTTCTCAAAACATTTTCATTTGTAATGTAACATTTCTTGTTGCAAGCTATTTTTCACAACTTTTTAACAAGTTATGCTTTCAAAAAGTAAAGGGGACAAAATCAGCCACTTCAAAAAGTGGTGGGGACCTGTCCCCAGTGTCAACGACACCTATGGTTTTGGACTTACTACTTTGGACCTGCCGGATTTGAGGACCTCATAAAATGTTCTTACCTTGCCGCCATAGATTGTACATTTATCTTATTTCATAATATTATAGTGCTTATTATTGCAATTCGAAATATAGGTTACTATACAGTGGTACTTAAAGTTTCTGAACATTCAATGCCATTGATATGTGCATTATATGTTGAATAAATGTTTAAGACTTGTATGGATTCTCTGCACTTGCATTACACAATGGGAGTGTTGTGTATTATACACACTGGAATATACACACTGGAATGCAGGTTTAACGCTGGGCTGTGGGTGAATGAAGATGGTAACTAGGTTACAAATTAATCCTTAATAATGAAAAAACAAATGAAATGAAGAACAATAAATACATCTGTATCGGTAACCTGGATTTAAAACCGTTAACAAAGACACAAACCGGACATTCATTTAAATACTGCCACCTGCTGATAGAAATGCGAAACAGATCTATTACTATGAAAACCACATTAAATATGAATTTAATATTAAATATAGTGCTAACAGTAACAACTCTGCACACACAATAATTACCTAGGTTAAACTACCAACTGTATTGCACCAAACAATGCGTACATTAAACGTGACTCTTGCTGTTAACATGAAGAAATGCACAATATTATATATTGCATAATAAACTACTGTTGCTAACATATTTCTCTCGGTACAGGTTTACTGATTGATTGATTTGAATCAGCGGCAGATAACCGTGGCATCGTAACGTTAGATTGCAACCAGAAATCCCACACAAACAACAGCAGGTGCCTGGGTGAATCTGTGGCATGTCGGTTTCACCAGAAATATCACATAAATGGCGAAAGGTGCCGTGGCACCTCAGGGAAAATCTGTGGCATTTTTAGATTTCCACCGGAAATGCCGCAGATAACCGAGGCAGATGCCGCAGCATCTCAAGCAGCCACCGGAAATGCCACTGGTAGCTGCCGATGCCACTATTTGAGCTAGCCCCTGCTGGAGAAAAGGCAACAAACTGTCTCATCCGCTTTGAGTGTTTCTGTCACTCGTTTGTGCGAAGGCGATTTAGCTAGCCGCACCAGGGTGCACACATATTAAAGCCTTTATGGTAAATCCACTGAAACAGACAAGACCGAGCTGACAGGCAGGTTAGCACCTTTATCCTGTCAGTAGTGATGTGCGATACCACTTAATTCCTATACGATCCAATACCAAGTAATACCCAGGCTGGTACTGCTGTAACCGATACCAATACCGCTTCATAACATCATCCTATTATTGTGACAGATTTAATCTCAGATGTTCAGCGAGGTTTGCGGTGTTGCCAAAGTATTTCACTGTCTTTGCACACACATCACACAGAGCAACATTATTATCTACACAGCTAAAATACAGCCAGGCGTGACTGTACAGTCAGCCAGAGTCAGTATTCAAATGCGGGAAATTTAAACGGCTGCAGCAGCTCAATTCAAAGAAGCTCTGTCAAAGAGCCCTAGCGCAAGCATGACTTTGACAGGCGGAAGAAAAAGTAGTTCCTATCAACAGAGTATAATTAGACGATCCTGGTGACAGTAAGATACTTAAAACACACACTCACTCCAAATGACTGAGTTTAGATATCGATCCTTTTATATGAGTATCAATCCTAGAGCAGGAAACGTTGGTATCAGAAATATCGATACTTTAGGATCGATCCGCACATCACTACCTGTCAGTTTCTCTCTTTACAAAGTCAAGTGTTGCAGTATGAGAGTCCTACCTGAAGAGAGGAAATTAATTATTCATGTTGCACGATATGAGAACCACATACAACATTATTTATCAAATTGGGTCGAACTTGATGAATTTAGCGCGAGGATACACATGTGACAACGTCCGGTTTTCAAAATAAGGTGTCTATACAGTATGGAAATAAGATTAATTGGATTATATTCACAGAAAGTATAAAACATGTCCCAACATGTACATGTCCATTTAAGTAAACTTTATTTTATCCAAGCCTCTCCGGGCTCGGACCCACCCACCATAGTCTCTCCAAATCCTGTGGGAAACACTGAGTAAAAAGCACATTTTGTCTATTTAATTTATGCAATGGTAGAAAAAAATGGCAAAAATATGAATGTACTTTTTCGATGGTATTCGGTAAAGTTTTTCCATTGTATTCGAGTGAGAATTTTCATTTCGGTGCATCCCTACATAACATACTGAAACTCAACAATTGCACTATTAAACTATAGGCTCACGGTTTCTCATTTGCTGAGTTAAAAGGTAAGGGCTGCTGTACCTGCTGAATGTGCTACGGCAGTATTACATGTAATACTATTGGCATTTTGGAAGAAAGTGTCAAAAACTTTGAGTCACCACTATATATACTTATGAGATATATATTAGATTATTAATGCATATGACTTCACTTTATTGAGAATAACTGATAGCATGACAAATAGATAAGGGTCTTACCTTCTTTTTCACAATGACGGGTTCATCATTAGTGTCAAAAAGTTTCCTCTTTTTCCTTAGTGGGTTGTCTTCAAGCCTTGGTCGGGGCGTACCATCCAGAGACAGCAAGGGGGGGCGTTTCTTTGGAGGCTCTTCCTCTTTCCTCTTAGGGCATTCTTCCCGCTCTGCCTTTCTCTTCACTGCAGTTGTGGTAGTCAAAGCAGTAACAGTTGCTGTAGCCACCATTGGCAGGTCAGGCTCCTCTTTTGAATCCCGGTTTAACCGTGGTTCTTTCAGTAGGGAGCCAGGAAGGTTTGACGCGTACTTAAACCCTGGCCCCCTTTTTTGCTTTGAGGCCAAAAGGTTAGAAAAAAAGAGAGCACAACTTTATTTCTCTGGTTCTGAAATTCTGAGACACAGTCAACTGTTCAACCATTTCGTGACTCAGTCCATACAGATACTTACTTTCCCGGTCTTCCCAGCATGGTTGCATTTTGGGCACTCCCAGCAGTTTGGCAACTCATCATTGACAACTCCATTTGAATCTTTTACCTGAACAAAAGAAGCACACAGAGAACCAGATTTACTAAAGCACCTATTTTCTGCACCAAACACACTGCATTTTAATTTAAGGGAGGACACATATTGATGGGAAGAGACATGTTAACAGAGGTGGATTATGTATTCTACTGGCTTTACCGAGGTCACGCTATCTGCCAGTTTTGTGGGGGAAATTCTCCACCTCTGAAAAGGAGACAGCCCAGATGGGATTTACAAGAGCCACAAGGAGATTTTGTAGTGGGAAAAGAACCGTGCCTTAAATATAGGCTTGTATATAACTAAAAACTGATTTTTAGAAACAACGAAGCAATTAGGCTATTATTAATGAACACAATATCTGATTACTGTAATGCAGACGTATAGTGGACGAATGTTGTGCTTTGTGTTCATCAAACTTGATTTCGATCATTTGAAAAATCATTACAGGTTGAAACTAAATGTTGATCTGTTTTGTTAAGACATTTAAGTGTGCTTTTAGCATCTCCACCTCTCCGTTTCTCCCTGTCTCTTTATAATGTCATATATTTTGGAGTCATATTTTGTGTAATAATAAAAGTTTTTTTAGGTGGAGTTGGCCAATGTCAATATTAAGATCAATACCTTCTCAAATATTCTCTGAAATTTGTAATGCCATAGGAATCCCACATGCGACTACAAGCTCTCCTTCACAAACTGAGTGCGTCTGGAGACTAAGTATCAGGCGGAGTCCAAGAGCTGGCTGGGTAAAGAGCCACTGTTTTAGTAAATCAGGTGCTTAATACAGACATATTGCAGCTGCAAACTCACTAAAAACCACAGCACACATTTGCACAATGCCATTGTGAAAGGCAACCATGAAAAGGAAACAGCTCAATGATTCTAAGAATATAGTGCATGGTGGCAATATTCAGTACATATTGATTAATTTACCTTAAGACAGTTAGGATGAACAATCTCATTGCAGATGGAGCACTCCATGAGCATAAGGTTAAATTTCTCTTCCTCATCCTCCACTGTGTCCTCTTTTCCTGCCTCTCCACAGACAAGACACACTGCTGTGTGGGGCAGTACAGGCTGGAGGGGGAAAAAAACAGAGGCTTAAAGATAACGCTACTGTATCAAATTATTATCCTCTTTTCCTAGGATCCTTAGAATCTGAGTTCACTTAATTATATTCTTAATTATTTTACATCAATGTAGGAGCTAGTTTATACAGTAGGATAATTTATTGGTACAGTTTTCTTTAATTGCTTTAACCACTGTTGCCCTTTCAAAAATCACTTTGTATTTGGATTTCACCGACACCATCATTTATATTGAACATTTGATTTGCATTTGATTTCATTCGCTGATGTTGCATTATCACCAACATATGGGCTGATGTGGCAAAGCAGACAGTGTGACGAACCGTTGCGTATACTTAGCTCCGAGTACTGCTCCGAAGCAGTATTAGGGTAAGTGAACATCAAGAGTGGATTAAGCATATTGGCAGATCTTAAAAGTGGGACACAGTTGCTAAAGAGCTTAAGACAGCAAGTGTGGGATACTGGGACAGATGCCGAGTCTCTCTCTCTCTCTCTCTCTCTTGTTCGTGGTGGTCAATTATTCAAACTGAATCGTTCTTATTGTCTATGTTAACAGAAACAATCAAACCCAGTCTCTCCATGTGTCTGTCCATGGTGCTGAAACACAGTCTCTGTCTCTCTCCATGATTCTCTGTGACTTCTGCTAGATTTGTTTAATTCATACAAAAAACAAAGTTTAAAAACGAGAGAACTTGCATTTTTACGAGTGGTTACCTGCATTTCTTGGCCAGGTGTGCTGACTTCCTAAAGTCTTTGCTGGTTGCCTGTCAACCTCATGGTGATGACAAGACTCCAGAAAATCACCAGGAAATCATTTCTGGTGGTTTAATGTGTTATTTAGTGATTTTCAGGGGTGCTGGGAGAATGATTTTGTTGTCTTTGGACAGAGCCAAGCTAGCTGTTTCCCCCTGTCTTTATGCTTTGCTTAGCTAACCGCCTACTGGCTGTAGCTTAATATTTAGCATACAAACATGAAAATGGTTAAAATCTTCTAATCCAATTCTGCAAAAAAAAACAAAGCCAATAAGCGCATTTCCGACAAATGTTACACTACTCCTTTAACATGTGTATATCACAAAAAAATTCACTGATCACATTATGAACGATGAACTTACTGCAATGCACTGCCTCATGATGCAGGACTGTTTCATCCGGCCTGGCCCGCCAAACTTCTTCATGTCTTTACAGAAGTGGCACTCCCCGCACTCGGTCCGCAGGCATGCCTCACACTTCCGACAGCGCGTCCGTCTCCTCCTGGCACCAGATGTTCCCCGACTGGCTGACAACTTGACTGCTGATGCAGGAGATGCTGCCATCTTAGGTTTCGGCCGGTTGGGAGGCCGCGGCTGAAAGGAGGAAGAGGATACAGTGTCAAGTGCCTAAAATGAAAAGCCAGCAAATATTTCACAAACAGGCATCTAAAGGTCAGATTAATTAGAATTGTCAGTAGTTGAATATGGCAAATATAACCACATTCTTATAATAATAATAATAATCTTTATTTGTAGAGCACTTTTCAAAAACAAAGTTACAAAGTGCTTTAACAAGTGTAAAGACAATAATACCCAAAAGACAATAATACAAAAACAATACAAGATAAGAGCAAGAAAACATTGAAAAGACTAAAATACACGTTTAAGATAAATATAAAATAAGTAAAATAGAATAAAATAAAAGGGATAAAATAAAGGCTCTCCTATAAAAGTATGTTTTAAGAAGGGACTTAAAAGAGTTCACTGACTCAGCTGACCTGATTTCCTCAGGCAGGCTGTTCCAGAGCCTCGGGGCCCTGACAGCAAACGCTCTGTCCCCTTTAGTTTTCAGTCGAGACTCTGGAACAGACAACAGACCTCTGCCCGAGGATCTCAAGGTATGTGCTGGTGCGTATGGGACTAAAAGGTCAGAAATATAACAAGGTGAGAGGCCATGAAGAGCTTTAAAAGTGATCAATAAATTCTAAAACATACTGGGAGCCAGTGTAGTGAAGCTAAAATAGGAGTAATGTGGTCATATTTCTTTGTTCTGGTTAAAAGCCTGGCAGCTGAGTTCTGGACAGTCTGGAGTCGATCAGTAGATTTTCCGGTTAAACAAGTGAAAAGGCTGTTGCAATAATCCAGGCATGATGAGATGAAGGCGTGTAAAATGGTCTCGGTGTCCTTAAAAGTTAACATAGATCGAATTTTTGCTATATTTCTAAGTTGATAAAAACATGATTGAACAAGCTTTGTGGTGTGCTGCTCGAAATTTAAATTACTATCTAACCAAACACCAAGGTTCTTTGCAACAGGCTTAATGTGATTTACTAGGGAACCAGCAGATGGCAGTATTTGATTTGCCATCTGCTGGGACCCAATGACCAGGATTTCTGTTTTGTCTGAGTTCAGCTGGAGGAAATTATTTGACATCCATTTTTTAACTTCACAAAGGCAGTTGTTAAGTGAACTCAGCATTCCAGGGTCTGTGGATCTGACGGGCAAGTACATTTGTGTGTCATCAGCATAAATATGAAAAGAAATACCATGTTTATGGAT
>NC_060162.1:15304045-15304978 GCF_021292245.1 Micropterus dolomieu | reverse complement strand
TTAAATAAAAGGATATAAAAAAAAATGTAACGAAAAAAGTGGATTAAAACTGGATAAGAGTCCGGTTCAAGACGGAGCTTCCGACAGGTGGCTACAGACGCCAACGCATGCGCAGAGTGCAGATTACGTCAGCAATTACGTCAGAGATCTTGAACTCAGCATTCCAGGGTCTGTGGATCTGACGGGCAAGTACATTTGTGTGTCATCAGCATAAATATGAAAAGAAATACCATGTTTATGGATAATATGTTCAAGGGGAAGCAGATACAAGGAAAACAAAATGGGTTCTAAGACCGACCCCTGAGGCACACCATATTTAACTGGACAGAACGAAGAGACTTAGTTGTTTACAGACATGTAAAACTTCCTATTCCTAAAGAACCTTGGTGTTTGGTTTGATAGTAATTTAAATTTCGAGCAGCACACCACAAAGCTTGTTCAATCATGTTTTTATCAACTTAGAAATATAGCTAAAATTCGATCTATGTTAACTTTTAAGGACACCGAGACCATTTTACACGCCTTCATCTCATCACGCCTGGATTATTGCAACAGCCTTTTCACCTGTTTAACCCAAAAATCTATTGATCGACTCCAGACTGTCCAGAACTCAGCTGCCAGGCTTTTAACCAGAACAAAGAAATATGACCACATTACTCCTATTTTAGCTTCATTACACTGGCTCCCAGTATGTTTTAGAATTGACTTTAAAATTCTATTGATCACTTTTAAAGCTCTTCATGGCCTCTCGCCTTGTTATATTTCTGACCTTTTAGTCCCATACGCACCAGCACGTACCCTGAGATCCTCCGGCAGAGGTCTGTTGTCTGTTCCAGAGTCTCGACTGAAAACTAAAGGGGACAGAGCGTTTGCTGTCAGGGCCCCGAGGCTCTGGAACAGCCTGCCCGAGGAAATCAGGTCGGCTGAGTCAGT
>NC_060162.1:15276084-15303945 GCF_021292245.1 Micropterus dolomieu | reverse complement strand
GTGTCAAAAGCAGCGCTAAGGTCCAGGAGTACCAGGACTGAGCACATGCCATCATCAGCAGACATTAAAAGGTCATTGGTGACTTTAAGCAGGGCAGTCTCAGTGCTGTGGTACTTCCTAAAACCAGACTGAAACTTTTTAAATAATTTGTTATTTTCCAGTAAAGTGAGCAGCTGTTTGGACACAATTCTTTCTAGAATCTTTGCAATAAAAGGCAGTTTTGAAATTGGTCTAAAATTTTGATGGAGGGAGGGATCTAAACCAGGTTTCTTTAAAATTGGGTTCACGCAGGCC
This sequence comes from Micropterus dolomieu, assembly GCF_021292245.1. NCBI lineage: Eukaryota > Metazoa > Chordata > Actinopteri > Centrarchiformes > Centrarchidae > Micropterus > Micropterus dolomieu. The sequence goes on along the minus strand of NC_060162.1, from coordinate 15,303,651 downwards.
GTTTTAAAATAATCAGGGACACAACCAGTAGATAGGGAGCTGTTGAAAACAGAGATCAAATGGGGACCAACAGAATCCATTACTTTCAGTAAAAACTTTGTAGGTATTACATCAAGTGGGCTGGAGGACACTCTCATTTGTGATACTGTTTATAGTGATGCTGTGAAGCCAATTTGTAGTATGTACTGTGTCAAAGGCAGCAAGCTTGCATTATTAGTTTTACTAAAGAAGACCTTTAAGCCTGCAGATGCTTTAGAATTATTATCTGACTTAATACTAAATGGTCAACAAACTATATTATAGTATATAGAAACACACTATAATATATAGTTGTATACAGTATGTATAGTACATTATCAATTCAGTGATTTTTTTTTTTTTTTTTACAAACATTTCAGATTTCAATAAAAGGAAGGCATTAAGCCCAGAACAGCACCTCAATCTAATGTTTACATTGTATTTCATGTAATAATGGTGCAATGGCTCAATAATAAGCACTCAAAATGTTATGTAATGAGAAAAAAATTCAAAACATCCTGTTAAATTCAACAGCGGTCAGTGTTATGGTGGATGTAGGCGGTACTGCCTAATCCTGTCTTTGTAACTCTAGGTAATAGTTCCAAACACATGACAGAAAGAAACAGCACTTATATATGCGCGCACACACACACACACACACAAATCTGATCACAACCCGCTGCACATTTTTCATGGCTGTTAAAGACACAGCACAGGATCCAGGAGAAAACAAACACATCAAGAATGTCCCTGGAGGCATCTTCCAAATTTAGCACTTCACTTGCTTACATGTTTCTACTTCAAAGAGAAACTGCTCTTATGGCTATATTTCACACATGGATCACTAGGAACCATTATTCTGCGTTAGGGACCGCGCAGACTGATTTATAACAGTACACATTAAATGTGCTCTATTTAATAGAACTGGGTAATGGAGATGAGATGCCTTTGATCTCCATCATTATTGTTCTTGTTGTATATTGCTGCTCCTTCTCAGGCTCAGAACCCAACCACAACAATGTATTTTTACCATGAAAACCACATGTGAAAATGCTGCCAACCGTGCTACGTGAGAAAATATGTGGCAATGTGTGAGATGAAACGCATAATAACAAGGAGTGCAAAAGACTGCAGCTCTTGGAGATGAAGATCGGATTTCTTTAGTTACATCGGCAGTGCAGATTTTCCTAGCGTCAGCATAGCAACAGCCACGTCCCATTCCCTAACAGAACGGTCTATGACACACAGACTTGTAACCAATAAGAACTGTAATGAGACTCTCTAACAGAAAAAGAAAGCAGGCTCAATCTTAGGCATATTACAATAATTTATTCAAACAAATGGCGTGAAATAGACTGGCATAGGCAGTCAGATGTGTGGTTACCAGACAGGATTAGAGTGAGATGTGGAGGGGGGTGGCGTTCTGGGGGTATTCATGGGGATTACAGACAGGAGGTCTGCTCCAGAAGAACACTGAAAAGAGACCAAGTATTACAGAAAAGCTATTGGCCAGGTCCTACAAGCATGAGACAACGGGTCAGAGTTGTGATCATCACAGGTCAGTGTCTCATGAAATAACAGGTAGCCAGATACTGCGGCGTGTAATGTCTTTCTTACTGTCTGATTACACCTCGAACTTCGACTGCAGGTGTGCAAGGCAAATGAAAAGATTCAGATAGCTGTCCATATTGTCTCCTAAATCCCCTTTAACCCTACCCGACCCCCTTCTGTCTGCTAAGGGAGTGATCTCCAAAGCAGATATCCCTCTGACGCTCAGAATTAAATGACAGGAGAGGTTGACAGCAACACTAATGAAGAAATCAGCTGCCTCTCACAGTCTCAGTAGCTACTCTCTGTGTCAGGTACAAGTGTTTGTTTTACAACAATAGGATATGACCAGAAAGTAAGTCACTGGTAGCAACTCAGTCTTTAGTTTAACATCATTAGATGTAGTATACACACCTCTTCACAGCACATAGTATAGCCATCTTTAATCTTTCTAAAGAAATAAGTACGGTACAGGTGACCAACGACTAATTTCTTGGCCCTTCAAAGCTCATTCAGCTGGGAAACATTAGCAGACTCTAATGTTCATTGATACAGCCTTGAAACCACTTCAGCTAATGTGGAGAAAATCAATTACTGTGGATGTACTTAACATCACTTTAAACACACATTGAAGACAGTGCATCTTGAAAACAGACTGCAGAAACAACAGAACATATAGTTTTATCCATATAGCTTTAAGGGGGTGTGGTCCAGATAGCTGGTTGCACGTCACTGCACACAATGCACAATACCCGGTCCAATTTTAATGTCGTTTCTGAAATTAGTGACCAAAAATCATGATTTCTCTTACTCTTGTCTAATAATATATGTGGAAACAACTGACTTGGCAAAACAAAAAAATGGGTTCACAAGTTCCTGGAGGGGATTACTTTCCTGTTAAGCTTTTGAGGCAGCATATGTTGTAAAGCTATAAACCTGATTGCTCTAGCAGACAATATGAAGTGTTTAGCCCAAATATTTACATCTGAAAAAAGGAAAGTGTTACACACAAACCTCTAATGAAACCTCTGGAGTGTATAGTTAGTCAGAAGCTGAGGACTATGGACTGAACAACAGCAACAGTGTCAGCCAGTTAGAAAACTCCTCACAGAGTATGCAGAGCATGCTTTGGAGATGTGGATAACACACAGTATAAGCAGGTTATTCTGGCAGTTAAACTGTTTCGCATGGAAGTATTTTGGCTTTCAGGCTACACTGGCTAAAATCTTAATAGTTACTCAGCCTGCTGTGGACAAATTGCACGTACGTCAACATATGTTGCATATTAGCCCGGCATATTTCGTTTATTGCACAAATAGTTCAACTGTAACACCATGAACAGGTGCAGTGGAAGAAAAAGAACTGAAAATGTTTTATGATATTTGTCAAAAGAGCAAAATGGACTCATCTGCAGTCAATGTTTTTCAAATTCAAATGCGGCCACAGCCTTAATGTAAGGAGGTGTGGTTCAGAGTTAAGTAGAAGAAGTATTTTAATTTTAATTTAAAAACATATTTCTTGCTGTGTAAGCAAGTCTCCTCTTACATCTCTCAGCCATTAGCACAGAACAATATTGAAAATGAATTTCATTAACACATACTGGCACAATAACCTGTTCTGTGTAACACATGTTCTAACATACGTATCTTCTGCATCTATGTGAATTCCCATTCCTGATTTGAAACAACCAAAAGCAGCCCTGGGGCTCTGAGCTATATAAACACAGCCTCCTCCTCCTATTGCTGGTTTTACCTGACAAAAACACACAAGCATGCACACACACAAACGGCAAAAAAAGGGCAAAAATCAAAGAGCAAGCACAGAAGGTAAACTGAATCTATTCATTTCTCTCCAGGTAGCTCCATTTCCTCACTGCCCTGTGATGCTGCACACTGCTCTGTCTGGCACAAGCATTCCTCCGGTGGCCTCACTATGCCTGCCTGCAGGGGTTTGGTGCGCTAACCTGCTCAGAGTCTGAGTCGTAGTCCTCATCATCAGCGCTCAGCGACATGGCCATGGCTGGTTTTCACACACCGTCCAGCTCGCAGCAAACTGACATGGCTGCAGTCTCCTCCTCCTCCTTCTACTCCTGCTACCGCTGTCTGGCCTACAGCCCTCCCTCCTGTTCCAAAGCTCCACAATACCACAAGCAGATGTAGGAAACACAGACAAGCCTGCCTCATTAATATGGATCGACTCCCAGAGAAAGAGGAGGGGCGTTGGGAAGCACAGAGCCAATGGAAGGCCGCGCCGCATCAGAATATATACTGGGGGAATCTGCCGTAATCAAATGGGGAGAGACGATGCAGAGAAGGTGTTGTCATATTAATGAGGAGTATCACAGGCAGAGCGGAGCAGGCTCCGCACAGCCAATAGAGCCAGATGGCATCTCATTACAAAAGGCACACACAAAGGGGCCCCACAACCAGCAGCTGGCCTTTGGTGGAACAGGTGGGGGTGATCCAGAGGGTCCATGAAGCCAACAGAAATCACTTCCATACATTCATATACAACACATCCCATCCTCATCTAGCACCCGCCTGTTACACACCTCATGTATTTGTTTGGACAATTAATAATCAATAGAAAATTAAAAAGCATGTACTATATATATATAAAAACACATTCATTTAACTTAAATAAAGCCATTATCTGTGACACATGCTATTGACTATCATTACAATCAATTCTCCACATTTTTATATTATAACGCAATGCAAGCAAGAAAGCACTGAAAATGAACACTGTACACAAGTATTTTCACACTAGATATTAGGGAAATGAAAGAGGTCATTATTTTTCTTTTTACATTAAGCCAATTAATGTAAAACCCTTGATTTTCACCCTCATATATACATGATATGAAAGGATGTAAACATCAAAGGGACTTCAAGTGTGCAAATGTTGTCTTACAATATCACAATTTCACATGGACTTTGTCTAAGGAGGTATTATGTAGAGCATACTGATGCCCAAAAGGCACATGCACATTACTTAAGTAATGAGCATCTATACTGAAATACATGACTTGTGCAAACCAAAAACACAACGGCTACACATTTCTGTACATATTCATATCAGTTAGTATAAAAGTTGATACCAATTTGAGCCCCAAGTCAGCCTGACAAGCAGTGAAACAGTGAGGTGTGCAGCAGGTGTGGAAAATGTGTCATATAGTTTCTGTTCATAGTGCAAACTACAACGTATTAATGACAACAAAATACAGTTTATACGAGTATGTGTATGTAGGGAAGCAAAATAAATTAATAACAAACCACAAAAAAAAGTCATTACTTGCTTGATTAGACAATACTACAGCCTGTTAAGTCAAAATTATGTAAATAACTAGTGCTCCTGGGAAGGAGTGTAATATGAGGGACTCAATTTGATGAGAGGAAACGAGGAGACTGAGAAAAAAGGTAAGAACAGCAAGAAGAGAAAAAGGCTTTTCCCTTGAAAGGTAAACAGGGGAATAATGTCAAGCATGGAAGTGTAAACAATTAAAGTGATGATCAAAAATGTAAAATACAGATCAATGAGAAATTGGGTCATGCTGGTGGCCCTTCAAATAAAAACTACCCTATTTTATAGTAAAGATAATAACCAAAGTAACACTACTCTGCTACTAATAATTTGGCTCTAAAAAGTTCTGAACCTAGTTTTATTAAAATGCCGTACTTTATTAATTAATTACGATGATTGTTCTATTGTACTAGGTGATCTACTCAAAAGCAAGTGTGTATCAATTGTCCATCAACTTAATTTGAAAGCCCCAAATACAGATAAAGAACTATGGAGCAAAAACAACAAGAAAGGCTCACACTGCAGCTGAAATAGTCTTACCTTTATAGTTCTCTTAGGCCAGTACACCACAGGGACTCCAGTGATCGCTAATTTGGGGTCATCATCAGCATGTTCTTTTAAGACAACCTACACAGGCACAGAGAACAAACAAAACATTTACGGAAAGTCTGTCATGTCTATTGAACAGTATATATTGTGCAAACGTGTTCCTGTGTCGCCTTTTTGTTTCTTACCTTCATGTCATCCAGCAGGGCTTGTGGGTTCTCTATTCCCCGCGGAACACATTTCTTATTTTCAGGGAGTGACTCCAGCTTCTCAACCAGCGTCCGGAGTCCACTCAGTTCAAACTCGGTCAAATGTGTCCATTTATTCTGAGACTCTGAGGCTGGAGAGTCAGATGGAGTTTGGGGGAAATCTAGGGAGGTGGAGCCGGGATTACAGCTGTCCTCAGAGTCAACAGATAAAACAGCTTTGAGGTGCTGGCCTCGCCGGTTGTCGGGAGAGCAGGGGCCATCATGGGCGACTTTCTCATATTTTTCACCCTGATCATCCCTGACCTGAGTCTCACACGAGTCCTCGTTCATGTCCTGGCTCCTTGAGTCAGAGGAGGGACTCTCTGTGTTTGCCTTCGTCTCATTGTCTGAAGGGACAAAATGAGGGAGAAACAGCTATATCAAATGACTTATGTCTGTCCACATTGTATTTCTCTTTTTATTGGAAGAGTGCCATCAGCTGAGGATATAATATATCTAGCAAGAACAAAGAATGATTGAGTATGGCACTGGAACAGCACGCATGATATGTTTGACAGCAAACACAGCAGGTAACACGTCATGCCACCTCGCGTACCTGTAGTTATTAGCAAAAAGATTTTTGTAATTACTTTATGAACACCTGGGGGGATATTCCTACATTTGTGGGTATGTTAGCTTAACAAGTGTTAGACAGGCTTTGTTCTCGTGTCCTCCAGCAGAAACAACACCAAAGATGCATATTTCCTCATTTTACACAGACAAGACAACCTCACGGTCGGTACCCCACCCCTTCAAATCTTATCTTAATTACTTCCCAAGTGAAATAAAGCTACGTTCACAAATGGAATTAAGATTATCCTAGTCTTACAAATAAGTATGTGCATTTAATAACTGCAGAACCTTTTAGAATACAGCAGGACAGATGGAGAGCAGAAAGGTTATTCATTAATACATTTAATAAGAGATTTAATAACGAGAGAGAGCTAATGACAACTGCAGTACAAGGTTTTTAACAGTATCCAGGGACACACAAGAAGATATTACAAAACAGCTGCATTACTTAATATCACCCACCCATTACTGCAGGCTCTTTGCGGCTCTCCTGAGAAAAGTAGGACCGTTTGGTCAGGCAGTGCAGGTACCTCTCCAGGACGTACCAGCATATCTCACAGTAGAAGGGGAAACGAAACTTGGAATGAACCTGAAAACAGGGACGAAACTAGATCAGTGTAAGCTTTAAAAAAAACTATTATTTACATGAACTCCGGTTATGAAGTTATTCCTGATTTCTTGAACAGCATCAAAAAGTCCAGTTTTCTTAATCAGACGGGAGTTAACACAGCTAGATTTCTGTAGGTTTACATACATACATACATACAACATTGTGTCACCCCCAAATATTTTGCCCTTTGACTCTTTTCCCTTATTTCTCTTTTAATCTCAACCAATTCCTCCTCCACCACGTGTCTCATTCTCCTGTCTCTTGTAGTCAAGAGATCAATTTATCCCAGGTAGAGTTTACTGAATTGAAAGGTGCAGGTCAGAGTTCAGCCACACACTGGAGAGTGCAGCAAGACTCCTACCTTAGTCCTGTTCTCTATCTCATAGATGGTAAGCTGCATAGGAATGTTGAAACTGTGCAGAATGTTGCCTCCAAACACCAGTGTGTCTTCGGGAGTGTAGACAGCATGAATCCACCCTTAATTACAGAAAAAAGCACAAGAAATTTGTAAAGAGTAAATAAAGGGGATTCATGCAAACGCACATAGCTGAATATACTGCATAAAAGTCAGGTAACATTACTGTCCATTGAAGTGGCAGCTAATCTTTTCCTGCTGGCTACTTTAAAACAACCATGCCAACACACCAGATGGGATGAAGAAGGTGTATCCTTGCTTAAGCTCCACTCTCTGGCATCCATCAGCTCGGTCTCCCAGGAAGATATCACTCTGCTTGCCTGATAGGACCCAGTCCTCATAAAGAGCAAGGTTATGAGGGGTTGGAGGCACAAGCCAAAAAACCTGAAGAGAAGCGGATATTTTTTTATTTAGAGGTCATACTGTCCCGTCGTGGCCAGGTGAGGTGAAATATCAACTCTGAAACCGTTGCAGGTTTTTAGAAATATAACATTTTCTTAATTTCTCCCCCTAACGTTCAGAGAAAGGAATACTAATAAATGAAGATATATGGCACAAAATATCAGATATGTTGTAAGAGACTAGAAAAAAAAAAAAAAACACGTACTTTCTGTCCCTTGAAGACGTGATACCAAACAGAGGTTCCTCCGAAATCAATGTGGAAGTCCGTGTAGCAGCCCTTCACACTCATCAAACAATACCTACAGCAGGAAGAGAGATAATATCGTTTAAAAAAAATCACATTGTAGACAAGTTGATAGTGAGGATGTACAAGTATAACAGACTGCTGACATACAGCACAAAGTACAGATCAACCAATTAGAAGGCAGCAGCAATCTCAGGTGTGTTTTGTTGAAAACAACAGCTACCAATAGAAAACACCACTATTGATTACTCACAAGATCACTACAGAGTTAGAGTTCACATTGGGACATATCTCCTTAGGAAATGAATTGAGGAATGATAACCACTCCAAGGCATAAATGATTCAGTCATTTAACGAGATGGGAGCATCACTATTTATCTGATAAAAATCTAACTAACGAGGTGTATAGAGAAAATAAACACAATAGGAAATCTATGTCATTCATCAGAGGTGATGTGACAGATTTCTTTCAGCCCGTCTCGTTAGCCCATTTTTTTTTCCTTTTCCCAGCTCAATGAGCTGTCAGTCAAACACACAGAACAGGCTGCCCAGAACTTATGAAAAAAAATTTTTGACCACTAATAGGAAAGAGTTTTCTAATTTAAAACATCTTTAATATCATCACTTCTAAGGCTATCTACTTTATAGTCTGCTGAGCTATAAATGAGGGCAACAAATGGCTTCGACTACAGCAATGACAAAAACCAAGCATGTTACACACTTTGAGGTCAGATACTGTCATTTTGTTTGCATCATAGAAAATGATGAAAAGACAAACAATAATTTAGGTATAAAACTAACTATTATTTTTCATTGTCAATTAATCTGAAGAACAATTTCCCAAAGCCCAAAATTGACATCTTCAATTTCTTCTTTGGTCCAACCAACAGCCCAAAACCCAAAGATATTCTGTTTTCAACCATATAAGACAAAGAAAAAGCAGCAAATCCTCTCACTTGAGAAGCTGTGACAACAGAATGTAGGTTATTTTTGCTTAAAAAATAACGACTGATTGATTGTCAAACTATTTGCAACTTAATTTACTTTCAGTAAAATTATCAATTATCTCTACCACCAACACTCACCTAACCATGATTCAAGCAAATATAATTAAAATTAATAAATACAACTCAGGAGAGGGACAGAGGGGTAGAAATTGGGGATAGTGTGATGGGAGCAAATATGAGCAACTGAGGTTAAAAGGAAAGGCACTATTGGTCTTGCCTCTCAGCTACAGTATTGGTACAAATGCTGGCAGCTGATTGGCTGAGAGGTGTCAGTGCAGGTCCACTACAGCTGTTATAAAACCATCCTCCACTGTGGAAAACTCTGCTGCCTAGCAACAATATCAAGAGCAGGTACAGAAGATGGATAACAGTGTGAAGCGCTCTGCAGTGATGGAGTGATACGCGAGACATTCAGATGGGAGGAGAAATTGTATTTGCTGCCAAGGAAGCAGCAATTTTTTCCAGGTATTTCCTATATCTTGCTCTACATGCTTCATTTTCGCAACAGTTCAAAGGAGATTTTTGTGAAAACAGAAAGACAATCCAGTAAGGTCATACCTTTGCACTTTAGGGTACTTCATCTCTGAGATTACATTGGTGGCTTCTGTTTGGCTGTGTTTCAGATCAGGAGGCCACATGTTGTCCACCCAGTCGACTTGATCCACCTGTGAGGGTGACCAAAACTGCACTTTTAGACATCAGTCACAGCGTTGTTGGTCATACTTTCTTTGAATGTGGTACCAGATTTGTGACCTTTATGAATCCCTTCATAACCTCAAACAGAAAGGGGGCATGTGATATTATTACCACTGTGGGCCGCTTGATGAGGTTCTCCAGCTTAGTGTGGCTGAACTCTAAGCTGATGACATTGAAGAGTTTATCCCGCTCTTCCTCTGGTGTCTCATAATAACGGACAAACTGAGCCATGCTCATTTCAGAGCCCTTCTGAGTGCTCACGTCCATAACATCCACAGACCGTCGACTGCCTGCAGGCAACAACCAGGACACAAGTTTAAATTTATCTATGAGCACTTCCACTGTCTAACTTGTAATACAATCTGTCTGTAAGCTTGTCTAAAAATCAGCTTACACTTGAATGTTATTGTGTGATTTATAGTGTATTGTTGACATCTGACAGATTTTATTATGAAAGTAGCTCAGAGCTAATGCATGTAATTCATCATCTTCTGCACTAGAGGGAGCAACTACACCCCAGTCGTGTTCTGACTTTATTTATTTCATGCTGCACTTGATACAGTTGTATTTAAATTGGAAAACTGTCTGTTCATATGTTTTTTACATTGCAATTATGGATAAAACATACAGATAGAACATTATTAGTTTTAAAAGGAGTACACAAAATAGCCCACAATACTTCGTTGTCTGCTATGTGCAATATTTATTAAAGTATCTTGTTTTAACTTTTAAAACTTTATTCTGTTGTGCAAAAAAAGAGGTTCTTTACAGTTTCTGACATAACTGAACAATTTAGCTGCTAGTACACATTTTTGAACTCACTATCCCAACCACACTACAGGATCTGGCATAGTTGGGGTAGCTTGAAAAGGTTTGATGGATGAGGCAGCTACAATCAGCGGAAATATTCCAGCCTCTCACAACTTTTTTATGGCAGAGATTTGTCATGACTATGACAAATTGTTTAGAACTACCCAAAAGCTGAAACTCACTGACCTCCCTCATTTCCACTCCACCAGCTCTTATTCTTTAAATTAGCTTAAGTGTATGTGCGTGTGTAGCATCATACTTACCAACCAGGCCTTTAATTTCACTGACTGTAAATTCTGGATCAGGCATTCTATCCAAATTTAAAGAGAGGGGTGGATGTCACTTAGTTGTCCTATTACATGTGTTGCCAAATGGTTAAACATAAATATATAACAAAAATTTTAAGTGGGTTCAGTCACCAACAAGAGCACTGTCAAAGATTATTCTTAAAGTGGTAAATTCACAGAAATGGCTTCTCACCTGATCCCTAGTCCATCTTTCTCTTTAAAAATGAGTGGGATCCTGAGAGCCTCCCTTTGCACATATTCATAAGAAAAGTCTGCAACACAGTGAGTGTGTGTTATGGACAACTGTCATTTATGGGGAAGACATGAATCTTGCAAATCTTACAAATGATAATATATACAATCAAAATTATATATGATGTTCTATGTGTTACTTTACCTTTACCCTCCATCAACTGGACATACTGTGCGCTGTAACTGCCACTGACAAGCTTTTCCTCCACACTGAAACCTCTTATGTTTGCAATTTCTTCCACATCAGACAAATCCTCGTTTTCGTCGTACATCATCCGGCAGATGGAGCGCTGCCATTGAAAACGACATGATTTACATCACAAAACTGCAACACGCGTGGAAAGGAAACTCTTTCTGTCATAACGACCCCCTCACTCACCATTAACATCCAGTAAGCCTGATGTAAAATGATGATGTAACATTAATTTTATTACTAACTTTTGAAACTGGACTGAGGGATCATATTCAGTTTTTGACAGTACGTCAGTAGCATCATATTATCTTAAATGGGACGTCAAGCACAATACCCATTAACGTTAAACACTTGTCCGGGGAAAAAGCAGCTTATGGTACGTTCTTCCATATCGATAAATGTAAACTGTTTGCAGGATTTCACTGATCTAACATGTTGGTTTCGCTTGTTTTAACTACTGTACGCTCGGTGAACTGTTACAAATACAATACAAGTTATAAAACACTTCGTTTTTCCTCATAGCCTCTATACTGAACAGCTTAAGTGACTTGACGAATATCGCAACGTTTACAGTTGCAAGCGTTAGCTTAGCTAACTAATTAGCTCGCTGCCAATCTCGCCTCATAAGCTAACGTTAACACGGCCGATGGTACACACCAGCCTGCGTCCAGATTCAGCACACGTTTCCACGGCCTGAGCCATCGTCTCTTATGAATGTTTTCCAGGCATTCAGCTTCGGAATGGCATCTTCGTGCGTAGTGAAGTTAAAGAAACACTTAGCACGCGTTTCGGGTTCAAAACAAGGGAACCATGTTTTTGTGTGTTACGTCATCGCCAGGAACCAAAACATAGTTGGCCAACGTCACGGCGTGTTAGTTCACTGCTTTTCAACTGCCTCCACAAAGAAGACCATGAACCCCATCACTGTTTGTTTGTGGTCGAAAGGGGGGAAATAAACATTACATTTTAAACACTATTATCGGATAATTCATCGAACCGTGTTAAATAAAATAAGGGTTAAAATAGCTTTTCTAATGTTATATCAAAAAGCACCTTTGAATCCACTTCATTCATTCTAATGGTAATAATACCAGTTTCTATACACTTGACGCTACGTGTCAGTCACGTGGACTGGCGTAACGCTGCGTTCAGCCGTTGAAGTAGGCAGAAACATGTTTTTCTTTGACACACTTATCATTAAATGTGGCAGTCACATTAGTCTTACTAAAGGCTGCTCGGTAACCTTAACTGAGCAAAATGCAAACGAGTTTTAGCGGATGTTCCCCTCTGAGCGCGCTGACTTATGGGTAATGTAAAGTGCAGGCGGCATAACACGCCGAAAAAATAGCTTGTGTAGTTCCGTCAGCTGGCGAGGTTAAATGTGTTGTAAGTGTACGCTGTTAGCATGTCCATCGCTTGTTTCTGTCCGTTTAAGTAACAAGGTAGCTCCGTCAGCGCCGCTCGTCCACTCCTTTGATAACAGACATGAGTCTGAACGAGCATTCACTGCAAGCACTGTCCTGGAGGAAGCTGTACCTGAGTCGAGCTAAACTGAAGGCTTCCAGTCGGACATCCGCTCTGCTCTCTGGATTTGCAATGGTAACACTGTCTTTAAGCTACCCTCTTACTTCCTTTGTAGCTGAATCAGTCATGTTACTCGGTACTGACATGTGTCTAAAGTTGTTTCCTGTTCTCTTCCTGTTCCGTCTTTCACAGGTGGCTATGGTAGAAGTGCAGCTGGACAACAGCTATCCTTACCCACCTGCTCTCCTTATTGCCTTCAGTGCCTGCACCACTGTCCTTGTGGCTGTTCACCTGTTCGCTCTGATGGTCAGCACCTGCATTTTGCCCAACATAGAGGCTGTCAGCAACGTTCACAACCTCAACTCTGTGAATGAGTCGCCACATGAGCGAATGCACCGACACATTGAATTAGCGTGGGCTTTTTCTACAGTTATTGGGACTTTGCTCTTCCTGGCTGAGGTGGTTCTACTCTGCTGGGTCAAATTTCTGCCTATTAAGCCCAACAAATCCAGCAATAACACAATTTCAGCAGGCGTGGCGGCTGCTATTACCTCCACCTCTATCATGGTCCCCTTTGGTTTGGTCTTCATAGTCTTTGCTGTGCATTTCTACCGCTCCTTGGTCAGCCACAAGACTGACAGACAGTTTCAGGAGCTGGAGGAGCTATCTAATCTCACCAGGCTACAAAATGAGCTGGACAACAGAGGGGAATCATCCATCTTGCAGTCTCCTAGCTCACATTTCCCATAGACGTATGGTGGATACGCATCTATGGTGGAACTCTGATTCCTTGGGATCTCTCCAAGCCACATTATTGGCTTATAATTTTTTTTTTACAGGAATGAAGATATCTCACCTATTTGTTGTGAAATGTACTTTTGTGAACATAATTTTTATTTTTTAGAAAACAGGTTTGATCAACTGTGAACTCAAATCTCCCATAGTGCATGTAACTTGAAATTCTACTGTCTGCTGTGATAGTTGCTTGATTTATCTCTTACATTATGGCAGAGACATCTGAACGATAACTTGGAATCCTGTCTGTTGCCTGCTGCGTTAATTTAATCATTTATCAGTGAACAATGCCTTTGTTAATATATATTACTTTTTGTGTTTTGTAAACCACAGGTATTTTACCCTACTTATTCACCGTGCACATGATTTCTTTTTTAATGTTCACAATTTGCATTTGTAATGCCTGCTGTTTGTGTAGACTGACTCAACAGCTGCCAATTACTAGAGAATATTTGCTGACATCTGTAGCACAGGCTGTGGTGTTAAAATAAACATTTTTACCAAGTGGCAATCAGTTTCAGCGTTTCAAAAAACATTTGGATGTACTATTTGAAAACCTTTCTAAAGTTATGTTATGCAACTTACTTGAAATAATTGACACAGGTTAGTCACCTAGAAAATTTAGCAAATGCATTATTTGAAGCTAATGAGTAGAAGTAGTATTAATACATCTGTTTTCGCCAATCATCCTTATGCTGGATAACCAACTGAGACAATGCTGTCTGATGGTGTATTGTCCTCTTGATGCTTTTTAAAGAATTCTGACTAATCACACATACTGCATAATCACTTTTTGACCTCTGCAGAGTACTTGTTAATATTAGACACTTATGTTCCCTCTGTGCTTCAATTTATAAAGTCTGAGCACTTCACTTGTCTCATGTCCTGAATTAACATGTTTTCATCATTGACTCACAAGAGTACCCATGGGGTGCTTTTCATTCAAATTTAATTTAACTGGTGTTATATTGTCAACAATTTAGAGAAACTGATCGATCTTAGCAGTCTGTGTTTCAGGAGGTAAAAGTCCAGATGTGGTTGGAAATGCATTCAGAATGGAAACAATTAAGGTAGTGGGTTGTTGGTGGCTGTTGTATTTCCATCATAACTAGAAGTTGGGGTGGGGTGGTGATGGAAGGAGAGCCTCTTCTTTGAGGCTGGTTGTTGCAGCTAGTATTTTTCTGAATGATTAGCAAGCATCAGAGCTTTCGTATCGAATAAGATTGTACGCGTATTGTTAGAATGCAGCATATAGAAAATAAAGTACATCCTAATATTTGATCAGACCCCATAAAAAGAATAACCTGGATGTGTGATTTGGGTATTCTATGTATACTAGTACTGAATTTATCACATGAGCAGCTGTGATAGCCTTTGATTGTTTACATTTACAGCATCATGTAGGTCTAATGAAGTGAGTTTAGTTATTAGGCATATCATTATGTATTTTTCTACATGTATGCAGTTTGATGATCTTTTAGGAACCCTAGAATTGAACTGTAATATAGTGTTATAGTCAGATATAGTAGCAAGCATTTTATTATCATCACAGTTAGTGTTTAAACACATGTGTTGGTAGTAAACTGGATTAACATGTTAAATTATATCACTATTGTTTTCTACTCAAAAATGTTTTTCATTTGCTCCACAGACAAGAACAAATTATTTGGGTGTAAATATTTTGACAACACTGCACATGTTGAAGTCTTAATGCCATTTATTTATGCCATTTATTTTCTTTTTTTAATTCTTTGTGAGTGCGTGGTCAAGTCGACACAAGCTGTAGATCCTCTTGTTGTTGTTCTTCAACACTGATCACTGTAGGGTGACTGGGCTTCCCTTAAAACCAACTGCATATCCACCAGGTGTAGCTTGAAAATAAAAGATATGTTCATATTTTTATCTGTAATAATGCCTTTGAAAAAATGCTTTGTTATCCATTATTATTTGATTGTGTCAAATATGTGGTGACAGACAGTGTAGACTCAGATATGTGTCTGTAAAACTCCACTGTCAAAATGTTGTACCTGTGGAATTGGATACTTTGTCGGTGTAGGTACGTCATCCCTCCCAAAATCAGACAGGGTCCCACATTTTGCTATTCCATCCACCCAAAAGCCTTCATAAAGCTGGCCTTTGCCAGTGTAGTAGAACTTTCCATTACCGTTCTTCTTGCCATCTCGCCAGTTGCCTTCATACCAATTTCCATTTGCTTGGGCAGTTGGAAAGTCAATTTTTTAAAATTAACCATCTTGACTACATAATCTTTTTAGATTTTTTATAAATGTACATAAAGCAAAGTGCTCTTACCAGATCTAATGATGCCCTGTCCATGATTCTTATCCTTCATCCACTCTCCCTCATAGATATCGCCGTTCTCATAGTACATCCTTCCCCAGCCACTCCGATGGTCCTCACTCCACTCCCCCTCATAAACTGCTGAGTTATTGTAGAGGTAGGTCCCATACCCCTAAAGAAATAGATAAGAATGCTAAATATATCAGAGAATTATAACAAAACGCGCTACTGTTTGCATTTACAACAGTATATCAGTTACATACATGCTTCTTTCCATTTTTCCATCCACCACTGTACTTCCTTGCATACTCCTTTGCCTCTGGGAGTAGCACACTGTAGGTACCATATCCATCACGTTTTCCAAATTTCCAGTCTCCATTATAAATAGCACCAGACTTCTTCCAAACCTGAGTTCCCTTCCCTTGAAAAAAATAATGAGCAAATATTTTAGCTAAAGTGTGTTACGCTTTCTTAACCAGGCATTCACAAATTGCTCAGCAGTTTAGTGGAAGCTCACACTAAATAGTGTCTCACCATGCTTTTTGTTGTCCTGCCACTCTCCAGTGTATTCATTACCATTGACAGAGATGACTGTGTGCCGCAGTCCACATTTCTGTGACTTTCTATCCAACGATCTTGAGGATGGCTGATTTTTTTTGGATTTCTTAATGTATGGCATGGCTGGGGGTCGCTTGATGAAAAACATTTGACATAAATAACATGTTACACCCATGAAGCTGTTCAGGTTAGCCTATTTTTCTCCTTATATTAATCTCATTGTAAAAGGAACACAAAAAACACCTTATATAGTGCAAGGAATGTGTGCACACATGAGAAAAGTTTTACTAAACACATCACATAACCTATTCTTCATGCGTAAATGTCATTAGAATATATTTTAATTATTTTTAAAAGTCTTGAAATATAAGAAATATGATTCATGCACATGAACCACATTTAGGTTACATTATGTTTAAATTATCAAGTTAGCTTACAAGGCCATAACGCTAGCTGACCTTAAGGTTAACGCTACTGTTAGTGTAATTTAATTTTAACTAAATTAGGATGTAAAACATTCATTCAAAGCAAAGTACTTGTAACGTTACCTTGGCGAGGTGTCCAAGCGTATAACTTACTTAAAGTCAACCCGCTTGTAAACTCAGGCCATGTAGCAACTGGATAAATTAAGAAAACATGTTAGACAGCTCGCTAGCAGCAAAACTTTTGTAGCTGGTGTCCGCAACAACATTCGTTGTATCCTAGCAACAGTTCAACAGTGTACTGTAGTTGGTAAAGTGCAAATAAATTCAAAGTTAATTTTAAATTAGAGTAAAAAGTGTATTTGAAGACTCTGCTGATGCCCAAGTAGTTTTTATTTATTTGTTATATTATTATTATTTTTTTTTTTACTCGTGTCTTCTCTTTCAACCATGAGTCCTCCTGACAGACAGTGTTACGATGTGCGCATGCTCCTGGCAGCCCAGTTTTAAAAAGCGGCCTGAGTGGATAGCCACAGTGTGAGGAGAGACTCGGGGTGGATCCTGGTGAAGAACCGTCCTTTTCTCTATATCAGCTTACTCTACCACAATGTCCAAACCGAAGTTTCAGACGGAGTGGGAGGAAATCGACGGGGAATATCAACAATTACAGGTGACAGAAAACACAAAAAGGAGTTCATGATCTATAGTAGATTGGTGGCTTTAGCTTTAGATGGCACTGACAGCCGATACTCTAGTGGCTACGTTAGTTTGGATGGCTCCTTCCTATTCGTCATTCATTCTCAGCCCAGCCGTAGACGCAGCATTGAGCCAATAACGGCGCTCTTGGTAGCAATATGTGTGTGTGTGTGTGTGTGTGTGTGTGTGTAAGTGTAACATGAAGTATGTTTCACTGGACGTCTATCATCTTTGTCTTTACTCTTGCATCCGTGTGTTGCACCCGCTAACGTTAGCAGCGGGATGCTTATCTTGCTGCTAGTGTGTTGCGGCTAATGAGCAGCTACAGTAACTTAACCTAGCTAACCACACGGTGTACTATTGTGCAACTGATTCATGTGAAATGGTTGTTGCCAAAGTTACTTATAGGTCTTAAAGGTAACTTCACTTGTTTGTCGCTGCTGCTTTGCCTATGTAAATGATTTCGCGAATGCATCATCATCAGTCAGTAATGCATCGGTAACGTTAACTCACAGCGACGCTAGCTTACGTTCATTAGCTGGCCATCTTATTATCATCTAAAAGTATAAGTCACGTTAGTCGATGATGAAAGCATACCGCTCACTTTGAGGTGTTATATAGCATCATGTGGTGTTGTGGCACGACCATCCCCCAGTCCTCGTGCCAGTAGCAGACAACTCAGACCTGTGATGCCATCAAAATTTAAAATCTGGAGCTGCTCCGTGGGGAAAGATGAAGGTGACTGTCAAATGTTTGGGGATTTTCTTAAATGAAGCTTGCATGTGCTGCTGAATAACTAATGTCAAATATTGCAGCTGCACTGTCTCCCATTCATAGCTTGTCAGGTTCAAGGTCCTAAATCTGGAGTCTGTGGGTTTGAAGAGACTTGGTACACACTGTTTATTTACCTGTCCATTTAATCGGCCACATGCATGTCAACATTAGTGATATGAGAACACTGCCATGTGATATACACATAGAGAGAAGACACAATAAGTAGTGTGATTAGCTGTGTGTTTGCTTTTCCCCTCTCAAAGGTCAGGACATCTTACTGCTTTTCAAAAGTTTGCTAATCTTAAAGCATGAATTGCACAAGGACACAACAAGACAAGCGGTACATCATGTATAGAGTTCATAGCCAATTAAAATTCAATAGGTACTATCCAAGATGTTGTACTTTGAGTACATTTAAACAGCACTCCCCAAAAGTGTAACAAGAAGGTTACAGTAGCTGACAAAACACCTGTGATCAGGCCACTTCTTGAAACTTTTAATTGTGGAAGTCTTAACAAGGAATTACTTTTATTATTATTATTTATATTTTTTTTGGTCTTGGGTCCTTGACAGTCCCACACTACATGATCCTGTAGATTCTAGATAAGTGAATACAAAATGTGAGAAGTAATGTGATGGTCTAACCTCAGGCTGCGGGAGTGGGGACGTGCCTCTGAAAGCTGTAGTCTGGTCTACCAGTATAAATGCATGTAAACTTGAACATATTTTACCACATAATACAGTGTCATGGGCTGTTTGTGTTTCACAGGGTGAGCTATAGACGGGTTTCTTGTATACAAACACTACAGGATGCGCGCGCTCATTGATCAAACGTCGTTATCACCACATATATTTACTGAATGTCAAGGAATGGTACTTCTAAGTGTATTGAAATATTAAAGACTCTAAATGTTCATAAAATATACTTCGAATCATTTAACACTATTGGTGGACCCCCCAAAGAATATTGTAGCGTTTAAAAGCAGTGTTTGGAGGTGCATGCAATTCTCGGCATAACACCTGTCAGAAGACTGTAGTCAACCACTGTAACGTAATCAACGTAGATTACGCATTGTTTGTAAATTCATGTTGACTTAATAATACACTGCCATTTCATAGATAGATCTGTTTATTTGTGTTTCATTTCGCATAACATGCGCGACCGCGCTGCAGGTTAGCGAAACCGGACGTAATGTTGTTTAAGTCAGCTGCTTACCAAAAAGCTAATGGAAGAAGGAGGGAGAGAAGCGTTCTTTCCACAGCTGTAAGTACTGTCATTAGGCCTAACTTTGCTGTGCCACACTCAGAGATGCAAAGAACACGGTCTTCCGTAAACGCTGTGAGACCAGAAAAAATCTTTCAACCGCGAACTATTTTGTATTGCAGTATCTGCTAAGAAACATGAAACTTTGCCTGTAGAAAGAAACTCCGGCAGCTAACGTTACTGCCAGTGAAGCATCCACTCGGCAGGAGAGAGTGGCGTTGATCAACGGTTTGTAAAAGCACTGAATACTTCTCTTATAAGTGAATGTACTAAACAGTAGGCCTAATGTTAGTTCAAAAGTCGAGACTCTTGCTTGGGTTTTTTTTTGGTTTTTTTTAATCTCAGTGGCGTTAAACGTTATAGGTTTCGTTAAAATCATATTCATTGTTGCGGTTATGAATACGCGATTAGTTGGCGAGACTTGCTTTGTTTTTTGTATTTCATCCAGTGACGTTAAGAAATGTTATGTACGGTAAAAATCATAAGCATTGATTCTGTTATGAAGACGCGTTTAGTTTAAAATGTAGGGAGGGACCTGCTTTGTTTTTTCTTTTTAAATAGCCTATTTTAGGCTATATGATACAGCTGCAGTGTTTTCAGTTCGGCTGGTTGTTGACTCCTCAGGTTAATTATTGTTCCAGTAAAGTGGATTCATTTCTAAAATGCGCTTCTGAACAGGTTTCCCGTCACTTTTAAGGATGGGGTGCGGTGGTTGAAAGTAAATGTAACGTAAGGAGTAACGTGACTATTAATAAGTAAAGTAATATTACTTTTTAAATTTCTGAGTAATTTGCCCAACACTGCAGCTAGATTTGCCATATAAACTGTCCCCTAGTTGCGCGCGCATCTCGGTGATGACGTCGCACAGAAACCCGACTATTACTCCGCTGAATTGTTCGCCCAGAGATATTCAGTGTTGTCCACACTTTTTTTTTCTTTTTTTTTTTTTTTTTTCCCCTTTTAACTCTTTCAAAGAAGTATTTTCAGCTATGCTCAGGGTTAGTTTAATGGATTTCTGTTCAGTTCTGGAGGAGTTGTAATCGCCCCTCATCCATGCGTTGTGATTTTTATTTTCACACATTTGTATTTGCATTTCTGTTCATTTGCAGAAAGGCACACTTGTATGTCTTATTGGCAGCAGACTTTGCTACCTTGCGCATGTTCCGCCCTCACTTTGTGTGTTTTTTTTGTGACTGCTAGGAAACTCACAAAATATACAGACAAAAGCTTGAGGAGCTCACCAATCTTCAGGCAACCTGCAGCAGCGCGATCAGCAAACAGAGAAAATGCCTAAAAAGCCTAAGGCACAGTTTGACCAAGTAAGTACTCACTGATCAGGACAGAACACTCGGTTTCTTTGACAGATTATTTGCTTAAACTACATTCAGTTTTCTGGTGTATCATAGTCTAGCTCCCTTGCACTGGATTGCACTCAAGGAAATGGTTGTGCAGAGGGAGGGGGATACAGTTTACTCCGAATGACTCTTTTTTTTGGAATGGCAGGCAGTAGAGGCAGAGTTAATGGTTAAATGATTGTTATCTCTATCACTC
Source organism: Micropterus dolomieu (assembly GCF_021292245.1). Lineage (NCBI taxonomy): Eukaryota > Metazoa > Chordata > Actinopteri > Centrarchiformes > Centrarchidae > Micropterus > Micropterus dolomieu. The sequence continues at coordinate 15,282,617 of NC_060162.1, read as the reverse complement.
AGACACTTCAGAAAAGATTCTGTGTCAGAGTTTATGTAGAGCTAAGATAATACTCCTCCTCTTGTTTACTTTACCGCTCACTATCATTTTGTCTGTTCTTCACAGGTGTGCGCAAACATGCGACGAGAAAGAACTGGAACTAATAGCAGACATCAAAACACAAATCAAAGATAGAGAAAATGTGTTCTTTGATATGGAAGCATATTTGCCAAAGAAAAACGGGTACGTACTTATTATTATTTTTTTAATGTCGACAATTCCCAGGACATTGTAGACAGTTGAGTTTTATTTTGTGTGTGTGTGTGTGTTTTGTGTGTGTGTGTGTGTTTTTTCCAGGCTGTACCTGAATTTGGTCCTGGGCAATGTAAGCGTAACGCTTCTCAGCAACCAGGCAAAGTATGTGAAGTATTCCGCCTCGAGGACATCCTGAAAAGACAGGCGTAGTCTCTGGGTGTTTGTGTGTCAGATCCTCATCTTGTTGTCTTTCATTTATTCGCATAGATTTGCCTACAAAGACGAGTACGAGAAGTTCAAGCTTTATATGACAATAATCCTGATGTTTGGAGCAATAACCTGCCTCTTCTTTCTCAACTGTCGGTAAGGTAACGGTTTTCCCCTCGATTGTTACTGTTGTCAACTTATTAAAATCTGAAGAGGGGGTCACTGTTTTATCTTCTGTTTTGTTTAGAGTCACTGATGAAATCTTCAACTTTTTGCTGGTGTGGTACTACTGCACCTTGACCATAAGGGAAAGCATCCTCATGAGCAATGGCTCCAGGTGTGTTGGCTCCTCAATCCAGAGGCACTGCAGTCAGTTAAACTTTTTTTTTTATTTATTTATTTTTTTTAAAGTAAAATCACAAGAGCACTTGAGCAAGATCTGCTTGCCGAATTACTGTACAGTACCTGTAACTTGTTTTAGTGCCCCCCACACCCCTTCATCTCTATTCTTATGCTTTGTAGGATCAAAGGTTGGTGGGTGTCTCACCATTATGTGTCCACCTTTCTGTCAGGTGTGATGCTTACCTGGTGAGTTTTTGTCCTTGATCGTTTCGGCAGTCCTATTTGAACTTTTGTACAACTAGTACAGGTTAGCGACTGTTAAGGCAATAAAGGCTACAGTTTTATCATTCAGTTTTTATTTTAACTTGTGCCTTTTTACAGGCCAGAGGGGCCCATGTATCAGAGGTTCAGAAGCCAGTTCCTCGCTTTCTCCATATATCAAAGTAAGAGTTGAATCAATTTACTGGACTTGGAACAAAATGTGTGTATTTGTTGCTTTATGTACAGTAAGGGGTTCATAACATTAACATATCTAAATTTTTTTTTTTTTTTTTTTTTTTTTAACGTACCCAAACATAAGCTGGTTGCATTTTGCACCAACAGGTGGTTCATCATCAAAAAGCGGAAGTAACTTTTTCCCTTGGTGTGATGTACGGTAGTTAAAACTGGGAACATATAATACCCTTTTGTTGTGAGTTCCTTGTAGGGGGGAAAAAAATAAATAAAAAAAAATTGCATTTTACAGGTTTTTTTGACGACTTTAGTCACCTGTAGCATAACATAACATTTTGTGACAACTTATTTACTAGACCAGTGGTCGGAAATAGGCAGCCCTCAGGCTAAAGCTGGCCCACCAGCTATAATATCTGGCCCATAGCCAGATTAATTTAATAGCTGTAAATAAACAAACATTATAGCGGTTGGCTCTGAGACGGATCACTTCCTCTTAAGTGATTGTGCCTACAAAATAAAAGCACAAGAACATCTTTGCAACAGGACTTTGTCATGTTAATTTGAGGGCTTTTACATTAAAGAAATTCAAAAGTCTCTGGCTTGCTTGACACACCTCTGAAAAAGCTGCTAGAAAATGTGAGATTGGATTCCCTTGAATGAGAAAAAAACAAATTTAGTCTGCCTAGACTGGGGAAATGAAAATAAGTGTCCACAGGTTGGTGTGGACCAATCGGCGGGGGATGCACACACTCCTGCACATACTTAATTGTGAATGTGTAAACGATCTATTCATAATCAATTTGTTGAAAAGGGAGAAAGATAAAAAATTGCAACACGTGGGAATTGAACACACAACCCTCTAAACACAAGTCATAAGCATTACTGACTGAGCTAAACAGGCACACAGGAAATGACTGATTTATAGATGATAAATTTACTATTTTCTGGCCCACCATCTAATGACTCAAAAAATTTGGCCTGATGCTAGACTTATTTGCCGACCCCTGTACTAGACTTACAGCACCTGACCAAGCGCCTCGACTGTGGGAGATGAAGGAGAATTTGTGTTGCATAATATGTATCTTTAGGGCCGGACGATATGGCCAAACAAAAATCAGATCATTCGATATCGGCAATTATCACAATACTTTTCAAATCATTATTTATTAAGTTTAAAGTGCTCCTGAGTGAAAGCTGAAGAAACCAGATTGTTAATTGTGGTTGTAAACTATTCTTTATGGTAAGAACATGACAAACAGTAGATCTGAGGCAGAACATTCAAAATGATTACGATAAAATCTTTTTTTCAACAAATATGCATGAGTAAAATAAGTAAACCTTTTTCAGTCCCTCTTCCTCAGCAAAATAAAACATTAATATAAAAATGAGGTGCTAATTTGTTCGTGATTCAAATTAATTAAATCAGATATTTACTGAACATTTGTTGTTGAGGAAAAGTATATCGTGATAATTATCACTAGTGTTTTAAGCCCTAATGTATCTTTTGTATTCTGATACATACTGTATTTTCTCTTTAGACAAACATATACCTTTTTAATGTAGGGCTGCAACTAATCATTATTTTCATTTCATTAACAGATGAATCTGTCGGTTATTTTCTTGATTTATCAATAAATAGTTTGTCCTTAAAATGTCTTTACTTGTCTGGCCAACAGTCCAAACACCAAAGATGTTGAGTTTACAGTGATAAGAGTCAAAGAAAAGCAACAAATTCTCACATCTGAGAAGCTGAAAACAACAGAAGTTGGTATTTTTGCTTGGAAAAAGGACTGAAACAATTAACCCATTCTCAAAATAGTTGCTTGATCAATATTCTGCTGGTCGACTAAATAACTGAACAATTTATCGAATCATTTCTACCTGAATGTTTTGTATGTTGCTCTTTACTAATAAAACAACAAAAAAAAAAAACATACACCACATGTGATGGTAGACCAAGGCCAGAGCAGGTCAAGGACAGGATCACCTGCAACACAGTGTGATTAAACACAATGTAAACATGTTTTAAAGGAAGCAAACAACGGTGACTCAGCTTTCCTCGCAGTAATAGCTGACACTAAGTGGACTCAATTTCAGTGGACTTAATTAGACATGAAGAGCTTGATAAATGAAGGTCTCACTAATTGAGGACATGCATCGTGTTTCTTAGCTCAAGTTGAATTTTAGCGTGAATCCTGCTTCTGTCGATCAAAGACGTTAGACTGCCGATGCTTCACCGCCTGCTGATATTAGTTGCATTTATAATAAAAAGGTTCTTCATGTGAAAAATGTCTTCTCACCAGAATAGAGAAGTGAAGTCATTTCACACATAGGTGGTTACAGTCAGTATATCACATGTAGACCGACGATGTGGCCAATAATGTGATGGGGCTCTCTGGTTGGGGTTTTGGCTGATAAGTCAAATGTTTAAACAGACAGATGGTCATTTACCAAAAAAAACTCGCCTAACAAATTCAGCTTAAACTGAGACAATTTTTTTTGAGGACAGAATGACTGAATTTCAGTGAGCAAAACTTCACATCAAAGCGTGTGTGTGATGCTAGTCCTCAGAAATCGTTTTCCTGTCCAGCACTGACACACAAATTACAACATCTGAACCTAGTTGATCTGGTTTTGGTGTTAACTATTGTGTAATCTGCGATCTGTATGTTCTCCAGGCTTTGTCCAGTTCCTCCAATATTACTACCAGAGCGGCTGCTTATACAGGCTGCGGGCTTTGGGAGAACGAAATCAGCTGGACCTCACAGTGGGTAAGTTGAAAGCTATTTTTGGTGGTAGTCATTTCAATCGTTTGAACTCATGAGCCATCTGCAACGCCATGTCTGGAAAAATAGGGTAAAGGTTGAGAGATGGCAGTTGTTAACATCAATGAGCTGTCACACAGATGTAGGAGTAACTTGAGTACGGAGTCACTGAGCATGTGGGAGAAGTTTGCTTTCAAGTTTTCTGCCTTTCTTTTTTTCTTAAACCTAACCCAGTAGTTTTGGTGCCTAAACCTAACCCAGTAGTAAGGCTTTCTGGCAGAAATCCCTGAGAGAAAGCTTCTCCCATGTGTCCTCACTGATGACTGATTGTTGTGCAGAGAGTCGACTGGGTAACAGTGTAGTATTGTGTGTAGAGAGTCGCTGGGTAACAGTGTAGTATTTTGTGTCTCCGCAGAGGGATTTCAGTCCTGGATGTGGAGAGGCCTCACTTTCCTTTTGCCGTTCCTCTTTTTTGGCCATGTAAGTCAAAACCTCTACTTTTGTTTTAATATCAAACGACATGTGAGCTCGGGCAAACACATTTTCCACCAGCATTCATTGTTTTATCTGTACAAAAAGACATTTTTAAACAAGAGCACACAATTGCAGAAATATGCAGATCAAAGCGATATTTCCTTGTGCAGCCAGAGTATGGAGGATAATACGTCCTCTTCCTTCAGTTTTGGCAGCTGTACAACGCAATGACCCTGTTTCGCTTGGGAGGACGTGACGACTGTAAGGAGTGGCAGGTAAGGATCGCAGTGGCAGATCCATTGTCTCAACATGCCTCTTGACGTTTAAGCAGAGTAAGAAATTGTCCGGTTAAAGGCACTTGTGGATCTTGACCGCTGTGTCCACACAAGCACATTTGAGGTCACAGTCAGACTTGGCAACTGAAGCGAAGTCAAAAGAAGTTTGTCTGCATCAGACTCATGCAGCACACATGCTTAACTCAATTCCTTTTATTGAAATTACCTGTGATAAAGTACTGAAAAGAATTTTAATCCCCACCTACTTTAACATGTGTGAGCCCTTCAGTATTTCGAAACACAGCTACAGTAATAAAAATGCATGTCATGACTTGTCCCATTTATTTATTTATTTATTATTTTTTTTTTTTTTTTCCCCCTTTCAGGTATTTATGCTGGCTCTGACATTTCTCATCCTATTCCTTGGGAATTTCCTCACTACATTAAAAGTTGTCCACCAAAAAATTCAGACAAACCAGGGAAAGGTGCAAAAAAATGACTGAGACAAACAAACCGAAGACGCCTCAGATTCTTAACATAGGGCCAGTAATTTTGAAGCAACACGTACAATCGCTTGATTGACTGACCACCAGTACGATCAGGGCCAGGGGAGGATGAAGCTGAGTGCCGCTGTTTCTCTGAAGCTGTGGCGGCGGCAGCAGCGTCCAGCCAAAGTATCTGGCCAACAAGCTTTTGCTTTCTAATGACTTGTCGTCGATGTCGCTGCAGAAGTCTGTCAAACACAAAGGGGCGGTCACCTGATAGACGAACAGTTTGTCGCTTTACCCTGTACATAAAGTGTGTGGAAAGAATGTGTTTTATTTGGGTGTTTGTCAGTGCATGAATCTTGTCAGAGAGCCTTTGTTTAAATATGCAACTAAAATGAGGGACCGGTAGCACCAGTTAACAGGATATAGTTTGCCTTTTGAAGACCTAAAGTCTGTCGTGTGTGTATATACTTCATACTTCTGTGAAGTAGTAATGGTCAAACGGTCTGTGGCCTGGCACTGTGCTTCGGGCGGGGGGGGGTTGTTTGTGTTTTTGGTTTTTTTTGTGGGGGGATGACAAATGTAGGTCCACAACTTCAAAGAACACCTGATACTTTACTGCCCAAAATGACCTGCAATTTCGGGGGGGGTTATCAAACGCCTAAACTTGGTGAATATGAATACAGACCTAAAAACGTTTACTTATCTACTAAAACAAGGATTTCATTTCAACTCCTCCCCAGCAGGTACGTTTTTATGTTCTCTTTAACATAACGTTAGCAATTTGTATTGCATACATGGGTGTATCATGCTTCGCTAATGGTCTAAATCATGCTTCAAGCTTCTTAAACATTTTATCACAAAACCCTGATATGAGACAGTAAGATTAACACTTGAAGGAAAAATAACACCGTATTTGCTGCCCATCTTATGTATTGTTGCAGAAGTGTGTTATATCAATGCTGCTCTGGGCTCTGGTACTGTAAGACTAAGATACAGAATGTATCTAATGTATTTAATTTTGAATCAAGATACTAAAAGTGTTTGTATGAATGAACTTATGGCCAAACCTGGAGCCTTTGCTTTAGTTCACTGTAGTGTAGTCTGGTTTGGTTTCATGCTTGTTTGAAAGTATAATAAAGGGACTCCAAAGTTCAGATGGGTTCAGACGAACAGCTGTAGTTGGTGTCAGGCCCCTAATGCCTTATTCACCCTTCAGCCTGTCGCAGCTGAAAAATCAAGACGGTAGCGATACATTTGTCTTCTCTCTCTCTCTCTCTCTCTCTCTCTCTCTC
>NC_060162.1:15206444-15276064 GCF_021292245.1 Micropterus dolomieu | reverse complement strand
CCCCCCCCCCCCCCCCCCCCCCCCCCCCCCCCCCCCCAAAGCAATCATGCTGAAGAGAATCGCAGTATTTATGTTTTTAACTTTTATTAAGGGACAATTGAAGCATGTGTGAGTTACAGAACAAAATGTTACTTTTGATGCGAGAGCTGCCAGAACGCACAAAACAACTTGGTTTCCTCATTTGTCTGATTAACGTTTTCATGGTTCATTTCAAAACTGGTGCCTGAGTATGGAACAGTAACAAGAGACAGTTGACAATTTCTCAATCTGTGATGTACATTGTTGTATATATATATATAAATATATATATATATTAATAATTAAACAACTAATTCAAAACTCTGGCTGTTTCTGTACTTCTGTGAAGTATTAGTTTCAGTTTTACCTTCAGTTTACAGTGTGGTAAAGTTGGCCAAATTGCCAAAAATGTGGCACCAGTGCACAAATTCAGTTTTTCCAGCACTAGTGGGCGCTATTGGTAAAGATAAGAGCTGTTCTTCAAGTTAAGACTGCTCCCAAAGAAATTCTAGTTCAATGTTTTGTTTTACTGGAAATGAACTAACCCTGTTGGGTGTTGATGATGATTGTTTGGGGTTTCTTTTCTCAATACTGTTAAAGCTGCAGTACCATGATGTATTGAATTTCAACAACTGCTTTATCTGGGAATTTGTTATCTACCAGCAGTTTTTTTTTATTTTTGTTTTTTTTTTACGAAAACCTCTTGGATATAAAAAAAAAATCCAAGTTGACAATGCAAGAACTCACTGTGCAAATTCCTCCAATAGATATGTTTCGATTAAAATACACTGGTTTGGAAACAGTACAAAACCTTCCATCAGGAAAAAATATATATATAAAAATGACTTCTCATACAAAAGTACAAAAATACGTTGACAGAAGGCATTTCAAGTTGTATACCACTTCAGAAAATCTCCACACTGCTGTGGCTTCTTGCAAAATTGTCTTTCCTTTTAACATCATTTGTCATTTTCTTGTGACTGTGGAGGGTGATGCACTGGTGATTCAGTTGGGCCCCAAACTTACAGGGACTGATGAGAACTTTCTGAAGCAAACTGCTGTTCGGGGTGGAGTCCTCAAAGCCTCTGTCCTTTTGACTTCACAAAACCACACATTTCTTCTTCCTCTTATAGTTCCTTTGTTTGCGATTGAAGGCCAAAGTTCTTTTGGTGGCCTCTCTGAAAACGTCTTCCACATTCTCCTGATACTTTGCCGAACACTCGAGGTAGAGCTCTGCATTCATCTGCTGACGGGTCTCTTCGCCCTACAGCCCCGACCCAACATTAACACCGGGAATTACAATGTGTGACTGTGATATAAAGGCAATCAGTAAAGACAAATGTATTTTTGGAAGGGATCTGTTATTGCATTGAAACTAGGAGATACATGTGGTAGGTGGTTATGGTACTTCCTCTTGCATAGGCCTATTTTCTACATATCAAAAAATGTCTGCACACTTCTTCTTGCCTTACCTGTGTGTAAGTGATGGGAGCCTGATTCATGGCCTTGAGCTTCCTTGCACACTCTTTATCCTTCCTGAGGTCTGTCTTGCAGCCAATGAGGATGACCGGAGTGTCCCGACAGAAGTGCTTCACCTCTGGGTACCACTGGGCGAGCAAAATAATAATTTAAGGCTCTGAGCCACTGTATTTTGCATGTGTCGTGCTTCAGGATTACACTGTTTAACAGCACATTATATGTAAGCAGCACAACATGGAGTCCTCCCTGCATGCACCTGGGTCAATGTCCACATGCAGGCTCAGCTGCTAATCATAGCTAAAAGAATGCAGCCAACACCACCCTCCAACAATCATTTACAAACTAAATTTGAACAGCAAAGCTGAACCTCCAATGCTGACATTACTTGGCAGGCTGTTAATGCACCGTATAAATGATTACCTTTATCAGGACATTCTCAAAGCTGGTGGGGTTAGTCACGTCAAAGCAGACTAAAATCAGATTGGCTTCTTGGTATGAAAGCGGCCGAAGTCTGTCATAGTCGTCCTGTCCTGAAAGAAAGAAAGAAGGCATGCAATAGGTGTTAGCTGATGTAGTGTGAAGTGTAAAAGTGAGCGCACAATTGTAAGTAACAATTCATGTGTGTAAAATGAAGAGCATGGACCAAACAAAAAGTGGTCTGCTTTGCAACAGCCTGAACACACAGATATGATGTATGTTCAGAAGTTAGGGTGGATGTGTAAAACCACATCCTGGCTTCAGCTTCCTTTTCAGCTGATGCAAGGCACCCTGCTGCAGTTACACAAAAAAGATAATCTGCCAAAACAGTTCATCATGAGTTTTCCTGAAAATGACTGAAAAAACCTTTCAGTTAGTTCACATAGGAGAGATCCAGCAGTTCTGAAACACATGATTTTAGAGTGGGTTCAAGCTGGGTCTTTAAATTGATAGGATTAGGTGCCAAATCAATATCTCGATTCAGGTAGACCCTATTACTAATACAAAATGGTCCTGCTTTTGAATTGAACCTAAAATAACATACGGCAAATATCAACAAAATTCTGAATTATAATCTGCCTTTCAGTATGTGACACAACTGTAACAATACTCATATTATTGTATGTAAAAATTGATGTTCGATACTGAGCCCTAGAGTTGTAGTGATATATATATTATATTGTAAACTATTAAAAATAAAGCTCAAATATTAGTTTGACCCTGTCGATGGGTAAAATAAAAATACAGTAACTCCGCTGTTTAAAATTACATCGAACATAAAAAGTAAATTAAAGCGCACATTCACAACATTAAATAAGGAGGAACATGGAGAGGTCACTTGATTTAGGTCTCTTGCACTAAATGTGCCTCTAAAGTTCATTCCACAACAGCTTGTTAGTATAGTTACTGATTAATACACAAGCAGTGGGTCAGTTACTGAAAGATGATGATGATGCGCTGACGTCAACGACAACCTTTACCACTTCCTCTGTGTCTGTCAGTGTCAGATCGACGAGACAGAGACAGAGCACACAGTGGTGGGATGTCTGAACTTTAATATCTTAACAGATAGAAAAGTTTTTTAAAAAGTCAGTCGCACCAGCGTCAACCTCTTGAGTCAGTATATGTGCTGTTTGTCTGTTTCTATTATATTCCATCCAGCGGACACTGGAGTGTGTGAGTCACTGAGCTCAGCGGACTCCAAACCTTGAGGTCTCTCCACATAATGTGAAATGTACTGTGCTGATACTACAAAAATGAATCAAAGATGTTCAACATGGAGGTGATTTTCCTTTTTTTTTTGGTGAAGAGTCTTACCAGCTGTGTCATACAGATTGAGCTTTATCTCTTTTCCTCCAAGAGAGATAGTGGTGACATATTTTTCAAACACTGATGGCGCATATTTCTGTTTGACACACAAAAGAAAGATGTTGATGATACAGATATACTGTATATATCTTTTCATGTTTCTGCCCACTTATAAGTTATAGCATTTTTTATTAGTGAACACTATAATATTAGGAAATGCAGCTCACTTTGTTTATACTAAATTTGGATTGAGAAAAGGGCAGAGATATGTTCAAATTTCAACAATATTTCATATATTTGGCTTCACAGTTATAGTAAGAAAAACATACCTGTACTCCTAAATTGATATATAGTAAATTAAGATTATTTAATATTTTAAGAGATGAGGTACATGACATGAAAGCTCTTCTTACCTCTGGAAAGTCACCTTTCGCATAAACCATCAGAAGTGATGTTTTCCCGCAGCCTCCATCTCCAACTATCACAATTTTAAGTTCATCTCCTTTTTTTGTGGTACCCTTACCGGTCGCAGCACCGTTTTGTGTCATTTCGACACCCAACAATCAAACAAGTGCCAGGCAGGACGGGGCTGAAGAAACTCCCTCCAGATTTAAGTTAAATACATGGCAAAGTCTGATGGATCTATATTTGGAAAGGCTGAGATGATTTACAGGCAGTGTCAAGAGAGAGGAACAGACGAGCCTCATGTTTCACCAGGTAGCTTGCTCTGTTCACCACTTCCTGTTCCTGTCACATCGAAGCTGTTTCCAATTGACCCCATACACTTCTCTCCTGTCCTATTATCAGTCTGCTCACTGAAAGCATCTCTGGGTAAGAAGAGAGCTGCAGCTGAGTTGCACATGTGGGGCAGATGAGTCTGGCTGCTCCTACTTCCTCTATGAAACAGGCAAGTTTCATTTTATGGGTGGGAGCTCCATCTGAGGCACTGCCTCCATAAACAGAAGTGTGTATGTGAAATGACACTATAAATGTTTTAGATTCTTGTCGCCTGGAGTTGCTCTGATGGGTGGTGAATGGGCTGGATGTGTGCCCAGTATGTGTATCTAATCTTGCAACTGCGTCATAACTTTTTAACTTTTGTGAACTTGCTTTCTCAAAAACCTGTTCGGTTAAAAGACCACTCCCTCTTCTTCTTAGATGAAACAAACTGTAACATAATAAACCAGCTGACTGCATTTCATTTTGGGCCACCCACACTTTTCATTATCAGGCGAGGATGTTTTGAATCAATGTGGAATATTCCTTTAATGGTAATTCATTATGTCATTGTAATATATGTGGGATTCCATGTCCATGATGATTGACTGAAACACTCAATTTATGAGAAACCAAAATGTATGTGGATCAGAAATTTTAATTGATTGTATAAAAAGTCTTTAGCCTTTAAATAAACCTTAAGCTATCTTGCAACTAGTCTATATGCTGAATCTAATAATGCTCTACATACATGTATTTGGTAGAAATAGTGATCGGTGTTTATTCCTGTATTTTCCCTTTTTAATGTGATCATTATGACTCCCCTGGGGTATTTACGCCGCAAGATGTCCGTCATACGTCTCTGTTCAGTCTGTATGGCTGTACACAGCAGTGACATCACAGATTGGGCGTCAAGACAAACTATCCTCTCTCTTGTCCCAGGGTGCAATGTACGGACATCTTAGGCAGCAACTAACTAATTACATGAGCAAAATAAAAGTGATTGTTTTGGAGAAAACATTTGGAGGTACAGTATGTTACCTTATTATAAGGTGGAAACATTTTATGTGCTTTTTTTAAAAAAAAATTTAAAAAAAAGGAGGAGGCTGAGGCAGACTGGCTGTTTTAGGGTATGAGGAATAACTTCTCAGATGGTGAGCCAGATGTAGTTTGTCTAGTCATGATTAAAAGCAATTGGACAATTGCCTTTGAGTTACTACCGGATATCAAATGACCTGGATGAATTTTCATGGACATTAAATCATATGTAATAAAATTATATATAGGTTTGGGGATATGTTTCAGCCATGTCGATGATTAATAATTACAGAAATCTGATGTAGTTAGGCTGCAGTGGGTGTCAGGAGAAAGCAGGTCATAGAGAATGAGCCAGAATAGATACAAATATTGTATTTGAAAATACTCATTCACTTAGTCTCTGGTCTGGAATATTTTCTCTGACATAAAGGCAATCGAACTCAAACTATGGTAGGACACAAAGTCAAATTTAAAGGTTAAATTTCAGCGGTCAGTGGTAGAAAAATATCCAGTTAGTGGGCAGGAGTGCTGGCAATTTGAGCAAGCTGTCCCTTTAAGAAGATAAGCTGACACTGTCCTTTACTTTGCCTATTTTAAGAAAAAACCCTAAATTCACACATATTTACTGCAATAACTTAATGAAGCAATATAGTGATATACAGCACACAGGCTAAAGATCAGCTGATTGGTGTAGAACTGATTAAAGGCAATTTGACAACAAAACTGCAAATTGCTCCCACACAGCCATGTTATCCAGCAACATGAATTATGTTCACTGTGTATTTTAGTGTAGTGATGTCATGACAGCCTAAAATACTATTTTAATTATGAGCTTAAAAATCTTTTAAAGTTAGAAATTGCAAGTCCATCAAAAGTTTCCACAACAAAAAAAAAAAACATTAAAAATTAGTGTATAGTCTATTTATTTAAACATCTCAGAAACAGACATGTGATAATATTGCCAAGTAAAAAGACACTGAATCACAAACCATGTGGAACTAATCATAGACATGCAAATTAGAGCTAGAAAGAAAAGCCATTGTTTTAAGTAAAATAAGTACAGTACCACCAATCTGCAAGAAAAATCCTTGTATAAGCGAGTTTACCCATAAGTAGTCAAAAAAAAAAAAAACACACAAAGCGCCGATGAAGTCTGATTTGATTCAAGAAAAATCCGTCAGAATCAAAGGCTGAACATAAAAAGAAAGACAGAAAGAGAGGGCATACATGAGTCTGACTGGTTGACTCCACAGAAATAGCCATACACCGTTCTCATGTGCCCCATATGCTTCTACAGTACGATATCGTGTTGCATAGCTATGAAAAATGCCTGCATAAAAATAAAAATGAGTGCTTGTTTGACTTACAAGGTGAAACTGGCAGCCTAACATGTGCATAACGTAGCCTATAAAAAGGATAGTAAAATATCCTATACGTGTACAAAACATCCATACGTGTACAGCCCATTTTCATCAATTAATAAACAAAGAGCAATTGTCAAAAATAGTCTTTCGCCTTGCAGAGAGACAGCTGTCCAGCAGAAAAGAGGCCAATCCTCTGTGTGGAATATTCCAGTCTGTCAGCGGCGCGCAAAGCTGAATGGCGCAACCCACCGGGGAGGGTGTTTTTTTATTATTTTTTTTTTAAACAAAGGCTTATAAATAAAGTCATTGCCGAATTTGAACGAAAAATGTTCACCTTTGTTACACACATAAAAAACCTTCACAACTGTGTCTCCATTGCACTGGGAGGGGGTGGGGGTCTAGCAAGCAGGGAGAGATTAATGCGGTCAACAGCCTCGTGACCTGCCAATGGAGGAACCTGCGCACTTGGCAGCCGGATCTAGGAGTGGATAACAAGAAAAACAGGCCTCTGACACACACACACACACAAAAAAAAAGGGTTTAACGGTGGCGCACCTGAGGACCCATTACAAGAGCTCGAATAATCCCCCTCCAGTATTTTCAACTTCTTTACCGAATAAAATATTTTGTATTAGGCCTATCTGCACACTTCACACACTCGATGTTGGTGATCTGCCGGTCTTTGTCTCGCGCCAGAGAGTGCACGAGCGGAAGCCAAAGGCACCCCCGGTGTTATTTTCACCCAGATACAGCACAACAGGGCTGCTGCAGAGGATTCCTGATGACCTTATATGGCAGTGTGTGGGGGCGCAGCAAGGGAGCAGCGCGCTCGAGCTCTCGTGGCAAACGTCCAGAGCTCTCGGATTACTGCCGTTGCCAGGGCGAGTCAGCCTGAATACGCCACTTTATTATTAACGTTTGCTTCTTTACACGCACTGTCGACTGCTTTTCTTCCGTTTTGTCTTCATGTCAAACATACGCCCTTTCGAGTAAAATCGCCCCTGTGTCGGTCGGTGTAAAGACTTCCTGTTGAATCACCGAGAAACGTCCTCGGGAAAGAAAAAAAACCTGCTCTCTCCCCGAGTGAACGAGCCTCACCCAGTTATGGCGCAGCAACATTTTACAGCACAGTGCTCTCCTTTGTCTGTAAAGAAGCCATTTTGAGACAAGAGAACAGCAGAGAAACCATTGAACAAGTGTAGCCTACATTTCACCAAAAGGTCTCTTTGGACAAAGGAAAGCAGTGAAATATACAAGATTTCTCCCTTTAAGATTCCTTTGCTCGTTTAAGACTTGGATTACATGTTTTGAATACTAACTGTAAGTTTACAATATCAATCAAAAAATATTGGTGACAATTTAATTTTTTACAAGAGTCAATAGCCTATAGTTTTGCTGGTAGCGTTTTAAACAGTTGTTCATGTTGTCTGTCCTCTATAAGAATACTTACATGTAGACATATACACTGGCAAATTAAGTGAAATAGCTCAAAATCCATTACCTTTTCAAAACATTTCCTTGTGGTTTAACATGTTGTAGCTCAGTTAGAAATGTCGAAATGGAAGAGGTTATAGCCTACTTGACTGCAATCCTGTCTTCAGGGGAGAGAGAGGAGATGGTTTGCATATTGCCCACACAGATGATGCTTGAAGATGCATATTCGCTGGCTGAGAGGCAATGCCTACCACTGATCAAAAAGTTTTCAAAAGAGCTCTGTCTTTCGTGCTAATGGATTCCTTCCTTTTCAGGAGACGCATTCCCACCCCTTATTAATGCCATTATTAGAGGATCCGAAGATGGAGCTGAAAACATTCCTCCTGCCCCTGCGTTTAGGCCTGTTAACTTCATTTCACCAAAGTGCTGAGGTAAATATTTTCACCATAAGAGTTTTCCCTCCATCTGTTTCCTCTTAGGTTTTACAGTCCTTTTTTTTTTTTTTTTTTTTTTTTTTTAAACGAAACGAAACGGTAAACAGGCTACCTGACTGGGCTTCTTTAGAAACGTAGTCTGAATGTGCCCTTGAAGTAAGGTCAAGCCGACGTTTACACTTTGGACGTATTTGGATCTTAAATAGCAAATGGAGAGCACAAACCTAATCGTGCTTGCAGTTGTCTCCACGGTTGTAGGGAGGGTGCAACATAAGCCATCAGTGTGTTAAGCGTTGCTGTTGTGAGAGGAAAGTGTTTAAAGTCATTAATCAAAGCAAATGGGTTATCAATCAACAGTCAAAATTGCAGGCAGCACAATAAACTATTTAACAAAAGGCCATTTGTTATCTATGGCCTGCTTTCTGTCATTTGAGGAGCAGTGGTATAAAACCTAAACTGTAGACTTTATATATGCTATTTGTAAGCATGCCAGTGAACATACTGAATAAAGTTGGCTATTACAGATCCCACCTAAAACTTCTGTGATCAAACTGATTGCTCAATAGATAAATAGACAAAAAATATTTTTAATAACAGGTATTGCATGCCTCACATTTTACATTAATAAACTACCAAAACTTTGAAATTATAAAAGAGTTGAACTTACTCATTGCTACTCTTATCCTACAAGGCCATATGTGCAATGCCAGCAACCAGCCATTACACAATGTCACTTTAACTGTGTTTTCTTTCTAATTCAACATCTCCAAAAACATAAAAGCTGTTTTATTCACAACATTTTGGTTTCTTTTCACATAAGAAATATAAATACTTTTATATGGGTGTGCCATGACCTAGTTAAGACAAAGATGGATTCCAGGCAGAGGAAAAAAGGCTCAAAATGTCACAGGGTATTACATCCAGTACATTCTCTTCCTTCTTCTCAATCCTTTAAAAGGAGGAATCATAGTTTTATCATAGTCCGTGAGAGATGAGGAAATCAAGTGTAAGATCCCTTTTGGAACAAAGGAAACCCATATAGGCCATTGAGTCCTGTTTTAGGAAAATGGCTGCCGAGAGCGCTCAGCCCCCTCTCTCTGCTCTCTGTTGAAGGACTCCTGAGCCGTGCTTCTAATAGCAGACAGCTCCTCTGCTGCTGCGCTCTGATTGGCCCGCCGAGCTGCCGCTGTTAACCAGCCAATTGCCCAAGCACTGCAAAACACCAGGCAATGTCAAGCAAAATCCAGTTTCTTCGACAATATACAGTTCATAAAAAAAACTCAATAAACACGAGAAGTCCACACGGGTTTAGGATTATATAAATAAAATGTCCCGCGGTTGTTTAACACACAACAGTTTGGCACTACTCTGTTGGTCTGGATTAGACTTAACTGACAGAGCAAACCGCATTCCAACGGTTATACACGTTAGCATGGCTGCTTAATACAACACCTTAGCAACTGTGTATCGTTTTAAATTAGCCTACTATTCCTCTGTTAGACAGTTCACACTAGTATTTAACAACTAGCTCTACAGGAGTTGTTTGTTTTCGGGTTTTGGCCCGACATGTTTGTATTTGTGAACGTCCCAGCTCTGTCCACAAAAACCTACGACCAAATAATTATGTTAGCCTTTAGTGGCAGTTAAGAAGATATTGCCCCCTGTGTCTATCTTGTGTTTGCCATTTGAGTAAATGCAATCGGCAGATTCCACACAAAAATTATTTAGCGGTTTAGCCTCACAAAGCTGTTACCATGCCCACAATGAGCTCGTGTATACACACACACAGACGAGCATGACTATCGCGGTCGCTTAAAAAATTGCAATTTTATACAAGGCGATAGCATTTTTAAGCTACCGGTGGAAATAAAATAAGTTTGTGACGAAAGTGCGACTGGCATCAGAGGTGGGAGAGCCTAGCGGTGTATTGTGGGAGAGACAGAAGCTACAGACCAGAGGCACACAATATGTGTTGGCTCTCGCCGAAAAGGAGGCAGTATTCTTCAAGCTAAATCATGTAATGTAAGCGGCGAAAGGAAAGCGATTTCGTCTTTTCATCAATTAAAGCAAAATCACTCGATCGGACGAACCATGTCCAAGCCAGGCGAGAGAAACAGATTGAACGAAGACCATGGCAGAAAGCAGAGTTCAAGTAAGCTTGTTCTTTTTTTCCTCTTTCTCCAGCCCTCCTAATGCCTGTTTTCCGTAGCTGGGATATTCGCTAGGTCCCCGTTTTCGCTCTCACTTGGGCTACCCCTGCCACCGAAGTCATGCATCTGTAACGTTTGGCTGGTGGAAAGTGTTGGGGGCTGGTAACGGGACCGTGTTTAGCGTTGCCTCACGATAGCTCTTCTCTCCTTGTCGCTGCCTGTCGTTTCAGGTTTGGCGAACGGCATGGACAGTCATCCCGGCTGCGGCTCGGCGGAGAAGCGGAGTCACCACTGGAGAAGTTACAAGTTGATTATCGACCCGGCGCTCAAGAAGGGATCGCACAAACTGTATCGCTACGATGGACAGACTTTCAACATGCCCGTAAGTGGACCACCTTTGACGCGGCGCAACGGCTACAATAGTAACCGAGTAGCCGACCTCCATGATAGGTTACAATGTGGCTGTGTTGTCGTGGCCGGCAACGGGTATGTTTCGACATCGTGAACCGCGTGTCGGAGGTGTTCATTTTAATTAGACACCGCGTCCGGCGTGTGTAAACCTACTTTGCAACAGCCATGTGAAGTTGTGAATGGATAAACAGTATTGTGTCCCCCCTCCTCCTCTCCCACAGAACCCCGGGATGCCACCAGTGGACATCGTCCGAGACCCCAGGATCGGTCGTCTCTGGACTAAGTACAAAGAGACGGACCTACCGGTGCCGAAATTTAAGGTATCTGCTCTGACAGAAAGTGTGATGCCAGCTTTTTCCATGTGGATGAGGGGGGCTGTCAGAAGTTGCAGACACACCCCCCTCACTCATCTTTGGGATGTGGAGTGAAAGTATGATTGTCGGAGGGCTGTTAAAACCAAAATAACATGCGCTGCTCTGATGCCTGCAGAGAGCTGACTGGATTTGCATGTCCATCGTAACCACTCTGGCACTGTTGTTTTTATCTCAGCTGTCAGAAATGACCCCACATGGTGCATCATTAACCCGACAGCACCTGTAACGGTAACCCCTCTCCTTCTTCTTCCAGATCGATGAGTGTTACATCGGCCCCGTGCCTCCAAAGGAGGTGACATTTGCCAGGCTGAACGACAACATCAGGGAAGGATTTCTTACCGACATGTGCAAAAAATTTGGAGAAATCGAGGAGGTGGAGATCTTGTACAATCCGAAGAACAAAAAGCACTTGGGAATCGCCAAAGTTGTTTTTGAGAGCGTGAAAGCCGCCAAGGTGGCCGTGCAGTCGCTCCACGACACGTCTGTTATGGGAAACATCATCCACGTGGAGCTGGACCCGAAAGGTAAACAGAGATCCAGCCATTTGAGGATAAGACTTGTAACCTACATTTATGCACGATCGAGCCTGCTCTCTGCTGCAGTAGCGAAACAACACTCAAAGCCAAATGCCCCCTTGTTTTTGAATTATTAGGAGGGCAGCATGTCACGTGTGTACATTTAGGCGCGTTGCTTGGTTACGTGGGGTAATTGAATTTCATTGAATGTTAGTCTGCTCCCATGAGCCCAGAGCTGAGGGTGCTGTGTACTCCCACTGTGCATAATTTCAGACCTGTAAACAAACACAAAACGATCTGTCAGAGTCCTCTCCCCCTTCAGATCTCTGAAATATTAGTTAGCTGTTCCAAGTTAAGATTGAAAGGCTATTTTTTTGACTGATGCAGAACACTAACTTTGATTCATTTTTAAGACAGTGTAAAGTATTTTATTATTTGAACAGTTTTGCATTTGTGCTAGATTAAACAGTGAAATCATGACTGGTGTTATTAATTAAATTATGTACAGTTTTTACTCAGTACACAAGTGCTACTCTCTTGAATTATTCCCACAAATGTATTCTTTTTTTTATAGTCTAAATAAGAATGGTTTCAAGCAAATGTTGCATTTTGTGTAAGATATGTTAAATCTATTGACATGTTTGGGCCATGGGATTATTGCATCTATGTATCACACATAATGTTTCAGATGACCATTTCCATTAATAATATTAAGTGCACAACATAATAGAGTTTTACAGTTTACACTTCATATAAAGGCAGGCATAAATAATATAGAGTGTTAGTTAGTAAGGCGCCTACTGTTTTCAGAGTAACTTGGAAGTGTGTACTCATAAAGGAAAGTGTGTGCTGCCCCTCTACAAATGTTTAGATTTGGGGTTTAGCTACAATTGAATAATCACTGGTATTTAAATCATGCCAGATGAGTTTGAATAAAGCCTGCAGGCATTAAACCTGCTTTGTAGACTTGGCATCAGACCCACGCTTGTTTACCTTCCTGCAGGTGAGAATCGCCTTAGGTACTTCCAGCTCCTGATGAATGGCACCTACACTCCGCGGACTCTGCCTGTTGGTGGAGAGGAGGCCAGAGAAGTTTCTCCTCGAAGCCTGGCAGAAGCCTTACTGGTGAGTAGTTGTATTTTTATGGTCACCGTTGAGGTTTATGCGGAAATTGCTCCCTTAATGGTGACAGTGGGAGTCAGATAATAATATAATTTAGTACAGTCTAATGGGTTTTGCAAGGTCAGCCTGGAGAACAGTTGTATATTATCGTGTAGCTGTGATTACTGAATTGTGGCGTTTATTTTGTAGAAATCAACCAACTTGCCATTCTGAGCTGATGTCCTTATCTGTAATCTATTTTATCAGTGCAGCAGGTGGCGGAGTACAGCAGAAGAAAATGTTATCCTGACCCGTACCTGTGGAAATCACTGAATCACAGAGCTATTGAAAAGTGCACTTTGGCCTTGTAGCATGATATCGCCCAGTCATTGTGCCTAGACACTCTTGTTCACTAGTTGCTTTTTTTAGAAGATCTTAATGGATGTACACTGAAATTAGTCATCTGTGAGGAAAGTTGTCCAACTATTTACTATGACTGCATTGAAGTTACAACCTAAAGACACTCTAAACCAAATGTCAGGGGTCTTTAACATTTTTAGTTGTGGTGGTGGAGGTTTGATTGGTGTGTTTGCTTGTGACATATTGACTCATCCCGATCCTGTTTGTGTCCTAAAGGCCTGCGAGCCCATCCGCAGGTTGTCGGAGAGCAGTGTGTCTACTGCTGGAGGAACGTTGCCACCCAGCAGCTCCACCACTCCTCTGTCCCATGAGACGGGCTATTCCAGCCTAAGGCAGGACACACCCCAGTCCCAGGGTACCCCTCATACCCCACGGCAGACAGGTACGCCCTTCTCTCAAGACTCCAATTATTCCAGTCGGCAGTCAACACCCGCGTACCAATCCAGCCGGGCCGAGAGTTCTGGAGGTTACAAATCTCGCAGACACGAGAGTAAGTTCCAGGATGCGTACAACCGCAGACCGGAGAGGCCTCAGTACCGCAGCAACATGTACCGAAGTACGACGTCTGAACAAGCTCCTTTCAAACAGCACCAACACACCCCACCTGAACCTCCACCCTCCACCCCCTCCTTCACCTACACAGCGCCTCCCCCTGCTACGCCCAACTTCAAGTCCGCCTTCTCGCCCTACCAGGCTCCTCTGCCCCCTGCGTTCCCCCCGTCAGAGCCAGCTTTCCATCACCCAGCGCAAAGGGAGGGCGAGTACCTCAGACCGCCGCAGCCACCTCTGGCAGCTGCCACTGACTTTATGCCCGTCAAGGATGGACCAGAAACTCCCCCGATCCCAGAGCCTCCACCGGAGCCCGTGCCCCATCCCACCACGCCTCCTCCACAAACACCAGAGCACTGCCCCTCAACTGGCTCCCCCACGCTGGATCCAGAGCGCAATAGCTTGGATTCCCGCATCGAGATGCTCCTCAAGGAGAAAAGGACAAAACTGTTGCCGTTCCTGGAGGAGCGAGACTCGGACACTGAGGTGCGAATGGAGGGAAGTCCAATTTCCTCCTCGTCCTCTCAGCTATCCCCAATTCCCCCTTACACGAGCGGCTCCCAAGGTGGCCAGCAAAATTCTCGTCCCTCAAGCACAGGTTTGGAGGACATCAGTCCGACCCCACTGCCAGACTCGGAAGATGAAGAGCCAATTCCTGGAACTGCCTCCCTGCTGAAGAGAATCAGCTCTCCTGTCCAGGAGAAGATGAGCAACAATGACCTCAAAGATGGACATTTTCGAGGCCACACTCCCACTGATAAAATGGACACGGTAAGACACAGATCTTATATTTGTGTAAACCATTTAAATACCTTTTTCTTAAAAATTATAATATGTATATTTAAGTTTGTCACATTGTACAGGAAATGGCACAAATGTAGCGAAAATTAGCTTGTGTTTGCGGTCTGGAATAGTTGATAGTAGCACAGTGCTGGTGTTTACTCACAGCTGTGGATGACGGTTACATGGAGGACACAGGAAGTGAGGTCTAGTTTCAGTGTAAGGTGGTAGTAGTTAACTTTCCCTTTTGTTTCATTCTGCCTTGTGAAGGAAGTTCCGGTTTCACAACAGTCCATGTATGAAGGCATCACAAGAAAGCTGCCTGCTCTTTCAGTTAACTGCGGTCTTGTTGTTCATTTTTGTACAAAGAAGAAGTGTGATGTTAAAACAACGAATAAGTACTATTTGTCTAAGAACTTTGTGGTGAAGTTTGTTAACACAATGGTCTCTGAATATACGTATAAAAGATGAAAGTAAAAACAATTTTTTAAAAATCCTTGTCGCTGCAGGTAAAACAGTTGACATAAATTATGAATGAAAGGTTTTTTAGATAACTTGCAGCCTGACAAATTCCTTCACATTCATATTAAGCTGATCTCCCTGTTTGAAGTCACAGTAACACCATCTGGCCTGTGCTGTTGTATTTCTACACTTTGTGCTGTGCTGTGAAAGGAGAAATAAGAGACGTTCTGCTGTTGGAGAATCGAACACTCTTGTTTCCTCTTTTGAACACTCACCACAGTCTTGCACAGAGTAAAACACAGTTTGGCTGTTTGCCCCATTCAGCACCACACTTCCTGGTTTTGCTGAGCCTGACAGTCCGGATTGGCCGCAGCGTCTCGCGTCTCACATTTCAAGTTATCACAAAGCAAGCACTGCAAACTGGTCATAACGTCTCCACTCCCCATGCATAGTTTACTCTACTTGGTTTCATTTCTGCAGCGCTTGTGATAGAGATCCTTTTTATGATAATAAACAGGCAGGGATGAGATTTCAATGCTGACATTATCATTGCATTCACATTATCTACTATGGTTTTAGGAATAAAAAGTTTGATGCCCAGAGCAAACGGCTTTATTTGGAAACGTGCTGAACTACCACACGGGTCACTTATGCTAGCGCGAATACCAAACTTTGAACTTAGATCAGCCCTTGAATTATTTGTTGCTCTTTCTGACTCACTGAATATCAAACCTCAGAAACTTTTTGGTAGTGACTAATAATACTGTAGGATGGCATTGAACACTCTGTCACATTAGTAATTTTGTTTACTTATTCTTTGTACATATTTTTCCTCATTTAGATTTTATTCAGGCAAAGTTCTGGAGTGACTGCTTGTGCTTAAACATTTAACATTTAAGAACTCTGGCTTCTTTTTGGAGACATATGACAAGTAAAGTGTCTAAATAAAAATAATTGATTTGGTATTGTTACTAAAAATCAGGTATTGTACAGAACTAATACTGAATAATATTAAACTACACCCATAATTCTTGTTAAAACCAAAGGGGCCTTACTAACTTTTCCTGAGCCTTTCGATCTTAAGTCTCCATATGTAGACTGCGTTTACTCATGGAGGTGAAAGGGCAGATGATTATGCTTGCATAACCTGTGAAAAATAGACCTTGCATAGTCCTGACGGGTCCCTTTTCCTGTCCCTTTTTCACACAGTGTCATCAGTCGTCGGGAGAGGACATGGAAATCTCTGACGATGAGATGCCCGGGACTCCGATCAATGGTGGAGACTGTGGCAAGGGCATTGTTGTAAACTCTGCCGTGTCCCCGATGCAGACCATGTCCATCCCTCCTCCCGGCTTCCCCCCTCTCCCACATCAGGCCGGCTTCCCCATGCCACATCACCATCTGGCCCCTCACTCTGCCGTCCCGGGACATCATGCTCACCTGGCCGGTCATCCTGGAGTGCCTCCCCATATGCTGCAGCACATGAGTCCTTACCCTCATAGCATGATGCCACTTGTGCAAATGGAGCTGATGAACTGCTTGCGGTGGGAGCAGTGGAGCACCGTTCCCATGTCCTTCCAGATGCAGCAGCAGATGCTGAGTCGCATGGCTCAGACTAGAGGGCCCTATCCTTATCCACATTTTATGGACAGTGGTGCATCTGGGCCTTTTGGGGGACCGTACCCGCCTCTGTCTATGGGTGCTACACCTGCTAGCGGCGCGGCAGCACCCGGACAACAATGGCAGCTTCCCAGTATACCAAAGTTCAACCCTACTGTTCCTCCGCCTGGATATGAGAGTAAAAAGGAGGATCCTCACAAGGCCACTGTTGACGGTGTGCTGCTGGTCATTGTCAAAGAGCTGAAGGCCATCATGAAGAGGGACCTCAACCGCAAAATGGTGGAGGTGGTGGCTTTTAGAGCCTTTGATGACTGGTGGGATAAGAAGGAGCGCTCAGCAAAGGTTAGTAAGTAGTAAGTTAGTAATTTCACTGTCCAAGAGACAAATACAGTGTTATAGAGTTACGCATGCACAGTATATGTAATGGGAAAATATACTTGTTCTGACTTCTAAGTGTGCCTCCTGTTTAAAAAAAAATAAATAAATAAATGCTCACAATAAACATCAAGTCATCAATTTAAAAAAATGATGCTTTTTGCAGGTATTAAAAAAAGACTAATTAACACAACTTCGATGTAGTTTTAATTGATGTATCTCTCTGTCCAACCCACATTCGCAGAGTCTGGCATTATTAGTAAATATCATTTTGAAAAGTTCCATTAAAAAAATCTGCTGATTAATTGTGGCTGTGATGCAAATTGGGCTGAAATTGAAATTTTGATGATCAATAAATTACATTAATTAATCAAGGTAAAATGCCAAATATTCACTGGTTCAACATTCTCAATTTGGGGGATTTGTTGCTTTATTAAATTGAACACTTTTGGGTTTTGGACTGTTGATCAGACTTATAGACAAAAATAGACTTGGATCTCTTTTCAGGCTTACTCACAAACTTGTGAATATAGAAACTTATTTAAAACATACAAAGCCAAGAAGTATAATTTGAGAGAAATAATCACATACAATATATTGATTCCCCATAACAAGTGACAGCAGAGTATTAAACATGAGTTTGGTCTGCAGTTTAATACAGTAAAATACCAGGGTTTAATACAATAACTACCTAGCATTAAAAATCATGTTCTGTTTTTCACACAGGCGTCTTTGACTCCAGTGAAGGGTGCGGAGGCGAAGGAAGAAGAAAGACCCAAACCCAAAGAGACCATGGGTTCGAGTCTGCTGGAGAACTGGAACAAGGGCGATGGATTGGGCTATGAGGGGATGGGCCTGGGAATCGGTTTGCGAGGAGCCATCCGCTTACCCTCCTTCAAGGTAAGCCTGGAAATGTCTCTTTTTTTCTCTTGACCAGTTGCACTGCCTGTTGGTGTTTTAATGGTTGTGTGTTGTGTTCAGGTGAAAAGGAAGCCTGAGGCTGCAGCAGCAGGGGACAATAAACGGGCCCGACCCTCCACTCCAGTGGATGACGAGCTGGAGGATGAAGGTAACCCTCTACTATCAATACAACAGACCAAATACTCTTTGGTCTACACATTCACAATTCACTTTTTCTTCCTGGTGTTATGAAATTGCAAATAGCTAATTTATCTTGTGGTTCATTTCTTTCAGACCGGGATCGAGACCCAGCTGAGCTCCCCTTGGATGATTCCAAAATGGATGCTGACAACATGTCATCAAAGCGGCGGCACTCGCGGCCACTTGAACTGGACAGTGAGGGAGAGGAGGAGGTGGACACCTCGGGGAAGGAGGAGGAGTCGTTGTCCGACAGGGAGGAGCCTGATGAAACTGAGGCTACCGATAGGCTGTTGTTAGGCAAAGTAAGCTCTCAGAAATTACAATTCATCGTGTATCTGTTGGATTATCCTTGACATGGTGTGCTTTGAATATTTGTGCGTTTTGTGTACATCTTTACAATTTGTGATCCTCTCTTAGGAGAGCGGTGATGAGGACGGTGATGATGAAGACGAGGGAGACTCGTCCAGTGAGAGCACTTCCTCAGATTCATCTGATGACGGTACTTTAAATATCAGACGGCAAGAGTTGGTTGTTTTTTGTCTGTTTCCTGTGTTCTATCATTTATTTGCCTCATTTGTTGCAGAACGAGAGAGTACAGCGTCCTCCAAGGCCAGCTCAGACTCCTCAGGAGAAAGCTCGTCTGAGTACGAGTTGAGCTCGGAAGAGGATGAGGAGGAAGAAGAGGAGGTACCGGAACAAGACATGGAGCACGAAGGCAAAGAGACCAAGACCTCCTCATCCTCCTCGTCCTCTACGTCTTCATCTTCTGATGAAGAAGAGGTGGAGTTAGAGACCAAGGCACCAAGTCCTCCTGCAGGACCAGTCCCAGAGGATAAGGAGGACCAGAGGAGCAGGGAGGGGCTAAGCAGCAAGCCAAAACTCAGACCTCCTAGTCCCGAGGAGGAGGTAATGGAGGACCTGAAGCCACCATCACCAAAAGGCATCCCAGGTTTGCTCCTAAATTATTATTATTCAGGTCGAACAGGTATTTATCATTTGGAAGTATATTTGTCAGAAGTTAAATAAGAAGAATACTTTCTTGTCTTGTAGTCACAGAGCACAACATCAGTCTAGACGGCAGCATTCCTGTGGTGAAGTCTGAACCTCAGGAGCATGTAGCGAACCTTCGACCACCTACTCCCACAGGCACCCTGCCCGACAGCGACCAGGAGACAACAGCCAAAGGTAAAGCAGAGCCCGAGGAAGTAGCCTGCACCCCCGGTCGATTAGCCCCATCCCATTTAGATGCAAACACACCTGTTCCCAAATCTGTCTCTGCATCTTTAATGCACCTCCCTCTCCCTCCTCACCCGGCATTAGAAGGCCGTTCCCTCCTTCATCCACCCCCTGGTCCTCTGCCTGACCTCCCTCAGCGGGCCAGGCTCCCCACAGATGAGGATATCCCCCGCACGCCGGGCAGGGACCTGATGGAGCGTGCCCGAAGTCTGGGCAAGTCCCAGAGCACGGACACAGTGCCCAACACACCCGGCAGTGAAGGCCCGCTGACGGGCAGCAGCCTGTTGCTCAGCTCCCCTCACATTCCTGGTAGCCCCTTTTCCTACCCTGCACAGTCCCCTGTCCTTAGTGCTGGAGTCCCCCGCACTCCAGGAAGAGACTTAACCTTCACCCCTGTCTTCCCTGACCCCACAGCACTGACTCTTAATAGGAAAATATCCTCTGAGAGCCTAGACGATAGACCAGTTTTTAAGGAGCCGCCCATTAGTGCCCTGCCTAACCAGGCCCTGTCTGCTGTAACAGAGCATTCAGCCAGTGTCCCTGAAGATCTGCCCGCTGGTCTCACTGTAGACGTCCCTGTGCCATCAGATACTGCCCCGTCAAAGAGGAAACCTGGACGACCCAAAGGCAAAAAGATCCCAGCTGTCTCTGCAGCTGATGAGTCTCTGGAGCTCTCATCGGGGTCCACCCCACTGCCGCACGACCCGCACGTCAGCGATCTATGCTCGCAAACGATATCTGCCAAGTCCCCGATCCACCCGAGCCTGGACTTCCGGGAAGGAGAGGTTGAGCCTCAGGCGGTCCTGCCTGCTGAAGACTGCTTCCTGTCCTACGAAGAAGAGGCACCTGTGGCCGTGAAAACTACACGGAGGGCACGGCGAGGCTGGGAGGAGCTGCTGCTGGGCAGCCTGTCCCCCGTCACCTCGCCTCCCCGGTCGTACTTCACCCCACGCACCGACTTTGAGGAGATGACCATCCTGTACGACATCTGGAACGAAGGCATAGATGAGGAAGACATGCGGCTTCTGCAGATCACCTACGACAAGATGCTCCAACAGGATAACGGTAACGACTGGCTCAACGACACGCTCTGGGTCAACCATCCTTATATCCTTTACTGTTTGATGTCAGCTGATTTACACTAAATGTTATTAAATATATTAATCTTTTTGTGTATTTGTGCTCCACACACCGCAAAGATCAGTCCAGTTAGAAAGGTACATACGTGAATTTTTTAATAGTTGTTTTGCACTGTGTATCAAAACGCAGCCCCCTCTGGTGGCGAAAATGAGGAACTTTTTGGCTGGTACTGAGTATCTGTGGAGCTTCAGTAGTGTTGTCCCAGCTGTGGTTCAAGCCCCTTTCAGTTTCCTTGACTTCCCTGCACCTACCAACATCCCTGGAGTGAAGAAAAAGAGAAGAGACGATGGCATGAGGGATCACATGACCGGCTGTGCGCGGAGCGAGGGATACTACAAAATCGACAAGAAGGATAAGATCAAGTATCTTCAGAGCACGAAGTTGCAGTCAGAGGAGCCGCCGTTTGACACACAGGTAGGCTGCTGAGAACAGACTGTGATGCTTAAAAATATATGTAAACCTGCTGTGGGCAAACACCTCTGACTCCATCTTCTCCACCAGGGTATGAGCATTCCTGCACAGGTCCACGCCTCTACCAGGGCTGGCTCAGAGCGGCGCTCGGAGCAGCGACGTTTGCTGTCCTCGTTCGCATGTGACAGTGACCTGCTGAAGTTCAACCAGCTGAAGGTAAACACAGTCAAATAGAACTTTGCTCCAGGAGGGGCGGGGGGGCAGTTTGATTCACCCTGGATTTTATAAAAAAAAGAACAGTAAACAAGAACAGAAGACAAACAGACTTTTGTCATTGCAACTTTTGCCATCTCAAAAAGTCCACTGAATATTAGCTTTCCTGATGCGTAGAAGTGACACTTTCTCTCTTTCAGTTCCGTAAGAAAAAGATCCGATTCTGCAAGTCGCTCATCCACGACTGGGGTCTGTTTGCGATGGAGCCCATTGCTGCTGATGAAATGGTGATCGAGTACGTGGGACAGAACATCAGACAGGTGAGAGGCTGTGATTGGTTCGTTTTGAAGCTGGTTTTCTGCAGGTGTGTAAACAGTTAGGACACTTTTACAAATCAGCCAATGTACCTGACTCTCAGTGTTCCTTATTTTCCAAAAATAAATATATGTATGTTACTAATAACCAGGGTTATCAGTAGGGATGCACCGAAATGAAAATTCTTGGCCAAGCCAAAACCGAATATAATGAAAAGATTTGCTGAATACTGAACAAATACATTCACTTGTTGTGTTTTTTTAAATGTGCTTTTTACTCAGTTTTTCCCACAGGATTTGGAGAGACTATGGGGCCCACCCCCATAGTCTCTGAGACATGAGAGGGTCTGGCAAAGTAAATTACATGTGTCCATTTACTTTTCATGGACACATGTAATATATGTTTTCTACTTTCTGTGAATATAATCCAATTAATCGTATTTCCATACTGTATAGAGACCTTCTTTTGAAAACCGTGAACCAGGATAAAGTTGCTAACCTGCCTGTCAGCTCGCTCTTGTCCGTTTCAGTTACCATAAAGGCTTGAATACCTGTGGACTCCAAATTTAGGTGCGGCTAGCTTAATCGCCTTCTCACAAACGAGTGACAGAAACACTCAAAGCGGGTCAGACAGTTTGTTGCCTTTTCTAAGAAGCCAGCCACAGATGGAGTGGATGTGCTAGGAGATAATTCAGCAGAACAGTGTCTGCAAACAGCGATCTTTCTGGGACACTATAAAATGCTTCCACACTGCCGACATGTCAGCGTAATTGTTTGGTAAAAAAGTCTTTTGACTTATTAGGCTGAACACCGAAAGTGCACTTTTTTTGCCATTTTCGGCTGATTTAATTTCGGTGGACGTACAATCGGTGCATCCCTAGTTCTTAGATTATTAAGAAATATTTGATGTGAGTAATTCCATTAAATATTTATGAGGGATTATACTGTATATACCTAGACTTCAGGGTTGCATTTCTGTTGCAAACAACAGCCAGAAATAGTGCAAAGTGCAACAACAAAACCTAAAGTCAAAGTAACTTTAGTAGTAGTCAGAATGTGAATAGTAAAACTAAAGCATCATAACCAATAAATAACACAGGGCAACTATATAGCAAGCTCTATACAGCCTCTGAAAATGGGACACAACCAAACCTTGATGCCCACATGTTGCTTGGAGTGCCATAACAGCACAAAGTGTTGCAACCAAGCTAGGTAGCTCATTTTGCTTTAGAGGACCGGAGCTATTGATGTGTTGCCTGATGGCAAGATGCACAATTCAGCACCACTGATTAAAGTTGAGACCCGGTGGATTTCTATGTCAGAAAAAAGCTTTCAGAGCTGTGAACCTTCTAACAAGCGACCATCTTCCACTGGCAGGTGATTGCGGACATGCGGGAGAAGCGCTACGAGGAGGAGGGCATCGGTAGCAGCTACATGTTCCGTGTTGACCACGACACCATCATAGATGCTACGAAGTGTGGCAACTTCGCCCGTTTCATCAACCACAGCTGCAATGTAAGGCGACAGCCACATGGTTCTCCTATTTGTAAAAGCTTCAGCACCACATATGACACCGAAACATGAGCTTAAAAGCAACCATATTCTAAATATACCTGTTCTTTCCCTTTCCTTCAGCCTAACTGTTATGCGAAGGTCATCACAGTGGAGTCTCAAAAGAAGATTGTGATCTACTCCAGACAGCCCATTAACGTCAACGAGGAGATCACTTACGACTACAAGTTCCCCATCGAGGACGAGAAGATCCCGTGTTTGTGCGGGGCGGAGAACTGTAGGGGAACGCTGAATTAACGTCCATTTGAGGTCAGTCCTCTCCAGGGTGTGAAAGCGCTGTCGAGTTTCCCAGACATGCACATGTCGAGACCCCGGACGAGGAGGAAGAAAGAGGGAAGGTTTTGTTTGGGAGAAGAAACCTGCAAGTCGTCTGGATAGGGTTCAGCTTCCAGCGCGGCACTCTTCACATATTTAACTCTAGATTGTTTACGATTTATGGTGCTCTTGAAATGAAAAACTCATAGTTTTATATGTCTGCCAGTGACCCAGAATTTACTAAACACTTGACTTGCTGAGGCAGCAACCAACCCCCACCCCCAACGTCAGACAGTATTTCAGCATGGCTCCTTCCACATCCAGTCACGGTTTGTACAGTTTTACACTTTCTCCCCCCTCTCATTCGTCTTATAAGCTTTATGTACACCACACATGGTACAAAGAAAACAAAAACAACACAGACTCACATGTTCAGCTGCTTACTAACACTGTCGAGACGCACAAGCCCACCAGGAAAACACCTCTCTGTGGTGAAAGACGTGGTCAGCACCCAAGCAGATGGCAGACGGCGCTCTTTTCCACCCGGCAGCAGGCGGCGGAGTGTCACGGCCCGCCACGGACTGCAACCCTGCTTTCTCGCTCCTACCTCCTCTGCACCAGTTTTCTTGGAAATTAATCAAACTGATAGAAGAAGAAGAATAATAAAAACAAAAAAAAAAAACAAGCAACAGAAATCATTACATCCTGCCACAAAATCTGGAATATTTGGATATCACCCCTGCTTTCACCAGCCAATAACAGATCAAGCTGCTTCCTGTTAGTTTATGCAAAGATTTAAAGATGGCGTGCAGAATTTGTATTAATGATATTCCATAGTTTTCCAGTTTTGTCTAGGTAGATCTCTTCTTGCTTGTTTCTTCAAAGACACTATATTTGTGTGTGTGTGAATGTGTGCGTCAGGCTTCTCATTGAGAGGATTTGTAATCATATGTTTGTGTGTGTTTGTGCGCACTGCCCCCTGTAGGCCACAGCGCAGAAGGCCAACCAATCATGCAGAGCAAGAAAATGTAATCAGTTCCTGTCTACATCCACTGGGCAGCGTTTGAAAATACTTCTTTCTCGTTTTAAGTGCCATATGAATGTGTAACTGTCTTTGTTTCACCTGAGCAGGCAATGGGGATTTTTAGGGAGCTGTCACCAGGAGCTGTGTTCACATGCAATTGCTGCCTGTATTTTTAATGTTGATGTTTCGGCTTCCTTGTTCTGTGCCTGGGGGTGACCGTCATGTTTGTGTGCTCATAGATTCCTCTTCAGCTGCAACACTTTACCAGTGTTCAACGTTTCGCGCGAGACAGAAGTGTTTCTGCGACCCCGGCAGACTTCAGCCGTAGTCCGCGTGGGTCGGTCTTTCCTTATGTAGTCATTCGGATAAAAAAATATTTGAATGCACTCGAGGCTTGCACTTCTGCTTTTGCGCCATCTCTTAGCCCGACAGTCTGTCATTGCTTTTCATTTGGTTGGATTGGTATTTCTTTTTTTTCTTTTTTCCACCAGTGATGTTTATATTGTATATGATTACTTGTACAGCAGATCTAAAGCTTTTTTTATCTTCACAGGGGTAACACTTTTAAGATGCATCTCCCTCTTTTTTTTTTAAAACAAAAGACTGAGTATTTAAAAATATTTTCAGGGATCTGTAAAAGGAATCTGAGGGTTTAAAAGGTTGTTTATTTAAAAGAAAAAGGTCCACTGTGTACAGGAAAAGTCTCCACCTCCCTTTCGAAAGATTGTTTCTTGTAGAAACGTCTTCATTTTCTGCCCATTTGCTTTGTAATCCTGAAATGTGTAAATACTGTAACTGTGAATAACTATATAAATATATATATATTTTTTTGTTCCCTGGGATTTGCTACTCAAACACAGCTCAGAGGTTAATGTAACATATGAGGCGAGCGGTGAGCTGGTAGCAGGAAATTCGGCTTGTGTCAAGCTTTGTTTTTTTTTTTTTTTGTTTTTTTTTTTCTGTTGTAAATTCTATGAAAAGTTGTTTGCGGTGTGGAGAAAAAAAAAACAAAGGTGCAGAATTGGCATGGGAAGAGGATTGAAGCATCAGCCTGTTTCTCATGTCTATTTATTACACAGCAAATGTATGAAAAAGGAAAAAATGGAAATAAAGCAATTTTGCATACATCCATAAACAGTGGTTGTTCTTCATGAGGCACAATGTGGGAAATAAAGTGAAGAAAACTCGCTATAAGTGGATTTATTCATTGATGGGTGATCATCTGAAATGCACCCAACCGGTCCTACTGATGCAGATTTTCATGAATGGAAACAGTAGGCAGCAGCTGACAAAACAATGACTCCCTGTCAGGCTGGTTTGATCGAGGACCCGGTCGTGATTCACACTCTCACAGCACCAATAACAAATGAAAGCTTTGCCAGTAAAGTTTAGACAAAATGTAAAAAAAAGAGATTGTTTCCACTTTAGAGAATGTGTCGTGTTAACCCTTAATGTCGATTCTCCATGTGTGATTTGATCCTGGAATGAGAAACCATGTGAGGTGAACAAGCTTTCCTCCCAAGCATACTCTGCTCAGTTTTAGAGTTTTAAATCCAAGTCAATCCTCAAGCTTTTCAAAACAAGTCTGAGGTCTCAGATCGTTGAGGCAAGGCCAAGTCAGATCAAAAGTGTTGATTGGCAAAACTTGTACATTAAAAATGCAATTAGGTGGAAGTGGTGGCCCCAAGGTTGGGGAAGCAGGATTGTGATTGGACGTTGGTTCGATCCCCAGAACCCAGAAAAGATGTTCAAACAGCAACTTCCAGGTGGGAATGGGTCTAAGAAGCGTCTCAGTGAAACAAAAAGGCAAAAAGAGAAGGCATTTCAAGTCTCTGAATGACGATCAGTTGAGTTAACAGGGCCTTTTTTTGGCTGACACTAAATCCTTTAAACTAATACTAGATGTTGTTATAATACCTGCCTGTTATAGGACCCATGTTATGCTTTTCCAAAGGTAGCAAGTCAAGTTTAAAGTCTACAGCACTGCTGATTTCCTCTCATCTCTTCCTCTGGTGATGTGTTCTTGTTAATCAGTGAGTTCTGCTGCTGTAGCATTTGATTTCAGTGAAAATCTGCAGCCTGGTGTCACCACAGCTAAAGCTGGCATACACACAGTACAGAGAGAGAGGGAGGCTTACTGTGTGTGCCGCCTCGAGGCCATGACAGGAGGAGGATGGGAGAGCAAGCGGTGAAGGATAACAAACCAAGGCACACACACCTCCACACCAAGTGATCTGATTGGCCTTATGTTATCACTCCAACTGAGTTCTTCCTGTTTTGTGTCCAACTCCTTTGGTAACCACAGAGACACTTTCAATGTCATGTTTTTTTTTATTTTCATGGCACTTTTGCCGTTCAAGAGACACATTTAAGCGTAACCAGTTAATCTTAAGATTAATGTGTGCCTGCTGCGTTGTGTTATAACAATTCACGCTGACACACCTTTGACACAGATTTAGAACTCTTTTTTTTTTTTTTGCATAATAGGCATTGCAACACAGGAAATAGAGCAGAGGGGAAAAAAGCACATGCTGCTCACTATTCAGAAAAAACAACAGCAAATGTGACAGAATAGGACATGTTTATTGTTTGAATATAGGAAAAATTATGAGAAACCTAAAATTGTAAACTGACATTCAAGTGTCAATCCCATATGTGATACTCTTTTCTTGCAGGTGTGTTTTTGCAGGTTAGCCTATTCTGCATACTGAAGTGCTTCTCCACACGCTGCTGGTTTATATTAATGCTGGTAATATGCAAATGATGCACACAGAATATTTTGCATGTTGGCGCAGGAGAGGCTACTCATTAGCAGACTATTACCTCCACTTTACGTTAGGCCCTTTGTTATTGAGTTCTGCTATAGGCCTTTTTCACAGCAGGCATTTTGACTTGTCATAGTAGAAAAAGCACTGGTGTTACTTAGAACATTAACGATGGCTCTGTTCCATTTAAGTGCATCAGTGAGCCATGTCACGGTTAATATTATTAACTACACCTGTGGTTTTGTTGATATGACAGAAGTCAGGGGGAAAGTTTTTTACGGGAATAACTTGATGCAGTACATCCATGCAGCTCATGCCTTGTGTGGGCTTGTCTGAAGATGATGCTGTAAAGATAACTTCCTATATAATTCCTCTTCAATTGAAATTCCTGTTTACAAGACAATACAAGGTGCCACCACACACTGTGGCAAAACTCCAAGATCTGTATTATGAAAATACTTGATATGAACAGCCAGTTCCACTAAAACAGATCTTCATGGTTAATACTTTTTATTTTCCTTTTTCAGCACTTTTCACCTAGCCATCATAAGGTCAACATTTTTTACTTTGTTTTATGACCAAATACCTGCAAAACTAATAACATTCTCACCGGCCTAGCTGTACTTTGTATAAATTAGCAAATGTTAGCATGCTAACACTCTAAACTAAGGTGGTGAACATGGTAAACATTACACCTGCAGAACATCAGCATGCTAGCATTATCATTGTTAGCATGCTGACTAGCATCTAGTTAGCGTTCAGGCTAAATGTATCTTTTGTCTCATCATCACTTTTTACTTTTAGTATTTGTGTAGTTACAAACAACGTCTGACCCAAAAAAATGAAAAGACCATTTATGTTAGGATTGTACCTTTTCGAGAACAAGTTATGAGTGCAAGAGGCCTGGAGACATAAATGCATACATGGCTGTCACTGGAAAACACATTTCAATGCTATCATTGCTCACATTCACATAATTTTTAACTGTTAGTAACAAGTCTGTTTTATCACATTTTTAAAATGCACTAATGGAGTTAAATCCCGCAGAGACAACAGGGCACAGTCATGAAATATTTAGTAACAATTCAACATTTTACAGTACTCTTCTTCACAGTTTTTTTTTTTTTAAATATGTAAAACTCTGCATTTAAAAGTCATTTTGGGGTAGACTGAGTGGCAAAAACACAAATTCATCTTTGTTTGGCGTTTCTTGATTTGGACATAACACAGTGCTAAAGTCCACAGATGAAGCTTCCCAGCAAAATGATTTGAAGCAGATGCACTGACACCGCTGACCTGAGGGGACGACTGGCCTTCCCTGTGAGGAGTTTGGCATCTTTGGACGCAGAGACGAGGCGACTGAAGGTGGGGTGGATGTGTCTGAAGTTGTTCTGCAGAGGTGTCACCTGCTCTGCATCCTCCTCTGTGGAGAAGATCTGTGAGGTAAACTGAGCCAGCTGAGGAGAAAATATGAAAGTCAAGTTTATTCACAGCATTTATATGTTGTTGTTTGTTTTTTTTGGTCAGCAAAATTACTTATGAGACATACTTGGGACCACGATATGTAGATGGGGACTTCATACAAAGTCCATACAACCACTTGAGAACATGGAGGGGTGGTGAGGCTGCCATAATAACGGTAATACTGACTCATGTTGTGCTTCGGTAGAAGGCTCATCAGCGGAAATGGCTTGACTTTAGTAGTTTGGCCTTAGGAAAGGATGCACAGCCGTAATAGTACAGAGTTAAAACCAACACAAACAGCAGGCAGGAATTCATTTTCTTTTAGTGTCCTCTAACCTTTGTAAGCAACAGAGGACAGCTTTTGTGATACGAGTCCAAAGTGCACATTGTCTGCGTAAACAACCTGTAAGAAAGGACAAAATCAGGATGCATTTGTGTGAACATAACCCCAAATGCTTGAATCTGTTGACACATTTATGTAAACTGACGTCAATGAAGAATCCAAGGACAGCAAGTCCTGTTGGATCATCCAAGGCTGCTGTCAAATTTGGATGGATGGACTTCATGTTGACTATGTGCATCTAGAAATAAACAAAACAGCATGTTAAAGGGAAGGCAGCGCTGCACCAGCCTGCTGCAACAGTTGGTTGGTGACAGTGTAGAGCTGTCTACTGACCATACTGTACCTCCATCGGGTATCTGCGTCTATCTACCGTGTGCTCCGAGCCGTTGGTGGCCAGGCCTCCCCAGTGGAAGTGCAGCTGGATGGTGTGGTACACATCTGGGAGACCTCCACCGCTCACCGACATGCCACTGCCAACCTGGAGCATGACTGGGAGCAAACACAAACATGTAATCACCAACACAAATGCACACAAGAGACAATACCATACCATGTTCAGGATAGTATCTGCCCGTATAGTCACCAGAGTGTCCGTCGTTTTTAAGAGTCCAGTGTCCTGTTTGGATCGCGTCGAAGCCCTCCAGATGTAAAGATCCCAGAGACTCGTTTCTGGTCATCTGGTGGTCCAGATTTATAGGGGAGTGATGCTCTTCAAGTAAGGGGTGACAAGCCGGGAACATGTCTCCCCATGCATAAGGATCTGGGGATGGCGAAGGAACCACATAAGAACCGAATACACCGTTGAAGGCAGAACAGAAGACGTGTGGTTCTCAACCTGGGGGTCAGGACCTCTCCATGGGGTCGCAAGATGAAACCTCAAAATTATTATTGTGATGGCAAAGAAGATAAATACTGAATCTTAATTTCCTGACCTTGGAAACAGGTCTGTAAGTTGACTAAGTCATTTATTGACAAGGCCCATTTAGTAGCTGTTCCAGAGCTTTCGATCATGTCATCTTTACACGCCGAGCTGTCGTCAAATTGTATAGTAGCTGTTCAAATGTTCAAATACTATTCTGTTTTTCTTTCTTGTTTTGGTGAGTACTATTTCCAAAGTGAAGAGTGCGCCAACCCACTCAAAATATCTGCTGAGCAAGACTGCATGATGCCATCAAAATCTCCAGAACAGCTAAGTGGACCTTGTGTGAAATAGCTCTGTCAAAGAAAGAAAGAAAAAATGCTACTCAAATTTTGCTCCTTTTTTTCAAATATTTTCTTTCTTTCCTTGTGAAATACTTGATTGAAGATTGCAAGAAGACACTGCTTCATTTTAGTGATCATCAACCAAAAGTAGTTTAAAAATGAATAAGTATCAGAAGTTTAATTGTATAAAATCATAGTCTATTTCAGCTGATTAATATTGCCCATTGGCTGGTGAAATATTCACAAAAAAAAAGGGAACATGGTACTAATTTCACATTTTAATAAGAGATCATATTCTTGAACTTCACTCTCCGTGTTTTAAGATTAGAAAGTAGTTCATAGGTTACTTACCACAGTGTTGCTCATTATAACAGTAGTCCTCTGGAATATAAAATTGCAAAAATGTTGACAAGCAAAACTCTCAATCAAAATTACGTAAATAAAATGTAGCTTTTGTCATCTGAGACTCAAGCAGGACCCTCACCAGAATTAACGTTGATCGAAACAACAATCACCAGGAGAGCAGCAGTCCAAATCATCGTAGGATCGTAGCAGTCCGATGGATCCAGACAGGTGTCAGTATCTGAGGTAGAGGGAGATCAGCGCGAACGTCCTACTTAAATAGGCGCGGAGGAAAAAGCTGAGTTTTATTTTCTCCTGGTCTAATCAGTGAACCGTGTCATTACCAGTCTAGTGGTCTTTTCTGATCAACAGGCTCATTGATGCAGGGCAGCCCCCCCCCGTCAGCATAGATGCACAGTGACCAGTAACAAGACCCATTCATCTCATGGGAAAGTGTAGCATGCTGAATTAGAAGGGAACAGAATATATATGGCTTCATGTAAGAGGCATTAAAAAAATGACCATTTAACTCCCTCAGTAGTAAAACAAGACATTTAAAAAGGTTTCCTTTTAACTCCATTATTGTCCACCACAGTAATATTAAAGCACTGAAGGACACCATTTCTTTCAAACATAAAAATAATGCATCTGTGGAGTTTATTTTTTTTATCAGAAAATAATCTAAATATATAGTCCTTCGAGTAAAAAAGGGGTATTATGAATTGTCTTTTCACATAAAATAATTAATAATAATAATTAATTAAGTCATTTTCTGAAATTGTGATCTAAAAAAACTCTGGCTCCTTTATTTTTAGACACAAGTGTAATAAGTTTCACAGTCTCATAAATTCAATCATCATCTCAACTGAGCAGCTCAGCGTTAAGTGTTACGTCTCTCCCATCCAGGAATAGATCATGTGATTCTGTCACTACTCGGCCCGTGCGAACAAAGCCGCTTTTCTTCAGCGACAATACTTTCCAGAAGGGTATCGCTGTCTCTGCTCTGCCCACTGCCATATGAGTCACTGTGAGGTGCACTATATCCACTTTCTTTAAATTATTTGAATCTTTTGGTTGCGGTGGATTGGATTTATCAGACTACCTCCATCTCACTGTTGGGGGATTTCCCTGCATCCCACCTTAATCCTCTTCTGTGACATTTAGTCACAGCAGGCGGAGGGATTTCCTTGACGAGTCAAAGGACTCACAGAGCAGCTAAATGTCGTGATTGATGAGGTTCAACATAAGGTTCAGCATGATGCTGTGTTCAAACCCACTGACGCATGAGTCTTCCATCATGGTGCAATTTATTTGGCATTTGATTAGATGTACATCTACCTCAAAAAAACACAAGCCCCCGCCCCCCTGCAAATTAAGCTTCTTTTTTTAAATGTAAAGGCTATGAAATAAAAGACATGAAATGAAGAATTTTTTGTATTATACATAAAACATTTCAAATCCAGTAAAATTAGTTATCACGCCACCATAGTCTAGCACAGAAACTACAGTGTAAATGCAGCTGTTGGGTTCATGGGCAGGTTTTTTGATTCATACGGAGATGTGAAATTATATGCGAGCCTACTGTACAGGACCGACTGTTGATCTAAAAATGTTTATATCAAAAGAATAATCTCTCAGCATGCCAAAAGAAAAAAAACAAACAAAAAAAAACCATGCACTAAAAAGCAGGTTGAAAAATAAAACCAAACAAACTTGATGGGGGGAAAAAATAAAATTAACCATCTCCTAGACACACACACATGCACACAGTACTTTTTTTCCCCTCCATGACATTTTGTTTGTTGGATAATCCACTGTGGATTGTCTATGCCAAAAAATAAAATTATAAATGGGGAAAATAAGCTTCAGCACAAAATAAAGATGTTTTATACATTCAGACACACATTTACAGCTGGTTTTCTTGAGTCAGATCAAAAGTGGTTTGAATGCTGGTGGCTGTGGGTCGACCGATCTAACTTCTTCAGGCTCTGCAAAAATTCATCCTTGAGAAAATCAAACGATTGTCATCATAACAAGGGTCTAACAAGTTTATACTTTTCTTCTTCGTCTTTTTAAATGCGAGTAACAGACCCATCAACACCAAACAGAAAACGACTTGCAGCTACCACTAACTGAGATAACTGGTGTATCGCGTGAAGAATCGCACATACAAAACAAATTGGGAAGGGGGGGGGGGGGGGTCAGCATTCAAAATGTGACAACTTAGAAATTTCTTCCCCTCCCCCAATAACAAACAAACAAATAAACATACAAAAAAAACAAAAAAAAAAAAACTTGATTTAATCGAGAGATGAGCGTGCAAGAACGTTGAGCTTTGAGTCACTAAACATAGTTCAATTAGCAAAAACACGACTATCCTGCAAAGAGTTGATGATAAAAGTAACAACAATGGGACCTTCTGCATTATTAAATGACTTCATGATTGGAACAGTTATTTTAGATAAACTGACTTGTCTCAAATTCAATGAAGGGACATCATCCCTAGTCTTCACACATGCACTTGAAAAGCTTCAGCGGGGAGTTCAGACTGCGTGTATCCCACAATATAACAATAAAGATTACAGCCTGCACTCAAATTATCATCAAAAAGAACACAA
Source organism: Micropterus dolomieu (assembly GCF_021292245.1). Taxonomy (NCBI): domain Eukaryota; kingdom Metazoa; phylum Chordata; class Actinopteri; order Centrarchiformes; family Centrarchidae; genus Micropterus; species Micropterus dolomieu. Next base: position 15,243,037 of record NC_060162.1, on the reverse strand, counting down.
TACCAAACTCAGATATTTATCAGTACCCACAACATTCCTTGATACATAATGCCTTGTCAGCATGACCTAATAAAAACCCTATAGCAGGAAACTAACCGTACCTTCTTGCAAGGTTAAACCTCTTTATTACAAAAGATCTTTTGCTGCAAATTTGCGCTATAAACCTGGAAGACAGCTTCATGTTTCAGACTAATAAAGTGAGGGGACAGTAGATTTTTATGAGCGAGTAGAAATCGAGATCTGGGACATGTCGTGACAGACGGTGCTGATGAGAACTTAATCGTTAAGCCTGACAGCTCAATAGAGATGCGTCCGTTTGAACGACAGTATGATGCAAACAAAAACGCACAAGGATCTATAGCTGGCTTCACTGCCCATTGGTCATTCTTCACCTTGTGTCGGACTGGGACACACAAGTATAACAAATTTGACCGGCACAGACCTGAGAGGGTATTTACATCAGGGCTTCTCGATCAATCAGGCCAACTCTGAGATGTTTGCTCAAATGTAGTGTTTTTTTCTTCTTCTCTGTACCGACACAGTCCTGTCTCTGCTCCCTCAGATGCCAGTGTCTTAAAAAAACAACAACACTAAGGCCAACTGCAGAAGAGTCTTCCGAAAGAGGGCATCCTCGCATCGCTGTAACACCTCAAAGACACAGGCTGCTTCTGATATGCCTGTAAACCTTTCCTGCCTGCAGTCAGCATTTTGATAAACGACACAAGCTGCGTCGTCTCCCTGCACAGAACGCACTCATGACCTTCCTCCACCAGCAGGTAATGTCCGGATACAGCTCCCTGCCGTCCATCCACAGTCCTATACTACGGTGCTGAGGGTGGAGATACAGTCTGTGGGCATGGAGGCGGAGGCGGGGCCATCTGTCGGAGTGTCGGGCCCCACCAGGAGGGTGCTGCTATCTATGGAGTCCTCCCTCTCCTGAGAGGACGGCGCAGAGCCTGGCGTTGGACCAGAGGCGTTGGGAATATCAGCCTGGAGCCTGTCTCCCATGGCGTTCATCTGGCTTGGCACCATGGAAACCCCTCGGTGTCCTGCAGGTAACAACAAAGAGAGGAAATGAAGATGAGAGCTTAACACTCTGATGAGACACCTGGATAACAGGATCAGCGCCTACCAAGGTCCACATAGAGGAGGCTGTCTGGGTTGATGGAGGCCTCATACGGAGGAGGGGGGTCATCAGGGTGTTGGATGTCGGGGTATTTGTAGGCTGCGTACGGTGGAGGAGGCTCCTGGAAATGGAAAGCGCCTCCCTCTCCATCATCAGACAGATGCAGGGGAGTGAGGCCGGTGCCAAAGACATCCGGGCCGTAGTCAAAGCCTGGTACTCGTCTTCCAAGGTTAAAGTGATGCACTGAGCAAATAAAGAAAACAAGAGGGGATGATGGAAAAATACTGCTAAACAGCGCTTACATAACACCACAAAACCAAAGAAACAGCACAAACTTAATTGGCATGAAAAAGGAGAGGGTTTTACGTGACTGGATGTATCTATATGGATTTAGATATCTGTCTCTCTGTCTGTCTCTCCACACACACACGCATGTATGTCTACATGTATGTATGTTTTCCTTGATATTGAGTTACGAGGAGCCTGAATGGTTGCTCAAATAAATAATGACCGTTATAAAAGAACACTTGTTTGTAACAAATTAAGGCAGGTTGGGGAACACCATTAATTTTTAAATTTAATTAATTCTTCTTGTGTATTGCACTGCTTTAAAATGATTAGAAAATAAAAACTCATGCACTGCAGTTAATTTAACTGAAAAGTCTCATTACATAACCAAATGATCATCATTTAGAGTCTCCAGCAGGCTTAATGCTCACAGTTTCCTCCAATCAGAGTTTCAATGCGTTCACGTCTCCGCTGACGGAGTCTGTGCACCATGAAGAGCAGCAGAGAGAGGATGAGAAAGGACGAGATGCAGCTGACGATCAGTCTCATCCCGCTGGCCATCGAGTCAAACAGACTGTTTCCATCTGAGGGAAAGCGAAGAAATAAGGACATCACCTGCTGCAAGCCCACTGGTATGAAATGATCTGGGGGTGTCATGCTCCTGAGTGTTCATGTATGAAGATTAGACAGTTTGTCCAAAATCACACAGACACCTCTTTTGTGAGTTCATGATACAATATGCTGTATTCAATGCTGTAGATTTGGAGAAGCACCACCTTGTGGGACTGTTACACGGAAATGACTTCATGTCAACAGTTTCTATGCACCAGCTACCACAAACTGGTGGCTGAATGTCCTTGAGTATTCGCAGGGGGAAAATACTCTGCTAAAGTGAGATATAGCTGTAATCAGCGAGATGTAGGCAGTACCTGGGTCGAGGCAGGTGAACTTGCAGCACTCTTTGGGATCCTTGCGGAAGTGCTGGCAGCCCTGCGGACGCTCACACAGCGCAGCTACACACATCTCAGGCTCACCGTCATGACACGTGCAGCTCAGACACGGGTCGTCCCCCTTAGGGGTGAAGTAGTAGCCCTCGTTTACAACATTGTCTTTTATATCCACGCACGTTTGCCCTGTCAGGGAAAATATAAGATCAAGACACAGTCCAAAATAAAACATTGCGTGACTGATGGAAAGGATTAAATGAGCACATACTTCTCTTGCAGAGGAAGGGGAACTTCTTGTAGCAGTTCTCCGCGTGCCAGCTGTGCAGGCCTCGTTCATTCATGCTTTTGATCTGAAAGCGCTGCAGCTGGGCACAGAAGACATTGTCCTGGGTGGGAGATGCCTCCCCAAAATTGGTCAGACCCTCAGGTGGCAGAAACACCTGCATTGATCCTGAGAGGGAAGAAAAAGAAACATTTTTTAAGCATTACAGTCAAGTTACAGAACAGTAGTGAGCTTTCCAGTATTATTTATCTTTATTTATTTAAGAGTAAAGCCAGGTACCCTTATATGCTACCTCCCAGCGGCCCTCGAGGGAGTGGTTCTGATTGGTGATCACATACTGGTAGCCCACCCAAAACCTTAAAGACAAACAAAACAAGTAAATTACTACAATATTTAAATTTACTATTTCAGCATTTATGCATAAACCATTATTAATAAGCACTGCGACTGTTGGCCACTAGATGGCGTGCAACCAATGACTAGAGCACACTCTCTCCCTCACTTCTGCAGGAACATAATGATCCTTTGACTGTATATCTTATTTCATGAAAACACAAAAATGGCAAAGCACAAGTTTAATAATTAGAAAAGGACATTTGCACTTTAAAGATTTTGATCTCTAAAGACTGAATGGAGTTTGTAGTGAGCTCCCTTTACTGTAAATGAATGAAAGCATGGCATGCATGTTCAGCCAGCCGTTTTCTGCATAAAGGCCAAATAAAAAGGCAAAGAAAGAGTTTAGAGGTTGGACAGAGCTGCACACAGGGGTAGAAGCATCTGAAAAGTCTTAGTAGTGTCTGGTCTGTAATCAGACTATGTTAAGTGGTAAATATGAAGAAACATCACAAAAATATGATTAATAACCATGAAGTGAAGCTCTATCAAGAAGTTCTCAATAAAAAGGCTTCGACTGATTTATAAAACAAAATACTCACTTGCACTGGTCTCTGCGCTCACAGACTTTGTCGTCAAAATCCACCTCGATCTTCAGTATGAACTGCAGCTCCTCGTTGGTGACAAACGTAGCCAATGAGCCGTTGACTTTCTGACAAGTATCCACAGCCTGCCAGTAATTCTCGTTCCTCAGATACACTTTGTAACAGCTGGCCGTCTTCTCGTAGTGGTGCCACCCACTGGGGCATTTCTCTGTGGATGGGTAATAAAACTTTAAGCACTGTGCTTGCTGAAAGCTGGGTTCTAATGCAGAATCAGCAACAATATAATCAACTAAAATCAAAACGGGTGGAGAGCGACGGGAAATGCTTACTGTTGAAGCGCACAGGCTGAGCCACACCAATGACGTCTTCTACCTGGTCATATCCATTGCCAAAACGAAACCTCTCCTCCTTAATAGCTGCGAAAACAAACATGGACACGTTTTTTACCCAACCTGTATTTGTGTTTATTAAAAAGATTTCTATAGAACTTTTTTTTTCCCCCAGGCAAGGTTGCACAACATAAACCAATGTGGTTTATGTTGTGCAACCTGTTAAAAGCCTGTGATATAACGAGTCTTTTTTCATTTGATAGATAAAACACATGAACTGTCAGTGCTGCTTGCAACATTTCGAAACGTAAAGTTTGTGTCTTAACCACCAAGAAGATCCAGGAAGCGGATACAGATTTGAGGAAGATACAAGCAGAACCACAGAAGGTCACTTTATTGACATTCAAACTGTGCAGATTGTAACTGTGCTTGTGTGTATCATGACATGGGGAGTCTATAGTAATTACAATCTAAAATCCCAGACTGGACTACATACAGTTTTTCTAAGGGGACTGAGATCTGATTGACATCAGGATGAATCTCCTGTGAATATTCTGCCCAAATATCATAACTAGTCCTTGGTTTTTATACAAGAATATGTGTTGAGGAAGGAGTTGCACTAGAAACAACAATAATATATAATAATAATAATTTCTCTATAAACGGTGTAATCCGATGTCAAATCTTTGATATCATGCCAACAGTGCCAAAACGCAAACTTCACCTATAAACAAATGAACAGGAAGAAGAAAAGGGGAAACATTTTATCAGTGGAATGATTAAAAAAAAAATATAATAATAAAAAACAGAAGCAGGCAGATTACTCACATGTTGAAAAATAGCTGACATTTAAAGGTGATTTTTCATGCAACACTGTAGGCTGATAAACTCAAATAAACTCAGTGTTCCCTTGATTCAGCAAATTATAACCGTTGTCAGAATGAGCAAAAATTACAGGAATTACAGGTTATAAAAACAGCAGCACTGTTTTCTGTAGCAGGAGTTTCATCTGCTTTGAATTACCAAGGAAGAGCAACTCAGCTCCCCAAAGTAAGACATAAATTGAACTGAAAACATGACATTTAGAGAAAAAAAAAAAACCCAACTAAAAGCTTATAATTTCTTTACAGTTATTGTAGTTAGTTCTATTGTACATCTCCATCTTTAGCTTTAATGAAATTGTTTTTTTGTTTGCAACCTGGCTTACTTTTATACAGTCTGTGTTTGTGTTTCCTCTTTAACCTGCATTGACGTTATATGGCTGAACAGTTTCCCCCTGGTATTTGTCTGGCTGGAGTTAGTGTGTGAGGGATTGCTCCACCTTGCCACATTATTCAGCAAAGAGCTAATCCCAAACAAGAACATTGATTTCCATGCGTGCTGTTGATTTAGCTGACAATAAGCCCTCACTGGGGCATGTGTGTGAGCATTGTTTGTTTTTTTTTTTCCCCTCTTGCATTTCTCTGTGAAACCACAGCTACTGTGCGCATACGGAACAACGTGTAAAAACACAACATGAACATGTAGAATATACAGTGTAGGGATTTGAGGTAAGTACCTTTTATTGGTGAGTAAACAAAGACTGGCTTTCTGCTTCAGCATGCGGCGCTGTCTGTGATCTTTTAAAAGTCCAGCCTTCGTCTGTTCTCTAAATGTGGTTTTACCAAGGAATGAACAGAGTCCAGTGTAAAACCTCAATCACTATACAGTGTTGTTGGCAGGCCTGCGGTGTTAACTCAAAGGCATGATGCACAACCACTGCTGTATGGAGGTCACATGCTGTACTCAATCCTTTCAGTAATTTCTATTATGCGGTCAGAGATCTGGGGATAAGGTCTCTCTGGATTTAAGAGGGGAAAACAATAGGATTTCGCTCAAAGGATTAGCACTGCAACATCCTACGCAGTGTTGAAGAGATCAAGAAACGCTAAACAAAAACACAGACACATGTGCAGCCACTCAGAATTTAACTCTGCCATCGGACGCTGTCAGTCCAGAGCTGCTAGTCCTTTATTTTGATTCACTGTGGTGGATTAGTGGGACCTTTTCAGACCTGCAGACTCAAACCACGTCTGAGCCGTTTTATTAAAGCAAATCAGCTGAATTGAGATATGTGTGAGGGTTTTATTGTGCCACACACACTAAAATATGTATATATATGACTGGGTCGTCCTTCAGTTCAGTCAGGGATGCATTTACAGGCCGCTCCTGTTACTGAACATCTGAATATTGTGTGATCAGGTCCCAGTGCGTCCTTAAAGTGTTCTGAGTGCGTTCACACCTGTGTGTGTAGAGCTGTCCAGCTGTGACCCGATCAAGTGTGAAAAGGTCCTGGGCATTGCTATTCTTTCCAGAAATCAATCATGTTATGGGTGTTAGGTAACAGAGTGGGTGCGAAAGGGCTTAAGTGAATTAAACTTACGGGGACAGTCCATCTCGTCACTCTTGTCCTCACATGCTGTCCAGCCGTCACACTGCCAGGACATTGGGATACACTGCATCTTCCCACTGCGGCAGGCAAACTGCCCAGGGCTGCAGCGCTGCTCTGAAATACAACAAGAGAGTTTGTGTGGTCAAAGCTGCACGTGACGGCGCACTTCTCCGCACAAGAGGAAAACATTTTAAGTCTGAGTTCAGCGGAGCACTGAATGAGGCCACGTGTGCTTTCAACGGCATCTGAAAAAATAAGAGTTCTTAAGATGGTGAGAGGGTGAACATTTGGGCACACAAACAGATTTTTAAATGTTGCTTCCTGATAGCGACTGGGTGCAAACAGAGAAAAATCACTGTCAAGTAAGACCGGCGCTACCACTGCACCGATGACATAAACAGAAGATACTGGACTCTACAGTGAAATACTGACACGTATTAACGTCTAACGTCCTTCAGCAACACAGTCTGTGCTAAGTGCATCTCCATGCCACATGATTAGGAGACGCAAACAGATCCCAACAATGTTCTTGATGCTCGGGAGAAAGTTCAACCGATCGCCATGCTCTTGTTTTTAAGAGGTTAAAATATAAACTATATTAGATACCTAGAAAATAATTATTTTTTTTAGAATAAATGCAGATTGTAAGATTGTGACACAATCACATGTGTTCAGGCTTTAAATGTTTTTTTGCATGAGGTTTCTTATTACTATCTGAAAATATTTAAGGTCAGTAATGCTTTGAACTGAAGGAGCTGCTGATAAATTCTAACAAAATGATCAGACAGCCACTACACTAAAAGACATACTGCTTGCTTACCTGACAATAATCTTGCCAGAGCTAGCCGTGGACCTGAAACAAATAAACACAATAGAGTGACTATCCTGTATGTCAGCGTGCTATCTTTCAGGATTTCTTAAACTGCACTTGTGCTAGAGTAATTTTTAAAAGAAAAAAGTTGAAAAAAAGACAACATCCATCCTGTTTGTGCTGCTCATTATGTTGTCTATAAGTAAATTATTATTTATGAAGTCAACAATTCTCTGGCATATGTCAGTGCTCAGTGATTTCCCCAGTTGCTTGCCCAGTAGAGGGTACATCTGTTCTTGGATACAGGTGGTGCACCTACAATGGAGCAGGACCACCCACTCACCCGACAAATATGGCAACACTATTTTTAAAAGCTCTGAGCTATTTCAAGTGACTATTGTTGCATCTGTGTACCAAACACCACCAGGTGACATGAACCCACACAAACTACACTTTAAGCTTCCCACGGAGCGAGGCCACAACACACACTGGGCTTTAAAAGGAGTGATTAAAACCGGTCTTTGTTCAACTCGAGTTCTGACAGCAGCACAAATAAGCCTCAAAAAAAAAAAAAAAAGAGTGACTTGGAAAGGCACTGAAACATTCAGATTTCCCACATAAGGGCAGATTCACTATTTTTTTCAATGTGGATGTAATTAAATGTTTCTCCATTATTTACAACCATCAACAAACAAACCAACTGGACGATTACTCAGACCTTCTAAAGAAAAACATAAACCTTGCTTTATCTGGTCATATTGATTTCTTTTTGCGTCCTGTTTATTGCATGGCCCAAATGTAGCCGAGTGAAACAAGGTTAATGAAATGATTTAAAAGAAAGGTATTGGTTGTAATCCGGTTTTTACTTGTATACAACATAGACCAGTCTATTTATGCTGTGAGCTTCCTGTTGTGCAAAAAGTTCATGCATGGTGCTTGCTGAAGGCCTAAACCTTTTCCTCACTGCAGTATGTTTAAACTTACTTTAAGGACGCCAACGCTAAATTAGTCTGTGCTGTTAACTATGATTAATGAGAACGCTTAAATAAGGTCTGTGTTGAAATGAAGTCAAACTATCTGACTTTGATGCAGATCGCCTTAACTCTGCCTAAATGGTGGTCATCTCTGACACAGCAGACGTCGCCTTGTCTTAATGCTAAGTGGATTGAGACACATTACAGACCGGTCTCAGTCTCCTGGACCTGAATGCATTAGCGCTGATCCCATCGAGCCTGAATGTGTGTCAAATTGACAGAAAACTAAGAGACCATGTATCCCAAATACACTGGAGAGGGTTTGTGATGTTAATAATTAATTAATAAAAAGTATTTATACAACTGTTTGTGAAAAGACAAGGTTAGAAAATGCTTATGGCTTTCAAAGGTAATAAACCAATCCTCAAGTGCCTGGAAAGATATTACAATTATGTGTAAATATCTCCATCATATTTAATCTACACTCTCATAATGTTTCCACTTGCAAATCTCCTGTAGACAATAACACTTTTTTTTTTTTTTTTTACACTAGCTTTGTGGGCATTTTCTGTGGCTGCCAGGCAATCCGACAAATCCAAAAACAGCTGGTGACTGTTTATTTCAAATGTAGCGGACATTTTTTAAGCTATATCTGCATGTGCACAGGACTAGAAAATAGGTGCCTGGTTTGTGGTTCCTTATGCCTGTGGTTTGAATATAGACTCGCTGCCTGCACAGATCAGTATTCACGCTCTCTGTGCTTTTCTGATAAATGCTGCACAAGAGCAGCACGAGTAGAATTTATTCAGATACCAGCAGCCTACTACTTTAGGTTATCAGATGTTATATGTTGAAGTGCACTTCCCTTGTCATCATCTGAACGTCCTGGTGATGGGGCACCTGAATCGGCTGCATGAAAGCTCATCTTTTCCTCTCTGTTTGTTGGGATTTTATTTATGAAATTGTACTGCACACATTTGATAACTAGGTTGATGTTTCTTTCCCTGGGCAAACTAGAAGAAGACCACTGATGGTTCAGGATATTCACAATGCAAGGTGGCGTGACGTGCTTGACATGCAGCAAAGGTTACTGCTGTACACACAGTAAGGCATCTGCGTGATGGGTTGGGAATAATGGGGAGTTTCCCCTTTTTGAAGGCCACGGGCAAGCAAGATGAAATCATCTCTTATTAAGGCTATTTCTCTCGCAAGCTTTGAATTTTGTAATGTCAAGCCTACAAATGAGTGAACGCTGGCTACCCTGAGAAAAGTGAGCCTTTGCATCTCTTACATAACCACCAGGACAATACAATAAAAGACTATGAGACTGCCCCAACTTTGTCCCTCTGAAGTATAAACGGCACAGCGAACAGGCCTTGTGCTCATGCTGCATCATCTCCAGCCATTGATGATTCACATAAATGCCGAGGCACTCTGTTAAAAGTGCTTAGTGGATATGTCCCTTCATTTCTTTTTCCTTTTATACCACCTCACATTTTAAAACCAATATATTTTCTCTTCACAGTGTGGATGAAAGCACTCCGGGTCAAATTCTTTCGAGCTGTTTGGTTTGCAAATAATTATAGATAGGCAGCCTATATGTAAGAAAGCCGTTTTAGGGTAGGTAATTATTACGTGTCACTGGCTTCCAAGAAGTTAATCACATATTTTTGTTTTTACTCTGCACTGAAAGGTTCAACGCGTTTAGTTCAGTACCAATATGACAATGTCAATACTTAATTGATTAAAATAATGGTAAACAGATCTGCTCTAATATACAGAGCTGTACTGCTGACGTTTACCAGTAGGAGAAAAGGTTAACTGGTTATTAAATACATAAGAATTAATTCATTTCAATAAATGTAAGCATCTAATGTGTTCCAGGGATAACAAGTATGAACTTTACTGACCTGTGGCAGAAACCAACCATAGTCTATTTGCAGGCGGCTGGTGGGGTATCAGGTGCAAGATACTTGGCTTTCAAACGTTTTGTCAGCCTGACTGAAACCCTGCTGCCCTGTGACTCCGTCTGTCTCCTTCCCTGACATTTTCCTCAATGTACACTTTCAATTGCTCAACAATAGGACAGCTGCGTGAGCAGGATGTTGCGAAACATTTCAGGTGTGACCGTGGAAAAAGTCTTGCTCATGAGCCAGAGGTCTGCGGAAGGTCAGTGCTGTCTCACTGACTCCTGCAGCAAGAAATTATGCATCTGTGCTCTTGTAACTTCTAATTGCTGACAGGTGAATAAAGCTGAAAAACTGGCAAAAGAAACAGCAATCAATAGACCTTGTGCCCTTAGAAAGACAATCATAATGTATGTGTTAATGTCCAGGGTTGAAAACTACAGGCTGCACCCGGTCACAAAGATTATTTTATGACAACCCATTGATTTACCAATCACACTGGAGACATCATCTATCATATCAATCAACCTGTCTTATCAACAATGAGTGATTTCCACAAGTCATTTTCAAATGTTTGCTTCCATTGTCTTTTTTTAAAACAAAAGTGCATCATTGCAAGTATTCGTGGCAGTATTTTAAGTCTTCTCACTGCAAGTTAACTATCTGCTGCAACTGTAGTCTCGTCAGTGGGGCATCAGGTTAACAAAAACATCTGACCGACCACGGATTAAGTGTGTCAAAACTACAGCAAACTTTTTTGTACCCAACATGCTGTGATAAACCAGCTGCCGGCCTATCCCCGTCGGCTCACTCTGCCCACAGACAATAAACAAAATTGAGCAGACTGGTTGTTCAAGCTGATGGACGTTTTTCCAACGGTTTGAGATTTCAGTCTTGCAGCAGCCACAGGACATGCACATGTTCTAACCACAGAGCCACTGCACTGTCCTGGTCATGTGTAGGCTATTTGATCATATCCATTTCCGTTTTTACATTTGTCAGGTACTTTTGAGTAATGCAAAACCCCATTGGAGAGCCATTATTTTCATGTGAAACTTGCTTTGGTCATTAGAAGTGATTCAGATTATATTTTGAATTAAAAGCCCTTCGAATATTTGGCGTTCTCCCTCGAATGGAGGTGCAAAATGTTGACATTTTAATGTTGCCTGGTTCTCAGACAAATATCCAGACCTGGTTGAACAAAACTCAAGGCTTTTACCAAAACAGCCATTTGGATCTGTGACAGTAACATTAGAAATAATCTTTACAAGGCCCTTATCTTGCTTGCGAAAACCTGCTGTGGAACAAGTGTGAAAATCAGGCGTCAATTATAAAAATCAGACATTTTCTGAAAAGTCTGTGTCCACACAAAGTGAAAAAAATACAGTTAACTACAGTTAACCTTCCCTTTTCAGGTTAGTTTATGCCGGTTATAAGTCACATAAACAAAAAGGTGCTGTGTTCACTCTTTACCTTTAGAATAAATATTCTTATTTGAAAAGGACTACAGTTATAACTGTAGTGCAAATGAACCACAAAGAGCCTCCTAAAATGAACTTAATGTCTGTCCACCAACCAAACCATCCATCGTCAACCGCTTATCCTGTGTACAGGGTCGCGGGGGGGGGCCTGGAGCCTACCCCAGCTGACATTAGGCAAAAGGTCGCCAGTCCATCGCAGGGCCACACATAGACAGACAACCACACAGAAAGGCCGGGGGTTTGAACCCACAACCTTTTTGCTGTGAGGCGACAGCACCACCCACGAACCGAACCTCTCCACAGAAATGAACAATAAAAAGGTCCATGCAGTGTTGTGTGTAACATGTTATCTGGGCAGGGAGTTACTCTGTTGGATTAAGCCAAACAATAATGTGCTTATCCATGACTTGACCTGATAACACTTTCCAAATCCCGACCGCCAAGCCACATGATAGTCGGGATCACAAGATGCATTTCTTTTCTTGCGGCTTCAAAAAGGTATCCATGCGAGGCTATGCAAGTGCTTGCATTCAAAGCACGAGTACAGGCTTTCAATCCAGACAAATCATGTAAAATCACGGTCCACTCTGATTCATAAAATACTGGCATTTTGTGACTAACGTGACTACCTGAAGACACCTTCAGTGTAGCAGCACTGTACTGGAAGTGGTAAGATTACTTTAAACAAACATGCACAGTATGCATTTCCTTATTAGGGGGCTTGTATGGTTTGGACTGTGTCTGCAGTCTGTGTTGCACACAAACACAAAAGGATTGTTATGCTGCGATCCAAAGAAAAATATTCATTCTCATCTCTTTTATCAACTTAGAAGTCACATAACGATGGTCCAAAGCATCTTTAGGACAATTCCATGACAATTGCATTACTGTTTTTTTTTCTTTTTTATTGCTCCGATACGTTTAACTGTGTAGCTAAAGGATGAGTCAATGGGAGGCAGTTTTACTGATGCAGCAGCATGAATCTCTGACATGCATTTCAAATTACAGCTTCACTGCTAAGCGGACAAACCATGCCGTGATGTGGTTGAGGGTAAACACACCTTGGCTCAATTGTTTACACACCTTTTATTATTTACAAGAGTTAAGATATCCACCTTTTATGATATGAGTCAACACAAATATTTTAATATATTGATAATTTCTCAATCCCAATGCAGCTGTTTATATAAGCGTTAAAACTAGCTAAATTATAAAACAGAAGCAAAGGTCTTTATTTGGAACAAACAAATATCGTTAACTGTTTTTTTTAGAGAAATAATGTGGATATGTGGGCTGGATGACGTTACATGTTGTCATTTAGTGGTAGGTTTTTAGCTTGCCTACTGCCACAGTACCGACAGCGAGGCGGTTCTCCACGCTGCCCAGCAGCAGCTCAGTTTAGAAACTACCGGAGGCCGTGGTTTACCCAGCAGGCCTTTCCGCCTGACCCGCAGCTTTCCGTTCACAGCTGTAATCTGTTTCTCCCACTTCCGAGCCCACGGGGGGAAAACAATTTAAATTTATAATAAATTTACCTGTCCGTGGTGGGTCCGTTAGCGTGAGGACGAAGAGAAGAGAGAAGAGGACGAAACTGCTGCTGTCAAGCTTCGGCAACATTTATCCTCCATTCATAGTAACTCCTCTATTCAGAAATGTTTTAAAAAATATATACCGAAGATCTGCACTGCCGCCGCCCTCTCCGGGTTTATAACGGTAAACACTTAACACAGTTTACGCTCATTTTTATGCACTCAAAGCGGCAGCTAACGAAGAAAAATAGCATATATGAAGCATAGTCGCTCCAGATTGTGGTTAATCTGTCCCTGCAGCTAACGTTAGCTCGCTGGCTCAGCCGTTAACGTCGTCTGTCCTCCAGCGCTGCTGCTCGGTGTGAAGCGGCGCTGGTCCAAGATGGCTGCGGCCTCCCATCATAACAATCCCAAACATGGAACAGGCTATCAACTGGAGGAGCTGCCGGGGCGGAGTCTAGCAGATTACACCCAGGGTGACACACGAGAACCAATGTGAGTGCGTGTGTGTACCCGTTGAGATTACAATGTGATGAATCCGACAAAATATTATCACTGGTTGTCCTGAGCGGATGGCATCGACACACGGATGAGTGGCGCAGTTTATCACACAGCTTCGTGCGAGCTGCTGACACACTGCACTGTGTGTTTTCCGGTCCTTGTCACACATAGCAGACGACTTTGATGGAGTGTTGTTGTGCTAATTAAAAAGCTTATGAAATGAAAACAGTTTTCCTCAAGGTCACAAACGTACGTGAATCCATAGCATTCATCACCCCAGTTAAACAGAGATTTATTCTAAAACCAAGTTATTTCAACAAAGCAGTCGTGGGATTTGCCCTTTCTTATGGGATCCTAGATAACTTTTTTTATTTAAGAGCCATCATTATTATAATTCTACCAGGAATGTTATTTGATTTGCTGTCTTATGCCCTTCCTCTGTCTGATGAGCCCATGTGTTTAAGGAAATGTTATGGCTTACTTTTGTTAACATATTGGGAGTTACAGACTGGGGACAAATTAAAGGAAAACACTGAATTAAAGAGTGGAGAAACATATCAAATACAGATGTTTCAGTGCACCAGGGCTCATCAAATGGACGTTAATATGCTACAGCCTTAACAGTCACCAGAGCTCAACCCAGTTTCACATCTATTTTAGAATTTGGACCAACATGTTTAGACAACACTAATCGTCAAATCAATTTAGTGCTGTGTCAGATAATCTCTGATGCTTTATTACCCTCTGTTGTGTCTAGCTGTTTGTTTTTCTTTCCATCTACTGCACTTAGGTCTCTCTTGCAAAAGATAACTAGATCTCATTGAGATTACCTGATTAAATAAAGTATATAAATGAGGAAATATCTTGTGGAGGAATGGTGTACATCCGTCCAATAGAATTCCATAGATGTGGCAAGGAGTACGGAGCCTCGTGGTGGCCTCTTGTCACCCATCTGTATGTACTGTATTATGTCTTAACAGCAGTTTTTCGGCTTAAAGACCAACTTCAATAAATGCAAACCCATCTTTTCACTGCATTTGTGTCAGGACCCAAATCAAAAGGGACACATTTTCATAAATATACATATTAAACATTCACTGTACTGAAATGTAAAAAAACCCCCAAAGGTTTAGGTATAATGTCTACAGCTCAGTCAAAATTACGTCTATGAACCATGACTCCTGCGTGTGCGTTGACTAAATCTTGCCTTAGGGGAGCCTGTACACCCTAATGTTACAAAAAAAAAAAAAAACACAACCGACTGAGGGCATGTTAGAGTACTTGTGGCTGTAGTTTAAACACAAAACATCATGACTATACATTTACATTTGAAGCTTGCTAGAAAATAAAGGGGAGATATAAAGTTAATATTGTACTTCGACCAGTAAAACAGAACTATTGACAATAATGTAATCTGGTGATCCATGGTATATTCTTTTGTAGACCATTTTGAGTCAAAAATTTGACATTTTTATTATAGATTAAGAAAAAGTTTGTACAGTTTTATGAGCCTGCTTAACTTTTTCAGTTTTAAATTAAGAAGATATATAGTGGCAAAAAGAAACATTTACACTGACAAACAGTGAGCTGTCAAACTGAAGCCCAGTGGGTTCTTTTTCTATTTTTAACACCAACATAAAAGCATGACATGGTAACAAAACATGTCACTTTGAGTCATTTCTATGATTCTGAGACGAACACTGAAATGTCATGGTAGCATGTATGGACAGCTGGGTGACAGCTATGAGATGCTGTGCTTTGAAATCTCATGTGTATGTGGGACTCTACTGGACAGCTACTGGATTATAATTAAATTAATATAATTTAGGCAGGTAGCTGTTTGGCCAAGTTTGATACAACAAGATAAACAAGTAATTGAATACAATTTGGACACAAAGATGCATTTCACAGGGACCTACATGTAACCTAGCTGTGCAAAAATGTAACGAATATATCCTTAAAAACTTTTCGGTCTTTATCGATTGCAAAATGTGCTCTTTAATGGGAGAAAACTGGGTCTGGAGAGTTAATAATCAAGTTTTTCCACATTATAATGAGTCTGTTATGTACAGTTAAAGCAGAGAATATCTTCTCTTACTTAGAAAAAGTCTGAGGCTTTCCGTCTCTTGGGAAGTTGCAGCAGATTGTCTGTGAGTGATGTCAGGTCCTGAGAGCTTGGCGTCTTGGCTTTGTCGGGTGTTGGCGTTCCTGAGGGAGTGGCTGGGCCACCGAAGGGAGACTTGCAGACTGTATGTGAGGGCGATGGGGTGTAACTTGCTCTTAGTGCTTTGTCTGTGTACTTGCTAGATGTCCGATTTACGAGCCTCCGCAGGGCGGGGGTGAGGGCTGGGCTCAGACCTTTAGGCGTAAGACTGGAACACACAAGGTTGATGTGGTCAATTACTTTAAAAATAGTTTAGAAATTGCTTCACAACTACATTATTAAAGAAAATTTGCAGCCTAAAAATAAGCTGACAGATGCAGTAAGAAACTTAGAAGCAGAAATAAATCAAAGAGCACCAAACATCTTTACCTTGCAAGGTTCTCTGTGGCCTTTCGCAATGCCTCATGTTTCTTTGCACGGTTTTTAGCGGCAGCTTCATTGGCCATCTTTAAGCCCAGCCTCTCTCGTCTTCCTGGTTCTGGAATCTTTTACAAAAAACATATATTAAATGACAACATTTTACGATTTAACAAATAATTCAAAACTAAGGATTAACAAATTCTTACAGCTATCGCAGAAGGTTCAGTACCTTAAATGATGGTCCGTGATTCCTCTCAATATATGGGCTGTCTGATCCATCCAGACGAAATGGGGTGCTCTCAATCTCACCCCACGTCATCAGAGGCGACTCAGATACACCTGAGGGGACAGAAACAGCTTTCAGAACTCCCCCATTACATTTCGGGAGAGTTGTTGAAATAGCTACTTAAGGCAGCATTTAGTTGCATCTGTCTCAGGACCGTTACTATGTTGAGGAGGATTTTAAGACACACTTACCAGGTGCAGGGGAGGGCATTGTTTCAAAACCATATCCATTCACTGTTGGGGATTCATTAGGGATGAGTTCTTTCCCATCGGGGCCAACTTTACCCTGTTTGAACTGGACAGACAACATGATACATCAGCTACATCTTTCAAACTGAACTAAAAACTGCCAAACAGAGACAGTTAACTACCCAAAGGCAACTTCAGACTAGGGTTGGGCTGATAGACGATGCCATCATCCATCGGCGATGGCTGACCGACATCACGATGTTGAGTCGGCATCCCCCTGCCCCCCAGCAAAAGAAAATCTCAAATTTTCACATTATACCACCCTGTGAAAGCAGGTTTTTATGACCATGAACATTCTTATTATTGCTTTTAAATTATGCTTTGCACAGTCTGCCTCGGAATTCTCTTCTCCCCACACTCTGACACCCTCACACTCACGTAGGTAAACGCCCCGGCTTGCCCCGCCTATGTCTGTCTCTCCCCCCCCGTCTGCTCCATTTTCTCCATCAGTAGTATATTTTATAAAGTCGCCTAAAATACAGAGAACTCATCTTTTTTCCGTATATTTCCACAGGCGATCCGTTATCACGGCAGCAGGTGAGCTGCACGTCGGCTTAGTAATGACACAGCCTAACAAACAACTGAAACCAACATCTGCACTCTGTGTGTTCACTGTTGCTTTACCTGATCCGTGCGTAAAATATCCACCGCGACTTGTAACACTAATAGTCTACCAATTTTTTTACTGAGTGAAGTCTGTGCGAGAACAGATGCACATAAGACGACTTCTACCCCCCGTGGGCGCGCACACACATACCCAATGACACCGTCTAACCCTACTTCATGCCTCATTTCTATTTTTCATTTACCATGTTCCTAAAATGTACCTGTGCATTGAGGGCTGCAGCCTGCTGAATCTGGCTTTTGTTTAGAGCCTTGCTGAATGGGTCTCCTGCAAAGCGCGTGTTCTTGTGAATTACCTCCCGTGGCTTCTTAAATAAAGCATCATCGTCTTTAACACCTGATTTAAAAAAAGAAAAGAAAAATGTGACACGTGAAATTCACTTTTTTTTCCCTCCTCTCCCACAGCTTCATTTGACCAATTACATGCCTTCAAACGGGATTTTTTTCAGTAAGAAAAGAAAGAACAAAATTCAATCCAAGTTTAGTCTTACCCTCTGGATAATACATCAAGGCATTCTTCGCTTTGTACTCCCATGTTTCAAGTCCAGCTTTGACACATTCAAGTGCAGCTTTCTCCACTGACGGTAACGCAAGGTTCTCCTTGTGGCGCTGAAAAATATCAATGGTCAAGTGTTTAATATCTTAATAATCATCAGACTGACCGTGATCAACTGTCACTTCAAATGAAATCATGCAATCTTCATAACCATCAACTCTGTGGTTTCTAATTCTATGATCCGCACATAATCCAAGCATTTCATTCATCTGCTTTGAATCGAACTAAAGCTTTCAACTCTGTACATATATATACCTGTTTGAATTCAGCCTCGGCCTCATATAACCAGGAATGCTTCAGTTTCTCCTTGTCGTCTGCTAGATCCATTATGTGCTCAAATGATGCATTATCCTCGCTGGTGTTTTTAGCAAGGAAACGATCCAGACAGGGCAGCTCTTTCTCTTCCTTGTTATCAGCCCTGCTCTCTAGAAATACAATAACAATGGAAATTGGGTTAAATTACTGTTAACCATATGCCATAAGTCCACTCGTTTGAGTATTACTGCCAAACACTGTTACAAAGGATTTTAAATTGGGACACAGATCCGTGAGTTCATATAAACACACAAAATAAGCTCGGAACAGTGTGTTATCTGTTACTAGTCTTTTTAAAAAAACTCAGATACATACCCCCATCTAAACCTTTACTGCCATGAGTGGAGGAGGGAGACCCTGGGTGGCCCACTGGCGTCTCGAAGCTAGCCGGTGTCACATCTTACATACAAAGAGGATGAAGGGGGAAAAAATAGGTGTGTCTGGTAAAAACAATGGGTTTCGCTCACAGTGTATTTTCAATAGCTTGTGAAATCATTTCAAATTCTTTCCTTCTTCAATAAAAAGGTATAATAATAACATGAAAATACAGTGTTAAATTTCCCTCCTTGCGTTACTCACAGGGTGCAGTAGACCGTGGTGTAGATTTAGTCAAAGACGAGCCATATCTGATGGAAATCTCTCTCATTCTCCCTAGATCACCACTTTCCTCTGCTTCAAGATAGTCCTTCTGCGCTTGCAATTTAGTGACATCTGGGAAGAAGTCCCTCTGGATGATCTTCTCTAAAGTCTGTTAGAAGTAGACATGTTGGTACATTGTATAAAGGGAATATAATTATATTTTCGTTTGTTATTAAACAACAACAACAAATGATAGAAATAAAATGTCTCACTTTCACTCAATCTGGTATATTGACTTGGCTTGCTAGCGCCCTCTGATTTGAATAGTCAGTTTATCAGTCTTAAGATCAGTAAAGAGTTCTCATAAATGACTTAATCACGAATATCAAAACACATGTCACACATGTGACACTAAATAATTAACCTGTTAAAACTGTTTTCTTGGCTAGCATTAACAGAGCGAACACAGCACTCCTGTTGTTTGATGACTGCTTGGTTGTATTCATAGCTGACGTTACCTCAATGTACTTCTCTTCATCGAGAACCTTTCTCTTCAGTTTTCCTTTGTCATCCTCCTCAGGTTGTTGTAGGAGAGCCATTGTTGTGACCGTCACAGGGACGAGAGTCCCGGACAGTGATCTCCTCACACTGGCGCTGCCCTCCATTGTGGACGCTATCAGCCTCCTTGGCTAACGACGATCCTTCTGCGACAAACACCGACTGAATCGAAACGGAAGGCGGCTTTTGTACGTATGAGTAAGTTTAAGTATTTAAAGCACACAGAATATAACTAACCGTAAACATTTAAAACTGTGCTAACGTCACTAAATTTAACCAGCTAGCTAACTGGTGATCGTTAGCTAACTTCAGGACAGCGTACAAACAACGACGTACTTACGGTCTGAAGTTTTACGTCACAGGAAGTTTACTGCCTCTCAGGGGATTTTCAGTATAAAACAAAGAAATTTCCAGATCAGAAATAAAAATAGGCTAATCAGTCTAGGTATGAAAGGAAGACCAATTAAACACATCTGGGTTTACGTTTACTATAACCTTAAAATAAAAAGTTGTTTTATTTAGTCTAATACTATTGTAGAAAGAGTTTTAGGTCCGATGTACTCACTTGAGAATGCAGTAAGCTACTGACGTAACCATGCTGCATTTATAACAACATATTCTGTATTCAGACCACGACGCAGAGGTTTCACTGATTCCTCTTATCTGCCCATTTATAAAATACACAATTTATATTCAAACCTAGAAATTATGTTGTGACCCCATTAATTATCTCCTGAGTCCCCCAAATTGACAATCAGTGGTTTAAACTGATTTGGAGATGAAAGTGGAAAGTTACTGAATAGCCTACACACAGATGTTTAAATAAACTGAAATGTTTAAATTCTTATCATGTACACTGCATGTCAGCTTTTAAAGTGGTATGACAGACAGACAGATAGACAGATAGACAGATAGATAGATAGACAGATAGATAGATAGATAGATAGATAATTAAATTTGGATGTGTTATGGCTTGGATAAAAATGAAATCTCTCAAAACAACTTTATTTGCTCTCAAGGACACTTTTTTCACAAACAGTGCAAACTGTAACAATCCATTTACCGATTCAAGATTAGTATGAGCCTAGGCTATTCCTTCTTTCATGCACTCAAGCGAACAGAGTAACAGATTCAGATAGGCTACAAAACTGTCGCAAACACACAAAATGTTTGTCTATTTTGTGGTGGGGAAAGCTTTTGTCTGTTGTGTTTTTGTTGCTATTATATTTAATAACAGCAAAAGAATCCTTGTAGTTATGTAACTCAAGTGGACACACACTCAAACAAATGCATGGCTCTCTTCTGCTGTGGTCCATATATACAGTACAAAATTTAGTTTTCTGTGTTTCCCACACCAAATGAGAGTCTTTTTTGACGCCGCCACTTTGCTCTTCTGTTTTTAAACCAAACCTATCAGAAGAAAAAAAAAGATTGTATTATTTAACTGTCATTTTATTGTTTCATTACATACTGTACTTAATTGTGCACATTGTGTATTCACATTTAAATAAACAAGTAAAACAGCACTGGACAGCATTATCAACACAGGCATATAAATAAAACCAGTGCTATCATATCAAATTAAGTATTTAAACTTGCACACATCTTTAATAATGGTCAAGTGTTTCTCCACATGATGACAAGCTCCATCTGCCAAAGCTGGCACAACACAAGAGCAGTTTGAACCTAAATCTAACTCCGTATCAGGTAGGACAAAGGCTGAATGTGACACAGCAGTCTTACCTCCACTCTTTCTTCTCTTAAGTTTGTGTGCTGTGCTAGTTTCTCCCTTGTGTTCACATCTGGATACTGGTTCTGCAGGAACAGCTCCTCCAGTGCGTCCAGCTGCTCCTCTGTGAAAATAGTGCGGTGACGTCTGGTTCGCCTCTGCGCCTGACCGGGCGCTTGCTCATCTCTGTGAGCATCGCCTAACCTGCATGGGTCTGTGAGTATCGGCGCTGGGCATCCGTATTGACAGGCTGCAGGGAGGAGATCTGATTTTAGGTCAGGGAGCAGAGTGAGCATCACTGAAGTCAGTAGTTTGAACTATGTGTCAACAGAGGGGACTCTTCTTGTGAAGAGAGTGGGTTTGGTCTTACCTTCATGAATGAAATCAGCCTGGAATATGTCTCCACAGTGGGAGCAGTAGCAGCAGCACAGACAGGCATGATGAACAGTCGCCGTCTGGCCTCCAACAGGACTCACTGCCTTCTCTTTTAGCCCACTTGTTCCACATGACCATCTGTCTTCATTACTGTTTGGATATTTGCTTAGTATGTTTTCAATAGTGAAAGGAAACTTTTGTCTCTCCATCCTGATCAATCCATCCATCTCCAAAGAAATCCCAATAAAACACATGCAGAGGATACTGACACGAAAGACTCGATAGTTCAGGCTCAGCTGCGTTTCTGCTTCTCCTCTCTCTACAACAGTGTGTCAGGCCCTTATAGTGAAATTGTGGGGGGTGGGGGGTAACAGAAAAAAAAGTAAAACTATAATCCCCCCTATGGACCAGACACATAAAACGGTTGAAACTTAATTCCTAGCTAATCTGGGCAGTTTTGTGAAGAGGTTAGGGAGGACAGCAGATTCAGTTAATCTTGCCTCATTCCTTTCTCCAAAAGAAATCAGATTTCACTGCATAAAATGAGAAGTGGAGAGCTCCTAAGATCCTTATTGTTGAGGTTTTAGAGAAAAGGGGATTGCTTGGTATTAGAAACCTGGATTTAAAGATGAACTTCTTTTTTTTTTGGTTGTGTATGCCGAATTTGAGGATTAGCTCTTACGTTTATTTCATAACGTCACTTTCCTATTTAGCTTTATCAACAAATGATCTTGTGCAAATGAGTAGATATTCAGTGAATGACAAGTTGACGCGACACTGGCAACAACACTGCATACTAATTACACAGAGTCATTAGGCTCTTGCAGATGAATGAATGACTCATCTTGCCAGTGACGTGGTGTGGTGACACTAATAGATTTGTATGTATTACTCGATACAGATAAACACAAATGGCAAAAGTAAATTCAGAAAGTCTGGTTTGTAGTCACAATCACATCTCTTATCTGTGTGGTGCAGTCTTTCACTCTCACTTCTCTGACAATGTGCACATCTGAGGTAAAGCTATTACAGGTTAAATTCATCCCCCCCTACAAATCCTGTGATTTCATACAAGGCAATACACCTTTTTTTTTTAGAGAATTAATGGATTTCCACAATCTGTCTTAAGCTCCTCTTATAAGGGCTTTTGAAAACAGATAACAATAAACACCATCCCATCCTTTTCACTTGGGTTTAATAGCACCCAGATTGTTGATGCGGAGCATGTGTGATCGCTATCTGCAGTTATTGTGGTTCTCAATAGAAGGAATTGTACCACATCCACATTGGTTCAAACTGTTCAAAATTCATTACTGGGGATTAGAATGATAAAGGTTCATTTTGTTGTTGCAAGAGCAATATTTGGTACAACAGGTAAAGTAAAGTAAATCCACCACCGCCCCATGGCTGATACAGCTTTTCTAGATTTGTCAGGAGCTGCTTGGAGTGCCCTCTCCAATTGAATGTGATTTTCACCTGGAAACGTTATCAACATAAGAAATGTTCAATTCAACAGCATATGATTTTGGAAGGCCAACTACTACCCTTCAAATACACAAGCTGAAGTGTCTATAAAAGGGAAATGGACAATATTGTGCAGCAAACTCTCTCTCACTCCCCAGAAAAACAAACATCAGATCAGATATATAGTGAGAAGAAAGAACTTCAGGCCGAGGCTGAAAAAGAAAATGGAATTGTTTCTCGGCTTTATCGTGATATGATGATGCATTTTGGTGATTATTTTCTGGAAAATTTTACGCAGTTATAATTCAGAATTGTAATTGTCCTGATGGTGCCAATATTCATTTCAGTAGCTATCACTGACTGATGTGCCCTTTAGGATATGTGTTCAGACACACCAAACAGCTGCTCAAGCAGCAGGTCAGTGGGAGTAAAAAATGAAACATGAATAATACAGGACACAAATCAAAATCAATGGCACAATTCAGACAGGAGACACAGGATTAAATACACCCACATGCTGACATATTGCATACTGATAAATGAGCAGAGAACCTCACATGGCAGACTATTCACGTGTGAAAAAGCTGAGTGTCTCTGTTGGCTGCTGGCCCAAAAGCTTCTGGGGAATCGGCGACTGTAGCTGCGTGACATGCAGAGAATCAACCTTCCTCACTGTGTTTCCTCCAGTCTTGTGTGTGAGCTTGTGCAGGGAAACATAGTAACCGCTGAAGGTTCAGAAAACACATCTCAGGTACTAATACCCGGGAGACTTGAGAGGAATTAAGTAAAACACTCTGTGATTATTATTATGTTTCTATTTCCTTTTTTCCCCTAACATCTTTCCCCTGGAATCTGAAAATCAGCTGATCTGGTGTTTCAATCGTCATGCTTCAATGTCGCCCTGTATGCTTTCTGAACTAAAGTGATGTTGAACTCATAGTGACCAAAAGCATGTTTATGCTGCCAAAATGTAACAGTACACGCAACAGATACAAATATATTTGCAGATGTAATACTTTTTTATACCCAAAGGTGAAATCCAAGTGTATTAAGTCCCATATAATGTCTAATCCTCTTTTGTAGTTTGTTTAAATCTACTTTTAATGTATTAAAGTCCATTTTAATAAGACTTCCAATAGGCTACTAATTAAAGTTTCTTTTTCACACCAGGGTGCATTTTAAAGTGAGTTTTACTGTATTTTACACAGACCATTGCAATGTCTACTTGTGACCCCTCACCAAAGGTTGGCCTGTAGATGCAGGCAGATGGGTCAGTGTTACCTTTGAGATTAGTTGAACCAAAAAGTGCCTTTTCCCTCTCAGATTGACTGAATGATTTGTACAGGCCGGAACAGGTATATTTAACAAAATACATTTTGAACAAAAAGTCAGAAAAAATAACTTCAGTTTTGTGTAACAGAAATATTTTGCCTTTCTTATCCCTTTAACCACTTAAGAAGCCCAAATATGGAGTGTTTTAACGCCCAAAAGGTGTAAAAAAATCTTGTGAAATATTCTGTCTTTCTTTTTTGTCTATTTTTCAAGCATAGCATGTTTGTGCCTCTACACTAGGCATGACCACACTAATTCTGACTTTTACAAACAGTTAGGAGACCAGAATCATGACAGTATCAAAAGAACACTTTATTTAAGTATAGGCCTACCTATGTCATTTATGGGCTGCTGCACAACAAGTGCTGTTATTAAAGGGCGAATCACAGAGTTATGTTGCTGCCTCCAGAACAGAATATGAATTACATTTTAAGTCGTGCGCCCTCCTGTGACAAAAGACTACAATGCCCACTCTTGAACGACAGAGCGACACAGCGCGGCAGGCAGTCCGCCACTCGCGATAACTCGCGTTGGGGCAGCAGCTGGGCGGAAAAGGCGGGAGAAGACTGCCGCTTCCGCGTCCGCGCAGCACAGACACAGCACTAGGGCAAAATGGACGATAAGTTAATATTGGCTGTATTTAATTATCCAGAGCTGTACAATGTCACTTTGCCGAATTACCGCTGCACGGAAAGTCGTGCAAATGCCTGGAGAAGCATCAGTATCGTACTGGGTCTCCCATGTGAGTGACTTTTTTTTTGTTTATCACAACTTTACTGCCAGTTATTATTTGCTTAGCTCGTGCCAGTGTGGTCGACTAAACAGACAAAAATTAAAAAACAGTGGGAGCTCCAGGGAATCAGAAGTATATCAGATTCCTCTTGAAAAGAATTTGTATCTTTTCAGTATTTTCTATCCGCGCGAGTGCAGCCCGGTGATGTCCATGCAGCCGCGCGCACCGTGCTAGCGGTAGCAGCCGCAGCTCGCACGCCGTAGGCCGCGCTGCATCGAACGGCACGGTCCGGCTGTGCCACTGCGCCGCCAGCGGCGTGCCCAGCACGGCTCGGCGGAGGAGGAAACATGCTCAGCGTCACGGACTCACTGTATTTACCGAGCCGCTTTTCGTCTCGCTTGTTAACACCGCGAGGTTCATATAAACCGAAAGCTTCTCGTGGAAGCGTCGGCGGCGGCACCACAGTGTGTTGGGTGAAATGTGTCAGAGCCAGGGGACAGAGGGCCCCAGCCTGAAATAATCAGGTGCGCTGTCATGGTCAATGCTGGAGCGGCATATAACACGGATGAGGTAACAATGACCTCCAGAAATGGCGTAGCAAGACCAAAATAAATAAAACAAATATATACTAGAAATATATCATACCGTTGATGCATTACACACTAAATTACGTACACCTTTTATATTTAATGCAATCCAATACAACAAATCTGCCACAAACTCTATATTTTCTATATTTTGGTAAAACTTTCCAAGAAGTGCTTATTTAACTGTGATTTTAGTGGCCACCACATTGTTCACAGTCTAAAGTCAAATGCCACAGAGTACAATCACCACCAGCTGAAACAATTAGCCGATTAATCAGTGAACAGAAAAATAATATGCAGTTATTATAATTAATTGTATATATGTATATATATATTATTATAATTAGTTGTATATATGTGTGTATATATATATATATATATATATATATATATGTATTATAATTTTATTAATTCTAGTCATTTTCAAGGCAAAATACAAAATGTTTTTTTGTTTTGTTGACATTTTTCACTCATTTCTGACATTTTATAGACAAAACAAGGAATCCATTAATGGAAAAAATAATTGGCAGTTTGAT
Organism: Micropterus dolomieu; assembly: GCF_021292245.1. NCBI lineage: Eukaryota > Metazoa > Chordata > Actinopteri > Centrarchiformes > Centrarchidae > Micropterus > Micropterus dolomieu. The sequence goes on along the minus strand of NC_060162.1, from coordinate 15,217,046 downwards.
CAATAATGAAAATAATCGTTTGTTGCAGCCACAATCAACACACCTCTGACAGTGTAAAAAATAACACATTAACTTCACATAGAAGAACTGAATTTGCTCTTGCAAAAGTTGCCTCTGTTATTTTGTCCACCCTGCTATGTTTGTATCATAATCTAGCACAGAGCTTCACTTAGTCTGTTTGCCAGCAGCAGTGATCTAATTGCTCACTGAGCAGTATCTGGCCAGTGTCCCGGACAATTCTGTATCCGGAGAACAGAAACCCAGCAGTGCTTTTGAACCCAAAGGTCAATTCTGAAGACCAGTGCTACTGGCCATCCTTATTTAATTTAATTACAACTTCAATACAATATTTGGGTATATTTTCTAATCAGTATTTGTCAGGTACTGGCAGAAGAACACACTCACAAGCCACTTAGGTGTCTGAGCCTTTTAGACTAACATCTGTGAAGCAGACGTATCAGATATTTAGGGAAAATATGTTTGTTGTAAGCACACAGTTTAAAAGCTTTGAGGTTAATTTTGCTTATAATATGCAGCTTAAGAGGATGTCCAGGTTGCAGAGTTTTCATGATTTCTTGCTCCTTACATTCTGATATTTTACTTTTCTAGCTGAGGAGTGTAAAAGAAAATGGAAGAACATGAGAGACCGTTACTTGAAGGAAGTACGAATGGAGATCAAAAGCAAGAAGCAAGGAGAGATTGTGCAAAGTAGATGGAAATACAGACAACTTATGAATTTTATTGCACCCTTCACCGGATCAAGAAGCGGAGTGGCAGACATCTGCGGCAACAACGGCGATGACCACGACAATCCTGACAACGAATCTGGGAGTGCGGAGGGAGAAACCACATCGTCGGAGGCAGTCAAGACCCCGCAGCCCATCGTGAAGGTCCCGGTGAGTCAACCTGAACTCAAACCCCAGGTAGCGTTTGTGACTCAGCTCCCTTCAGTGTCTCAAGACGCACAGATGGCCCAGCTGGCTGTTCTGGCTAAGATGCCACCAGGCCCACAGATGACCCCAGTCAGCAAAACTGGACGGAAACGGCGCCTGATGCAAGAGTCACACTCACTGCCTTCTTCTCAAAGTACACCATCCCCTACAAAATGGCTGGTCAAAGACAATGGCACCTCATTTCCCAATAGGCCACGGGATGAGGACGAACTATTTCTGCTGAGCTTTGTCCCCGCTCTGAAGCGGCTTGCCCCGCAGAAAAGGTGCGAGACAAAAATAAAGATCCAGCAGATTATGTATGAAGCGGAGTTCAACGTTGCACAGGCAGAATCTAAAGAGAAACAGCCAGAGCCAGAAACGCAGGACTAGGCCAAACTGACTTTTTTTGTACTTGTTTTCTAAAAATCTCTTCCACAAAATGACTAAAATATCTATTTTTCTTTGTTTTTTTTACAGCACAAAGTGGTTTGAGTTTGACGTCCCTTTTTCATGTAAAATAATTAACAATGAAGAATAACTAAACTTCCTCAGTATTGAGCAAGTTGTTGATTTTTTTTCCACACTGCTTTGGTTTAGTGTGTCGTAATTTGTGTATTTATTAGACGAGTAAGGCTAAGAATGAACCCCTAACAGGTTCACACCGTTATAGGACTACAGAGAGACTGATTAACATCTTTATTTACACAGCTTTACTGTCAGTAGAGGAAATTCACATTTTAAAAAAGTAGTTTTATGTTCAACCGATCAATCATTTTTAAATCTGTAATTACAATATTTTACATTTAATTACAGTGACATACAGAAAACCGAGAGGAAAAGGAGACCGATGGAGAGGAACACTGTTTTCATAAATTAATCTATCAATTGCTCACAACACATTTTTTTAAATGTCATCTAAAATAAAGAGACAATGTTTGACGTCTGATGTTGAAAATATTGCCGATGAGATGCATAAATTGTAACATCAGGTACAGCTCGATAAAAAAACAAAACCCAGCATTCTTAGTTCATGAGTGAACAGAGAGACAGTACTATTTTTTTCAGCAAGGCCTGTATGAATAGGCCTTTTTCGTGGAAGAAATGTTGACATGTCCCAGCAGGAAAAGCACAGGTGTAAATAATAAAATGCATGCTGGCTCACTGTCATGCCTTATTGGGAACCTTTAATAGAACAGATCCATTGTTAATGTTATTGGTAACACCTGTGCTTTTCTTGCTTTGACCAGTCACGAGTAGGGCCAACTGCCTCAAACTAATTTCCAATAACAGCAACCCTAATAGCCTACTTGATCCCTATAAACTAACGGGCCAATTATACGCTGAAATGACCATATAAAAACACATGGGATTGGTAGTGTGAGTGAAAATCCCAGTAAATGAGCACAGGGCACTGGTGGTAACTAATTTAATTAAAATGCATAGTGAATGAGCACCGAGAATGTTCTCCAGTTTCTCTCACCTGAACATCCTCCTGTATGCGTCTGATTAAAAAACAAAGAGTTGCATCAAGCAGCATGAAGTTTGAAGCTGTTACCATTTTGGTGTGCTGGTTTACAAGCACACTACTCAACTGTGTTAATGTGTTAAAACATTAGGTGACCAAGGTTAGTTGGTTCACCTTGAAATTTGTTTTTACAGATCTTTTCAATTGGAAAAACCTGCTTCATTCAAAACTCGCATGGCTTTGTGTCAAGATGACAGAAACAAAATTACAGAAAAACAAAAAGGTAGAGTCACATTGGTGCAAACTGTGATGATGTGCTATAATGTCGCATCTCTGTCAAATCTTTTGGGTTACCACAACATGTCTTTCCATGGATTTATGCAATCAGCAGCCAAAACATAATGACCAGAGCGGCAAACAGGAAGAGTCGAGACAGAAACTGTTCATCCATGTGCTGCGGTGTCCCAGGAGCCGCTGTTTGGGAAATTGTTTAACAGGTTATTTGAAATGTTTGTAATCAAAGACAGAGCGGTCATGGTGAAGTGTCTAAAACGTAAATACCTGGAGGAGGTCTTCCATCATTGATGTTAAAAGCTGTAGCAAAAATACCAAATGGAAAGGCACCGATTCCAAAGGACATTTGGAAACCCCCATCTCCAAAGCCAAACCCTTGAAAGCCCTGTGAAACACGCATTTCATCATTAACACACAGACAAATGTGGATCCTCTTAATGTCTAGCCATGTATTCACAATCCAGAGAGATGTGACGCAACAGTCAAAGCAATTTGTGATCATTCTCTGGAGACGCCTCTGCACCTCAGCACGTAGCATCTAATAGATCCCAGTGGGAAATGTTCTTTTGTTAATGGATAAAGCACAGGTTTGCACTGCAGCACCTACACCATCCTATGTAATGGTTTCATCATAAATGCATAATGTGACTAGACAGCTGACGATGCACTGAAAAACTGCATAAAGCTGCCTGACATGTTTGGAATCAAGAAAATATTGATCTTTGTTATGACCATGCATATATAGCATGTGTGTAGTACTTACACCACGGTTTTCTGGCTCAGGCCTTTGCCCTTGTGGTCGAGGAGGCGTTCTTTCTCTATAAAACAAAACCACATTATATAAAAGTTATTATTAACACCATTTATACATTCAGAAAATTTCATAAGTTATTACTCTCAACCAGTGGTATTACATGTTGCATTACAAATTGTGAGTGGAACATATTCACCACTGGAGAATCCTGAGGAGCATTGTGATTACGTAATACATAAAGTTTAAAGTCAGCCCGACTACACAATACTACACAAAAGTACCCACCTGGGGTCTTGTTGACCTGTGCTTCCCCGTCCATATAAGGGGATAACTTTGTCTCGGCTGATGCCAGCTTTACACACTGGACACACTTGTCTGTTAGGTCTGGTCTCCAACCACTGCATAAAGACAAAGAGATAGTAAGGACTAAGGTATGGTACGGTATGAGATTTTCACGGCACGGTCTCAGAAAATATCACAATTTCACAGTATAAAGTAATACACAATTATCCTATTATCAGTTACAATCACCCTTAAAGCATAAGGGTTCCTGGTTGAACAAACTTATAAAAAAAATTATTTCACAAAATATTATGTCCTCACAAAACTTTAAACCTGTTTTTTTATGTAACTGTAAAAACTCTCCCTTTTGAAAATAAATAAAAATATGCACACACACATGCAAGATAGGTTCAGCTTACCTGATGCAAGCAGGGCCAACTGGTCGAGAGGAGATGCAAAGGAAGATGAGTGTTGGACAGGAAAGAGGTTTGGATTAGTATAACTTTATATACATCTTAGAACAACCTGACTAAATATACAACATTTACCAAAGAAAAGGCATCCACATGTCCTGTGTTCACAAATAAAAACAAGACAAATGCCTCTCTGCTTTGGGTTAGGGTTAACTCTTTGAAAATGAATAACTAAATTGGCACCATCACCACTGATAACAGACCATATGCTAAAGACCTGACCTATCCTGAACAGACAGACGTTGGCTAGAGTTACATGTGAAGGTTAGAAGTTGGCTACAGAGGCTGGAAAGTTTTATGGAACTGACCAAGATGATAACATCAAAACGTATTTCCTTACACACATACTGTGTTACACAAGCAGCTCCAGGCTTGAATAAAATGAGGCCTACACTTTGTAAACATTAAACTGGCACTATTGATTCATCTCTAAATTCAAAAGTAAAGACAAAATAATGAAATTCCTGTAATAATCTGTAATAACAAAGATTTTATTCTAACTTGTGTTTTTTGAGGCAACTGTCAGTTTGATTTTATATTTTATGCATTTTTGTAAATGTGACTCAATGCAAGCAAAACATCTGCTTCACATACATAGCTGGTGATGTTTGAAAATAAAACATTATTTTACACATGTTAGAGCAAAGATAACACGCTAATCCAGGAATGGCCAGATATCAGCAATGTAACTGATGATGGTTATTGGTCGTTACAAATGTTGGCTTTCAAAACTGAAATTGGCCTGTAGGGTGTATGCCAACAGACCGGTGTAAGATTAACTATACTGGTCTGGATCTGGTCCGCCCTGTTCCTCATTACCTTGACCGAAGTGGGATACACTGCCTCCCTGTAAACCTCAGTCACAACATGAGTAAGTTAGCTCTTACCAGAAGAGGTGTCCACACAGGCTGATCACTGCATCCTTGGCGGTGTCCAGACATATGTTACACTCGAAAGTGCTGTCCTGGCTGCCACTGTCGGTCGCAGTGGAGCTGCTGGATCCGGCACTCTGGTTTTCAGTCGCCGGAGTAGAGCCAGAGGTTGGTGGGGGGGCAGCGGTGGCCATTTAAAGATAGATCCAGTCAACACGAAGGTAGAGGTGGTGCGACTCTGCTGGCACCCAGCGCTTTAAATTAAGTACATAGGGAGGCCCAGTGGACGGGGCTTTGTAGCTAACAAAGAGGAGCAAACGAGAGACTGAGCTTGACACAAATAGCTCTTAAAACAGCAATGAAATCGAGTAAAATCCGCCGGCTGCTAGCTAGCTCCCATGTATAAAATGTGCCGTTACGGAGTTGCTAACATTAGCATGCGAAGAAGAAGAACTGTGGAAAACGGACAGCAAAATGTTTGACAGATTAACCGCACACAAAGCAACGAACTACAAATACTAATACTAACAAACTTCGTGGTTCAGAATGTGATTTTCTTACTGAAAAATCTAAACTTGTCACGAGAAGTTGAGTAAATATCCTTTCTGCTGGTTGCATCACATCCGCGGCGGCACCACACACGTTAACCGGTAGTAGATCCTGGGGGACGAAGGGGGCGTGGCTTCTGTAGGGAGTTTGTTTCCCTGAATCTGGCCTGTCAGGTGCCCACCAACAGAAACTCCACCAATCAAACATCACTATGTTTTGATGCGTTTTGCAATAACAACATTTAATTGACATAAAGTTAAAATGGCGAAGAAAACAGTTAGCTATTTTCCAGACCTAGCAGACAAGGAGCAACATTATCATTAATTTTGAGTGGTAAGTCCAGAATTCACTCAGCTCCAGTATTCACTCAGCTCTGTTTAGGTTCCAGCAGAGCCCTTTAAAGGGCTCTGGGTTCCAGCATCCTCAGAAAAATAGTTGGTAATTTGAGGAGCTAAATCCTCTGTGTTCGCACTCCAGCTATCGTAGTCTGTCTTCTGTTTGGTACTGAGCATCTACAGTCGGTCAGAGCTTATTCGCAAAAAACTGCTACGGCTGGCAACAGGATGGATGACTTTGAACCAAAAACCAAAACCAAACTGTGATGACAATTTGTCGTTATGAGCTACTCTGATTTTCATGGTAAAATATCACATGGGATTTCATGGTATACAGTAATACACAGGTATTTTAGTTACAATGACCCTTAAATTAATGAAAAATTAAGGGGCCTTTTGGTTGAACAAACGTTTTATTATAATTTCACAAAATAGTACCTACTGTAGAGCTTATTTGCAGAAAACTGCTGAGGCAGGATGGATGAGTCTGAACCAAACAGCAAAACCAAAGTTACAACAAGTTACAACAGTGTAAGTACGTTGACAGCAGTAAGACATTTTAAATATCAATTTCAAATTACAATATTAAGAATAAAGGTATTTGTTTTTTAAGAACATTTATTAGAAAGCACCTAGTTTCAATTGCTGCATAAATGTTTCTCTTCATTAAAGTTTTAGTTCACAGCGCCACCAAATTAATATATATTGTAAATGATAAATTATATTGAATTCAAAATACTTCACACAAGGGGCAATTTGTAGCAAGCTGGTTTCCAAACATAACAGCGAACAAACACACAAGCAATTCTTTAACACACGTAAAATAAAATAGAAATCTAAAAATACAAAATATCTGAGTGTAAAGATATATTTTTTGTAAGTTGAAAGACACAATAATTAAGGTTAAACATGCCATGACATATACGGTAGTTTAAATTATTACAGAATCATGTTCTGTACTGTGAAATACTCCTTGTCACTAATGACAAAGGTTTCAACTTGATATTAGATAATTTCCATTGACTTAGACCTTGAGTGATTGAGACCTGTACGAAAGTCCTCCGCCATTGCCTCCTCTATCCGTGATGTCAAAGACCGCTTTAGGGTTTGTTTGAAGTCGTTACCAATGAACACATAGAGAACTGGGGATATGAAGCTGTTTGCTGCAGCCAGGGTGGCTCCCACCTTCAGGCCAGTTCTGAGGACTTCCAGGCTGTGGTTCTGCAAGTCTAACTCTAAAAGAACAAAACTATGATAGGGGACCCAGCAGAGGAAAAATGACAAGATGAGCGCCGCCATAACTTTGTAAGGCTTTGTTGACTTGATGATCAAACTCCTCAGCTTCACTCCGAGCACCAAGGAGCAGAACACAATCATTAGGAAAGGAATCAGGAACCCGCAAATGAATCGAGTCAGTACCACCGCCTTGTGAGTGGAATGGCCCATGTAATCTGTGTAGCACTGAGTGACTGAGCCATGGACTGTGATCTGTCTGAAGATCAGTGAAGGTACCGTTAAGAGTGCAGAAAGGAGCCACATAAGGACAACAATTACAAATGCTTTCCGCACCGTCCGGTGGTTATGCGACCACACAGGAAATGAGATCATGATACAGCGGTCGGTGCTGATTAGAACCAACAGAAACACACTGCAGTACATGTTGAGAAACAGGGCGGAGGAGGTGAGCTTGCACAAGATCTGTCCGAAAGGCCAGTGTGAGGTGATCATGTAGAATACTTCCAAGGGTAAAAAGGCACAGAACAAAAAGTCTGAAATGGCCAGACTGATGTACCAGGTGGTGATGACTGTTCTTTTCATTTTCCATCCACAGATCCAGATCACTAATGAATTTCCTCCAAGGCCAATAACAGATATAATTATATTGACCGCCACCAGAACATTAGTCGAAAATGACGGAGAGGTACTGAAATTCAGTAGTCCAGATGTGGTGGAGTTGATTTCAGTTTCATTATCTGGTGTGTAATCATCAGTTTCAATGTAATCCACAGCCTCCATGTTGGTTACTTTTCCTGAAATATAAATATAAAGTGGCTTTCTTTATAAACCTATACACATATAAACATAGATTATTTCACAATTTTACAAAGAAAAAAACATTTTAGTTATCGTAGTACTCACGTTATGTCTTGACGTGGAGGCAATAAGTTCACTATGAAGTGCCTTTCTCCTGAGGCCCTTGCGGCATACAGGGAAGTTCTCACTTCTGTTTCCTGGGTAGTGTTACTGACGAAAGTGACATGAAACGTCAGAAATAATCTGTCATGGAACAAATTAGAATCTTACCTATCTACTTTCAATTAACAAAAACACTTTTGTGCTTGTGAGTAAGACCATTTTCCTCAGGTTAAGAGGGTTCACTTGATGGCAAACTTTAAAATATCTGAAAACAAAAATACTCTTTTTCTGATTCTTTTAGATGAATATTTCCAGTCTTACAACTGCCCATAAGAAAACTGTTGAAATCTCACAAAGGAGATCCTCTTCATACAACCACACAAAAAGACAAAACCAACAGCACACATAGGGGTGTGACTGTTGACCATTTTAATTTTGCAGCATTTACAAAAACCTCAGGTCAAAGATGATTGTTTGTGTGTCATGGGAAATCACTTAATTTGTTTATTTTAGACTATAGGTCTATAAAAGAAGATACTATACAAAAAAGTCATCAGAAATACTACACATCATCACAACAAAAAATCTAAATTCAGTCAACATCATGCATTCTCAAAATGTACAAACACACATGACAACATTAGTAGAATTAGCAAAACCACACTTTTAAAACAAAACTAGTCATTATGTTCATCACAATTCACCTTATAAAGGATATTATCAAGACTAGAGAAATGTATGGATATTTAAGACTATAATTTACCTCTTTTACCTTGAGGTCTTTGAGTGACCTTAATCTCTTGGAGATTAATAAGAAAATATCAGGAAGAGGATGTTTTTGGCTTGTATATTTTAGATGTTCAGCATGTGATCATTTCCACATGTTTGAAACTGTGGATGCTTCCATATTCAGAAGAGTGAAAGAACTGTAGTGTACACACTAAACAGTGAAACAATAACTTTATGGTCAATAATATTTTCATGAGAAATATTCAGGAGGCCCAGAATTCCTACCAATACTTGCTGAAATATATGTCAACAACATCATAGTAGTTAATTTCAGCTCATTTATCAAGCAGTTCAAAGTTTAATTTCATTTTACAGAGACATTGTTGTTGTAAGTGTGTAGTTCCCTAAAAATCATATGGTACTGTTATGTAACAGGAAAAAAAGCTGAGTAAATAGTTTTCAAAGAATAATCACAAGGCATCTAACAAACACATCAGTTTTCATAAAAGCAGTCAATTACTTAAAACCTTCTTTCCATCCTATGATGATGGATTGTTAAACAATAAACAACCCAACAGTACATAAAGTTGTTAGAATTAGCCTCCGCTACAATATTAAAGTAGAATAGAGTACTTTTGCTTTTGTATTTTTTCCTTTTTCCTTTTGTTAATTTGACTTATACTAGCAATTGAATAGTTTCACACTGTAACTGCGAGTGTAATCAATAACGGTGCAAAATATTTAAAAGGCGATATGTTATCTAGCCAAAGTAAAATCCTACTCTGCCAAGTAACTATCAAGTAAATCCAGTGGAGTAAAAACTACAATATGTAACAATGGCCTGTGGAATGTTGTAGAGTAAAAGTAAAAAGTACAGAAAGTACCCCACCTCAGAACCGTACCTAAGTAAATGTACTGTAATAATTTTTTACCACTGCTTATTGGGATGGATAATGTCTACCAATAAAAGCTAATGTCACCATTAAAAAGTTAATAAAGATTATTTTGTTTAAACAACTTTGTTGAGCTGAAGTGATTAGTGGATTATTCGATTAGTTGATCAACAGATAAATAATAATTTTGATGATTGATTCATCATTTCATTCTTTAAACAAAAATGTTATGTTCCCAATTTATGAAATGAGAGACTTTGTTTTGTTTTCCCTTCACTGGTTTAAGTAAACTGGACATGCGCAGATGTGATTAGATTAGCCCCTCCCCCGGACAGTGACGTTTTTTTAGGCTACGAGCTGCGGTCTTGTTTTCAACTGCGCCATTCCCGTTGACTGACATCATGGCGAGTACCGTGGCAAACAAGTGTTTAAGTCCTCTGGCTTTTCTCACCAGGAGGCTCTCTGCTCCGGAGTTCATCACCCAGTGCTGCTACCACAAGAAGGTAACGTTACAACACCTAAATCTGTTATTACTTTACTGAAGGAGGCCGCTGCTTGGTAAACGTTAGTGTTTACTAATGTTATTACCATTAACCTTGATCAGCTGTAGCTTTATAAGAGTAGCTAAGGTTAACCAAAAGACGTTAAGTTAATATGCGCTCGGCTGTGCAAACATCTCAGGTTAACAGTTACATCAGTCTAATTTAAAATTATTTATAATGCACCGATGTTACCGAGGGGAGGTGGAAAGATGGTGATAAATAGGCTACTCACTTACATAACACTTACTAACATAACATTAACGTTATATGTTTCCTGTTAGCAAGTTGAAGACTAGAACAACGTCACTAATCTCCCCCCCCCCCCCCCCCCCCCCCCCCCCCCCCC
>NC_060162.1:15159501-15206424 GCF_021292245.1 Micropterus dolomieu | reverse complement strand
ACTACCCCCCCCCCCCCCCCCCCCCTAGCTAGACATTGCCACAGCTTTAATACTTGAATCACATCCGATTAATAAGACTTAAGCGTGGTGAAGAGCACAGTGTGCTAGAAACCTGTTAATGTTCTGTCATACCTGTGGAAGAATAGTTTCTTCATGAGGATGCAGCATCTTTACACAACAGGCCTATTCAGATGTTAAGCTGTAGTTGCATTGTGACCTGGTGCAACACGGAGATACAGGGCTGTGGCAGTCTGAATCAAAGATTCAGGTTAAGTTGGTTTAACCAACAGAAATGGTCTTAAAGTTTGAATGACTTAAAACTGAATTTACTTTTTTGGGTGGGGGCTGTGACTTACTATTACTACAGGCTATTATCTCGTGAGCCTGGCCTTAAATCTGACATCCTATCTGGCAAAAAAAAAAGTTACCTGCTTTCCCTTGAAGATGTACTCTGAAACGTTTCTGTAATAAAATAGATTTTAACTTATTTTATTCTACGTACAAAGCCAGCCACTTCATATTGTTTTTGTCAGAATGACTCAGCAGAAACTAGGGGGAGGAGGGCAGGATGCAGGAGTTGCTATAGCTGACAATGAAATCCGGTCCTAATCTGTTTATTTCAATGTCCCTTATGTAATGGTGAAAACTTGTAGTTGTTTAACCATGATGTTCAAGACTTCTAGACTTTATTTTTCTCATTGTACTAGAATGCAAAAAACTACCTGGATGTCTCTGTTGTTTTACTCCATCACATTTATTTCAGTTTTGTGGAAACACTTAACAATTCGCTAAAACTCACTTTGACGCATTACTATTGTTTTGAGACAGTGTTTCCTTTCTTTTTTGTCTGAAGGTGGTGGATCATTATGAGAACCCAAGAAATGTGGGATCCTTGGACAAACAGTCCAAGAATGTTGGGACTGGCTTGGTAGGCGCTCCAGCCTGTGGAGATGTAATGAAGCTGCAGGTATGTTTATCACTAAGCAGGGATGGATTACACCCTTCTGTATTCACACAGAGCCATTAAGACTGAATTATATTAACACAGTTAAAAGTACTTGGAACAACCGCGCACGGAGCACTGATACATTACATTCTTGTTTTACCATGTAGATGGTGCTAAGTCTTAAATTATTCACTTTATTCCTATAAAGCACTTATGCTGGTAGTTTTTAGAGAAAACACAGCGTGCTGTTATACTTGAACAATAGCTGGAGCAGTTATTTTGAAGCACTGGATGAAAATGAAATGGCCACTGGTAGTTTTTAAGAATTGGATTATTATCAAAGACTTATAAAATGATGTAAGAGTCATTTCCCCTGTCGGCATTTGAGTAAAATTCAGAAAACTCTTGTTTTGACAGATTGAGGTGGATGACCAGGGGAAGATTGTGGATGCCAGGTTCAAAACATTTGGCTGTGGCTCCGCTATCGCCTCCAGCTCTTTGGCTACTGAGTGGGTGAAAGGCAAATCTGTGAGTGAACACATTACAAACATCTTGGAGTGGGTTATGCATTGCTTTTCATGTTCTTATTTATTCTGCTCTGCTCATTTCTTATGATTGACTGGAATGGTTTTTGTGGTTACTGGAGCTTTGCGCTTTTCTTTCCAGGTGGACGAAGCTCTGATGATAAAAAACACTGACATTGCCAAAGAGCTCAGTCTTCCACCAGTCAAACTTCACTGCTCTAGTAAGTTTTCAGTGAATTTTTCTAATGATGTTCTTCTTTTCCAAACTGCCCCACACATCTATATATATTTAACCTGTAATTGTTTCTCCTTAGTGCTTGCAGAGGATGCTATCAAAGCTGCACTGGCTGACTATCGTCTCAAGCAACAGGACGACCAGCAGGAGGCACTCAGGGCCGCTAATTAACCAGAGCACTCTTAACTCTGAGCTGGGCACCACTGCTTGCTTCATGCTGCCAAGAAGAGAAGTAATAATCCAGCATCAACCCCTCACTTTCCTGCAGTATTGATGAGGCACACCTAATATGTTGTTGACAAACACACTGTCAACCCTCTGTAGCAGTGTTACACCAGGTTCTCTGTACTAGTCTGTGGTCCTCTAACCCCGTATACTGTATCATTTAGCCTGTCATGTAAACGCACAATGTAAACACTGTTTGAGTGGTTGGTACAAAGTTGAGCCTTATTTTTGAGATTGTGTTATATTTTCAGATTTAATGCATAAGAAGTGTTTATTTTGAATGGCGGGATGGAGACATTGATTAAAGCTTTTGGCTTTATCCTGTCTGCATCCCGAAGAACTGACCTTTTTGATATGCAATGAAGTGGCTTGAAACAATGAAAGGGTCCACTGGTTTGAAGTGTAATTTATAATTATTTAGTAATGCTTACTTGACAGTATGAAATAAAAGTATCCAGAATCAAACCTTATTTGGAGTGTAATTTATTACTTTGAGTAGCCTGAATAGTAATCTTTTTAACGTCAGATATTTTGATGTACACGTGTAATTAATGATGGCTCAGTGTCCATGTAAAGCATTTCAGTAATCTACATGCACACCATCGATGCTATTAATTACACATGTGCACTTTCTGTTATAACATTAAAATGTCTGCTTAGAAAAAAGAACTGTAACTGAAGTTTGCTGTTGACCTGAATTTTACTGCGCTTGCATGTAAATCAAAAGTTATCTAATTTTTAAATATTCAGATACTGATCTATACAATGTCAATACTCTGTTTTGGGACCATACCACACAAAGTTCACTGCATTGGCCCCTATGCTGGAAAGTTTAAGGAATTAGACACAAAATAAATGAAATTGTAGAACTCCCCATAAAAAGAAATGTGCTTTGATGTTAATGATGTGTTTATAATATGGCATTAATGATACATCCAGTCAGAGCAAAGCAGCAATATGTATCTTCCCTGCACTGAATAAAAACATTACATCAGAAAAAACACCTCAGACTATAATTGTACTTGTAATTTCCCTTTTATAAACTTGTGGACATTTTTGAAAAGGTTCACTGGACAAATTGCCATTTGTGGATTCAAAGCGTTATAATATATTCAGGTTACATAGTTCAGAGTAGTTAGAAGGCAGTTTTTGCTCCTGCGATCAGCTGAAGTGTGGCAGAGTCATTGTGAATATGCAGAGAGGAGGGCCGCAGACTCTTGCCAGTCGAAGGCTCCTGTGAATCATCTTCCTCTGGAAGAGCCTGCTCTGGAGGATTCAGCACAAGGCTGCCTGCTGCTTCGCTGTCAGAAAGCTCACACAGCTCCTTTTCCTCAGGGAGAGTTGGAAGCTGCTGGTCCAGGTTGCTGCAATCTGGTTTAGAGCTGTCCTCGGGACACTGGTCTGCTACTTTCTGACTGGGGTCGCTTCCGTCTGCAGCATCAGCACATTTATTTGGTGTGCGCAGGCTCTTGGCAGCCCTCATAATGTCTGCCTGGAGCTGCTTGTGAGAGTCCACTGACTCACTTTCCTGCTCAGGAGCGGGTTTTTCTGGCACTTCATTAAAGGGTTTAGTACCTCCTGTTTTGTCACTGTGGTCCACATACATTTTTGAGGGGAAGGAGGAAGGGTAGTAGGCATTGACTTTGCGCCTGCGGCTCATGAAAATTGCCCCACAGATAATAAGGAAGACAAGAAGGATGAAAGTGGCCGAAACAAGGATAAGGAGCATGTTCTCCTCCAGAAAGTTCACAAGTTGACTCAGAAAGTCCGTTTCCACATGGATGGAGTCAGCCGGTGTGGTTTGGTACTCAGAGGACCAGGTGTTGGAGGGCAGAAAGGATGTTAAGTTAATGAGTTCTTCCTCGTCTGTACTTCCCTCTACATAACTGTAAAGAGGTAGAGGTGTGGCCAATCTGCTGCCGATGCACAACACCACACAAAGACCAATCTGATGAAGGGCCATCGGGAGCATTGTTTCCCCTCTGGATCTGTAAACAGCAGTAAACATCAGTAACTAAAATGTCAGTACCATATGTGAAGAGCGGTAAAGTATCTGTTTTTCTGAAGAAGAAATACCTGGTGATCTTTGAAAAACACAGACGGTCCTTGAACAACACTTACCGCCGTTCTGAAGGTATTTCCAGAATCCTCAAGGACTCTTTTAACCATCTGCTGAGGATGGTATGACATGTGTCCATGCTCAATTTGTACAATGAACAAAACTATAAATAGTTTTTTTTAAATTATCAGTTAGATTTGTCTACATTGATATTTTTATATTTGGTAAACGGTCTGTACTTGTATAGTGCCTTTCTAGCCTTCTAACCACTCAAAACACTTTTACAAAACTTACCGTAAAACTTCAATAAAAAGCCTTGTACCAATTAGAAGCCTGTCCCTTTTACAGGCCTGGTGTGGCTACACGTTTTGACACATAAACGCAGGTCTCAATTAGAAGCGTGGTCTGGCTTTTATAGAAGTTCTCTGGATGTATAAAATAAAGTCCACTGGGTCACCTGCTTGAGCTAGTTCTGAGCTGCTTAGGTCGTAAGTGTTGTTATATGGAGATGCTACACATCGTTAAATCAGTTAGTTTCTCCACAATTCAGTCATTTAGTTCATTTTACGGAAACAATGAGCAAAGTATAATTCATTCCAATTTACTGGGATGGTAAAGGAATTAAAGACCTGTCCAACATAGATGACTGTCCCAAATATAGGCAGGGTGAGTCCAGTGATTTAAGCAAATAAAAGCCTGGGCCATTAATTTAAGTTTTATGGTAATATAGTCAAAACTCGAAACAGGTATGATTTCGCGCAGGACTTTTTTGCAACACAAGACTCTTGGAGGATTCTGGAAAACCTTCAGAACAGCAGAAATTGTTGTTTCCTTCTGGTTTCGGCAAAGCAGTTGCTTAGTTCTGTAACTTGTAGTGGTAATACATACTGGGCCTAGTACACAATTGTGTTTAGAAGCAAGGATTCATTGAGTGAAAACATCCATGCAAACTGCATCAAACCTCCAATATTGTATACTGTACATATTTCAGTAATATATCCACAGCACAGTTTCTGCATATTAAATGCTATTTGTATTGCAATGAGCAGTTCCTAGGTATGATAGTTTTGTATATAGTATAAGTTCACTTGATTGTACCAAAACAAAAATTTCACCAGTCATTACTCTTTGCTAATTGTCCGAAAAAGTTAAATACACTGACTTTATTCCAGCTTGGCCTAAACATTTTACTCATTCAGATGAAATGGATGTACTGAACACACATGATATATAGTAGCAGAAACCCAATATTTAAAAGTTAAAAATGTTAAAGTAAAAGCATAGTACGTATGTTTTGTTTGTTTTTTAAAAAGTGGGTGAACCAACCCTTTAAACACTGCTTTAGTTTGCTATAGTCATTTAGTTGGAACACAATCAGCTCTCTGCTCGGTCTGTGTGTCAACTGGCAGCAGCTCCCACACTTATATCTAACCATATCTTTATTTTGCTCCATCTGTATGCAAGCTGGGCCGCATGAAACTCTGCTCTCATCTGGAAAAAGCGGGGGTTTTGTTTGTTTGAGTTTTTTTTTCTTTTTCAGAATTAATCACACACTTACCCCAGACCAAATATACATGGCCACACATGCTTATGCAATCAGACATCTAAACATACACACTTAAGGTGATCATATACACGGTTATTAAAATGACACAAATGGAACAAATTGTGACCTAGATTCTGTCTTTGTTCACAAAAGGTTGTCTCTAACTTTTAATAGAAATATGCTTACTTCCTGAGGCTCAATGCTGCTCTGAGGGCATCATGATGCTGTCACATCACCCACTTCAGGTTGACATGTGAGCTCACATGATGTCAAGAACCCCCCAAGTTTCTTGACTGTGCAACATTCAACAAAAAAAACCCAATTTGAGTAAAAACTACATGAAATGTAAAAACGTTTTACTTACCGTCCACTTGGGGAAGAAGAATCGTCTCTGCTGGAATTGCCTGTGCTGGAGGATGGGTGAAACCACTCTGGAAAAAGTGAAGTGAAAGAGAGAGAGCATACAGAAAAGAGTGGCAAATGCTTGGTGAGCCACGCCACTTTTGCAGTTTCAGATTTCAGAGTGGAGGTTTGTCTGGATAGCGCAAAAAAATGAGATGCTGGTTGTTAACCGTGAGGACAAATCCCTCCTTCTGCCTCTCCACCGTTCTCCTCCCCCTTCAGTTTTCCTGAGAGTATGAGCTCTCAGGCCTGCACACAGATTGTTCTTGTTAGGTAGGAGTTTGTAAAGTGCTGTGGGGGCAGGGACTTCTCCTTCACTCTCCTGTGTGGCTAACTGGATGTGCAAGGCCAAGACAACACTGGCAGGATGGGAAAAAAAGACTTAAGATGATAAAAACACCACGAACCAACCCTGAAACATCATCATCAGCAACGTTACTATGTTCTCTTTTAAAATATGTCTCCATGTTTTCTGCTGAAGCAGCCTCTGATTGACTGTCTGGCCTCTCCTGTAACCTCAGTGTCTGACACTGATGACCAACAGCAGCCCTGCTGGGGCAGAAAGACTCAGAGAGCAGCTTGTAAGAGTGACCAGCTAATGCAGGAAGAGGTTAAGGCTTCCTGTGTGGACAAAACACCCGTAACAGCCAGGAGAGGGGGGATTTTTCTCCAGAGGCAAGCAATTAAACTCACACCGTGTATATAACCACTTTAGGGAGCGAGTGTGACTGCGTATAAGTGAGCCTACAAGTCACTGTGAGTGTGTTAGCGAATGCATTTTTGGCAAGTCTACTGTGTTTGTGATCAGTCAAGACAAGTCTAACTTTATATGGTCATAGCGAGCATGAGATGCGGTTCTGCATCGTCCAGGTTTACATTTGTCTCAGCTCTGTTGATAGTCACCGGTGTCTGTTTCAGAGGCACATTGCTGAATGTAAAAAAAGGCCCTAATAAGCATTCAGGGCTCTGTTTTCTTTTCGCAGGAAGGGAAGTCAATATGAAATCCTGTCCAGGGTAAAAAGAAAAGCCTTTTATAAAGCCTTTCATAAATAAGGGAACTGACTTAGTCCACAGAGTGCTTAATTTTATTATGACTATTAACCATTTAGAGACACACAAGGACATGAAACAAAAAGTCTGCTTTTAATACAAGAAACAGAACCCTGTTGTCTTGATTGGTTTCACTGTCTGAACACCACAATGTTTATCTGAAATTACTCAGAACATCTGACTTTGATAAAGTACAACAGTGGCTGTTCAGTAATAAACTGTCCTGTATGGTGTTTTCCACAATACAAAATCGCCAATGTGCTTCGTGTTTTGAAATAAAGTTTTAAACAGGTCCCTTATGCAGAATGTGAGAATTTAAATATTTGGGCCCCTGGTTGGACCCCAACCTCACCTTCAAGATACACATTGACAATATCATTAGGAAAGTACATGGCTGTCTTGGCACTCTCTACAGATCGATCAATTGTTTTTCAACTCAAGTTGGAAATTTTTTTATTTCTCAACTGGTAATACCAATCATTGATTATGCAGACATAGTTTACCCTAATACCTCAGAGTCTAATCTTAGACCCCTTAATGCTGTATTCAATTCCCATTGCAGATTTATTTTGAACTGTCCATCATTGTTTTATGAATGACTCACTAAATGGTTGCAACCTAAACCACATAGGGAATACCAATGGATTCTGTTTATCTTTAAATTTGTTTATACCAATTGTCCTGCATACCTTAAACAGTATTTAATTCATTATTGCTCAACATACTCACTTAGACACCTCCAACGTCCAACATTTTTTATGGTACCAAGGTTATTTTCTGTGGCTGGTAGGAGAGCATTTCAGTATAAGGCCCCTTCAGACGTGAATAACCTTTCTCTTTTCTTGAGATCTGTTACCATGTTTGGTTTATTCAAATCATCACTTTTTTTCTTTTCTTAAAACTATATATTCTTGGTATTAGGGGTACAAATGGTATTACATATAAAAGGTTTATGTGGAAAATATACAGTAATATGTACATAATCATGACTTTCTTTATCTTGATTTTACTTTATTATTATTATTATTACTTTATTTGACTTTTCCATGAGAGATGTGACTTTGTTACATTTGTCATAAGGCATATTGATAAACGACTTATTAGTTGTTCAATGCATTCTGCTGATTATTTTGTCAATGTACTTTATTTTGTTTGCTGTGTTAAATGTGGGGGTAAGGTGCGTGAGTTATTGTTTTGTGTATATGTCTATGTATTGAATTTGTTTATGTATATGTACTGTGTGGTTAACTTATGTGTCTGTACATACATACATGTTGCAGGACCCCCTCCAAAATGAGATGATACATCTCTAGGGGTTATCCTGAAATAAATTCAAATTCAAAATTCAAATTCATGTTCTTATTTTAAATGCCAGAGTGAACAGCTGTCTGTTTGAAGGAACAAGCAAGTAAAACTTTGGTAATCCCTTATCTTAATTTCCTAACACGGTGTTGGCAGTAATTATAGGCAAAAACACTCAATGTTTTCAACTGGTAATCCGCCAAATAAGCAATTCTAATTAAATGCTATAAAACAAGTTTAACTAAGACTCTTTTTTAAATAATCTTTTCCTAGGTTTAA
The DNA here is from genome assembly GCF_021292245.1 of Micropterus dolomieu. Classification (NCBI taxonomy): domain Eukaryota; kingdom Metazoa; phylum Chordata; class Actinopteri; order Centrarchiformes; family Centrarchidae; genus Micropterus; species Micropterus dolomieu. The sequence goes on along the minus strand of NC_060162.1, from coordinate 15,197,856 downwards.
AAGGAGTAGTTATCTTTCAGGAACTGCTTGTAAACTTAACATAACTAACTTTAACTAAATTGTTTCTATTAAGTTAGTCCCAAATCACATAGTTCATCCATCCATCTTCCATACCTGCTCATCCCACTTTTGCAGGGATGCGGGGGCTAACCTAGTCCATCATAGGGCACACAGAAGCTAACAACGTTCAAACCCACAGCCTTCTTGCTGTCACTTAGTTCTTACCAATAATTATTGGGCCATAACAGACTTTTGATTGATCAGTGGACAGCATTCATGCGATTAAGCCTCACTGCTACCACTAAACTGAACAGTGTCTGTGAAGAACAGTAATCCTTTGACAAAACAAGCCTTCCTGTCTCCCGTCGCTAAGTGAAATACCTTCAGTGCTCTGTTCAGGATGTCAGACACAAAAAAATCTTTGAACACTCATCTTGACTTCCTGACTCAAGTGTAAAATTATGCAAAAACCCTCGCCTAAAATACACATTTGACGACATGACCTCACCAAATGCCAGATACGATTAGTGGTATGTGAAAATGAAAGTCACTGTTACTCTTTGTGGTTTCTCTGTCTCTTCCTCCACAGGAATAGGGTGTGCAGCGAAGCCAAACCACCAACATAAAAGAGGAAGCATGAGTTGATCCAATCAGCAACTGTTTTCACATCACTGACATGAGACAAACCAGTCCAGTCCGAAGTCTGATGAAAGCATGTACGTGACAATAAAAATAATTCCATCTAAACAAAACGGTCATTTTCTGGAAGGAAGCTACTCAGAGTGAGGTTGTCTCCTACATCCTCATCGCTGTCTCCACCACCATGGATCACCAGGACCCCATTAGTCACTGGACTGCGTTGTCTTGTGTAGGTGCAATTCCTTTCAGGCAGCAGGGCCGAGATGCACATCATCTCTGTGGCCTGCTTAGGTTTCTTGACCTTGTACTTCCTTGTTGACAGCTTTGCACAGAGGACAATGGTAGAAACCATGAAGATGGTGGCCAACGCAGCCAGGGAGGCAATAGCGATGAGGCACTGCTTCTTCACGCTCCAGGTGGAGCAGGGCTGGACCTCAGTGCTGGGTGGACTCTTTGGGACTTCACAAGGTGTTGACGTAGTAGGCAAAGTTGATTTGGTTGTTGGGATTGGCCGCCTCTTGGTTACCCGAGGGACCAAGATTCCTGCAGTACTGGAGGAGATAGCGGCAGTGGTGGAGATGGCAGAATCGGTTGAGAATGAGGTTGTGGGAAGCTCAGCGGTAGAGCTCGACCCTGCTGTGTCAGCAAACTGTGATGTGGAGATGTGGCTTCTCGTCACGGAAACGGGCCGGTGTGTCGATGAAAGCTCAGTGCTGGTGGTGGATGTCTCACTCACTGTGACTGGCAAAGAAGTGGAGTCAGAGGTAGGCTTCGCTGTCATTGTGGTCGTGGTAGAAGCTGATGGACTGGTGAGGTTCTGGATGAAGACTGGAGCCTGAGTTGAATCAGCAGGAGAGGTTGTGGAAGATAACGTGGATGTAACTTCAGGTTTAGTGGTGGAGGTATACTGCGGCAAAGACGTGGCCACTGTTGCTAAGGATGCTGCAGGAGTTGTCACAGGAATTGTTGCAGATGTTGTCGCAGGAGTTGTTGCATTAGTTGTGGCAGGAGTTGTTGCAGAAGTTGTCGCGGGAGTTGTCACAGGAGCAGTCATATCAGTAGAAGTGGTGCTTGATCGTTGATGTAACTTCTCCTCAGTAGGTTTTACAGGTTCTGAGATCATCGTGTTGTGGGAAGGTTGTGCTTCACTTGCAATTGTGATCACTGCTGTGGTGGTTGGAAACCACCTTGGACCCGAGCTGCTTGCTGTTGCTGCCGCAGTGTTCATGGCAACCAAATCAACCGTGCTGTCATTTGGGCTGTCACTACTGTAAGTGACATTTGGCTCTTCCTTTCCCACTGTGGCTGTCGACGTTTTCTGCGCTGTTTCAGCAGCATTAACTTCTGCTGGCTTGTGAGTTGGCTGCGTCTCTGTTTCAGCATGAGCTTCATGTGGACTGATCACCTGCTTTGTTGTCCTGTCGAGTTCAGCAGTTGATTTAACGCTGCTGGTTTCTGGGATGGAGGCACTCATGGACTCTATAGAAAACCAGATAGATATTCCCCATAGCAGAGCCAGATATATCTTCATACTGAGTTGCATTATTGTTTGTTTAAAAGATCTGGAATGACAGAAAAGACTCAAATTTACAAAATCTTTTCTACAGTTAAAGACACACACGCACAAGGGGGAAAATCAATGTGTTATGTATGTGCCACGACATCTTATGATGAAACAGTCACACGTCTTTCACCGCACCTATTTTCACATGACAAAGCACAGAACTAGCATTTTCTGAACATTTCTTACACGCAGTCCGTACAAACAGAATCCACATTTTATTTATACAAGAGAAACATTGAAACTGTAGCAAAGGGTTAAAAATCAGATGTTGTTGCGGTAACTTTTGAAATGTTAAGAATACAACAGGGATTTATGGTAGAAATTAAACAAATGTGATAAATCAACCTCCTTTAAGGGAAAAACATTTTTAGAGAGCAGGAAATAAATGTTATCCAACACCATTACATAAAAGGAACCAGTAGATCCCCAAACCAGCAACATTTAACCAGAATATTTTTTTATGTGTCTTTAGAGACACCTGTCAGTGTCTTACCTTGCTGCTGGTGAAGCAGAGGGTAGGATGTGAGGATACAAATCTGCTAAAAACTGAGTTCAGCTCATTTCAGCCTCTCCCTGAGAACATCTTCGTAGCAGTAACATGCTGACTGTAACGGCACTGCTTGATAGAAGAAACAGGAAATGTTCACACTTTTAAAAAAAACAACACTATCCAGTATATAATTTTCTGAAAATTCAAGACACAGACTAGACACTTCCCTTAGAAACCCGCAGCCCTATATAGTTTGCATCAACTAGGAAGTCAGATTTATCAGATGCTTCTTTTTATCACCCAACATCAGCTTCAGCTACCAGATTTTAAGATCTTATATTGATTCATTGGAAGAACACGTGTCTTACCTCACTGATGGAAAGCTGACGAGGGCCCAGGTGCTGCTGTGTGGCGTGTGTTTGTTGTTCTGACTACCACTTTATACAAAGTAGCAGGAAGTACTCAGTTCTGTAAACGGATGTTTCTTTCACACTGATCACACTTCTAATCTAAAGCTATGTGTGGCTAAAAAACAGTAATTCAGGAACTTCAGGGTACATGTCCAAAATCCATGCAGTCAGAAAGTCCAAGTAATGAATGGATTTGAAGAGTGTCGGTTTGATGCCAGATTTGGTGTTGCAGTGTACAAAACATGGACTTCTACATTTTGTACAGAGAGGAAGCATAAATGTTCTTCTAGTAACTGTCACTTCCTGTACTGTTGAGTCATACTGAGATGTGGTTATAAAAAAGAAAGGAAGAATTGACACTAAGATATAGGCTACTTCTCTTTGTTTTTGAGTGTTTTGAATGTTGCCATGCTGTGAAAAAAAGACAATGATGTACCGAGAAATCTATATTTTTTGGCAATATGTTCTAAAACATGTTCTGAAACGACTTCAAAGTCACAGAGTCCATTCGCTCAATGTTTTTCTAGGAATATGGGGACCTGAAGTGCAGTTTTAACTGTTATAAAAGTTAAATATGGTATTTTTTCAAAGGAAGATATGATGTGTTTTTTTTTTTAACTCAGTGGCTTCAAGTTTGAACATTTTCAGGCCAAGAAAAAAAAAGGAATACAGAAATAAAGACATTCAACAATTTTCCTTATTAGAGTTGCCTTCCTGTCTTTTAGACCATCATGTAGTGAAGTGCAATTGTTTTGAACAGTTAAAACAACAGTTGAATTAATTAACGTGAATAAACAACAGCAAGACAATTCACAAACTTTTTGCAGGTTTCAAAATATCTGTGCTATCTTAAGATATCAGTTTTCAGATGCAAAGATGTTATTTTCAGTTGAGCTGGCTTTAGTGCAGATAACACATCTACATTACAACACCACCCTCATGGGGGAACAGCCTCTTGACTTGGGTATGCAGTTTACACTCTGAATCCAACTAATCTCCACTATGGGAATAGCACGGGAGCCCTCTATTGGTAGGCTGCTAGACTGCAATAACTTACATCATCCACTTCGTAACAATATCTCTCAGTCCCTCAGATGTATTACTTCAGTATTTTAAAAAATATTGTATATAGCTCTGATTTACATTTGATTTTTGATTGTATTGCAGCGCTACTAACTGGTTGTCCATCATGTGGCTTATAATTCTGTCTTTAAATAATTCAGTTGAAATAATTTAAATAACTATATATTTTTGCAAAACATCATAAGAATTAAACTTTTTATCCCGATTGACACTCCATTTGTAAAAAAACAACAACATGAAAACAATAAATTAGGGCTATGTAGTCAATATTAAGATAGATAGACTATTAAGTCTGATCAAAACAAAAACTAATAGCTGTCCTTGTTAATGCTAATGAGCATGTAGCAAGGGAGCAATGAAGAGGTCACTGTCTTGTTCTCACCAGTGGTGGAAAGTAACTAAGTACAGCTACTCAACTACTGTACAAATTTGATTACTTACTTTATGTATTTTATGCTATTTTATAGTGCAAATAAAACTCCCGTACACTTTCCAACTTGCAAAAAAGGAGGTGACTTGTTTCTAATCACCAATCAATGTTGAAATTCCATCGGAATCATCATTTTGGTTGAGGTTGAAAATTTAAACATTGATTCAATGTTTAAATTCAATTATAATCATCATTTTTGTTGAGGTTTCAAGGCTAAATAATATTGAACCAATGTTGATAATTATTAGCTTATGTGACGCACACAAAATGTATGGTCACATTTTTTGGTTTAATTTAACATCATCTTTTTTATGTAGCACTGTGTATGTAAATTTGATGGTGAGTCGACAAAGTCCAAGACTGTCAAGACCAACGGCAGCAAGTTTCCTGTGTTTATAATTTCTCCTGTTTTACAGGTCAGTAAGTTGCACAAAATCACAAAACCGATAAATAAGCATAGTAAATCATTATCTCTTCTGTTTAAGTTGTTTTTGGTATTCACTGTGTAGTTTGATTACCACACTCGGCTATGTGGACGCCCGTTAAGAATGATGGTAAAACATAAACGTTAGCTACCGCTTCCTGGTCAATGTAAATGTCCACCTTTAGTAATGTTTACAGCTCCCGGGCGTTTCCTTGGTTTTACATTTAAAGTGTTTTATTTGTATTTTGTTTATAAAAAATTGTTTTGTGTTGGTTAGAGGTCATCCACATCAATTAAATGCTAAAAATGTCACTATCATGCCTGGAATATAAACGTTTGGTAACGTCAATGGTTCTGTCAGTTAGAACAGAACTAGTTAGTGATAAACGGTTTATTTATCCTGTCAATATGTGAAAGGTTTACATTCCCTGATAATATAGGAAAGGTTTATATTCCCTGTTAATACTTATGTGAGAGGTTCACATTCCCTTCTGATGAGTCCAATGAGGTAGGAGGATTATTTGTCATATTTGTGTATAAATCTGTGTTTTTTTGACAGATACACGTTGTTAACTTCATGTAATTTAGTAAATTAATTGAAAATGAGTGATGTCCTAAAGAGGCTTTATTGATTGTCTTAAATGACTGTAGTTATTAAATAAATTCTGGCAAGACCGTCAATCCTCCTCCTGTTTTACAGGAGTGTGCCTGGGGCCAGTAACACTTAGTTCAATGTTGAAAAGAAAACCATTGAAATGCTATTGATAATTCTTAAGGTTTTCAATGATGAAATCACAGCTTTGAAATGATATTGATTTTTGGTCAGCTGCATTAATTGCCACACTGGCAAGTGGGTTTAGGATTATGTCGGTTCATCTGTCCCTTATTTCAACACTTCTAGTTTACATATCTCAAAATCTTTTGTCTGCATTTCCATGAAACTTTGGCAGACATATTCATGCCACTAAAAGGATGAAACCTGGTTTTGTAACCCGATGACCCATCCCTCGAGCACTACCACTATGCATTATCTCAAAATCTACGTGGTGGATCACCATGAAAAATTTACAGACAAATTCAAGGAAAAACCTGAATAAAAGAGAGCAGAAACATCAAATGTAGATGCTTCTTTGAACCAGGGCACACTGAACAGTTTGGTGAGGATGAAAATGTGAATAAAATGCCACACCCTTTATAGTCTCTAGATTTCAACACAGTTTCACACATATGGAAGATTTAGGACAATGCACTCGCAAAGACCAAATGATATAATATTAATTTATATTTTCAAATCTATTTAGGGATATCTTTGACTGTCTGTAATGTTATGTACTTTAATTTTGTCTGGCTATGTTTATCTTCCTATCTGCTGTACTCAGGTCTTATTTAGGCCTACTAGTCAAACAGCAAGAAGGCCAGCTCAGCCTCACACTACAAAAGATGGAAGAATCATTACATCAATCCACCAACAAAACAAGAAAATGGCTCCACCTAATGAAAGAACACACTTCAGAGAATACATTACTTTTTTCAAACGTGCACACTGGTGTCCTGTCGTCACTATATAAACAACTGTAGATTACATTACATAAGGTAGAAGTCATTACATTTAAAAAAAAAACCCTGCCTTCTCCTGGACATATTGAAAAAAAAACATCAAGTAAATTGTGTGACAAGCAAGCAACACTGACACATTTTTTTGACTCCTCACTTGACTTTATGCTGCATTATTATGAACAAAACAACTTAACAGCTCTGGTCTGGAACTCATATTTCGATTTAGCAAGGGTGACCTTTCTCAGACCTCTGATTTAGAGTTGTAATTCTGTTTTGTCACACAAATAGAAGTTAACAGGGTGATGTTAAGAGCAAAACAGTATGTTTTAGGCTTTTAAACATCCTTTTGGGTTTCTTTTTGCACATGGCCCACCTTAAGACCGGTGTGGATACTTGCAGATTTAAAGTGAAGTTAGTGGCTCTTTATTGCCACTGTATTGTACTGGCGGGAAAATAGTATCTCCATATCCCAGGGTTGCCTGAATGCAGCATAAGACTCAAAACTCTGTGCCCTGGAAGCCTGGAAGCTGTATCCCCCAAGCAGTCAACGTAGGATAGACAAGAGGCATAACTGCAGAGAGTGATATCGAGGAAAACACAAAATCTATGATAAGTTTAGTTTTAAATATTTTTCATGCTGGCTTATTTATTATTAGCTTGCTTGCTCACAGTTAAAGCAGGTTGTTTTGCATAGTCTTACTGAACATTAGGTAACATAGCTAACACATCTAACGTTAACATATAGCTAACTTTAGCTAGGTTAACAATAATGTGCTGGTTAGTTGAAGAACAATTAAATGTAGGTCTTGAGGACAATGCTGACCATATATAGGAGTTGGATGCCTCTTTTAATTATAATTTCAGCTTGGAATTTTAATGAGTAATGTTATAATGTCAGTGAAAGTGGTAACGTTAGTTATGATAGCTTTTTCCTAGCAAGCTGTAGCAAAATTTTTCTTCGAGCGGGAAAACATCACTGTCAATCGGCCAATTGCCATTTTCTCACAAATTCTATAAAGAAATAAGTTACTTCCAGGTCATGGGCAATATATAATGTATGTATAAGGGTGACAGTAACTGTACAGTGTAGGATACAGCGTGTCCATTAGTAAAAGTCTGTCTGTTGTTTCCCTGCTGGAAAAAGGAAGGCAGTTAGTTAGCGCTGGCAAACGTCTACCCTGGGTTGACCACAAGAAGCTGAGCAGAAAAACTAAGATTTTTATGGCTGCTATGTAACATTAGCTAAAATTACATATATATAAGTAATGTTTATTAGCTGCATCTAATGTTAATTACTAATAACTACCTGCCCCTCCAGTGTTAAATACATCAGATAACTTACAAGCTAAGACTAAATTTCTGCACAGCTCTGTCCTGTACACATATTGTAACATTATATCCTGATTGTTAAATTATATTTTAGTTTTAAGATCAGTCTGAAAAACTGGTTGTTAAAGAAATTATAGAAATTATGGGGACCATGGAGAAGCTGAGGTTATTAAAGTAGATTAGGGATGCAAACTAGTCCAATTTAATCTAATGAGGAGACGTTCCTTTTTGGATTTTAATGTACAAATGAAATGCTTAGTAATACAGAAGGGAGGGTTTTTTTATTTTGCCTATTGATTATGTTAATTTCTACAAATAAATGTTAAAACCTAGAAATTAAGAAACAAAAGGTAAATGTGATCATATCTATAACGTTAATGATTCTGAGACAGGGTCTTCCTTGCCTTAATAAGGTTTAGAATGTGAGGCAGAAAACGATTTGGTGCTGTGCTGTGAATGTAAAATTACTGGTTAGAGCATCAACACTAAGTAGATGACTTTTCCCCAGATCTAATGGATGTAGTTCCTCCCCAGTAGCCTTTTTAAACAAGTTTAGGTTTTTTATAATCTACTCTAGTTTTTCCAACTTCTTGTTCACAGACACGGTAAGAATAATAGTTCAAAATTATTTAGATTTTCTTCTCTAGTCATCCTGTGTGTACCTGAGTGGCAGCTACATGTCCAGTACTCATTTTTGCTGTTTAATTACAGAAATAGTACCATAGACTATACAATAAATCATACACTAAACATCGAAATCTACGTTAAAAAGTGTCGAATTGTGAGTAATTACAACACGGTGTGTGTAACTTCAAAATAATATTTCAGCATGGTACCAGAAATAAAATTAATCTAAATGTTGCAACATGTTTTTGGTTGAGCTGGAGTTGGATATTTCTGTGGCTTTGAAGGAACTTACTAAATAGGCCTCAAGAATAAACAGTGCAATGAAACACAATGAGGACTGCAATGTCCACCACCTTATTTTTAAAGTTAAAATAAATGAATTGTATTGTATGCCTCTTAAGGACGTAACCTGACCCATATATGTCTATTTGTCTGTGTACAGCTTTCCTCTAGGTGATCTCAACAGGCTAGATCAGTGGATGCTCAATCTGAAAAGTCAAAACTGGACTCTCAGCAAGACCTCTCGTCTGTGCAGTGAACACTTTGAGAGTCATCACTTCACCACTGACTCCAGGGTACATAGACCTTGTTTCATACTTTACAAAGAGCAATTTATTGTTTAAAGTGATTAAGTATTGACCATCATATATTAATATAAATTACATTACTAAATACTTGATTAGGTCACTGCTAAGGAGAAATTACTGACACACCAGCCAAGTTCAGTGTTCTCCTGATGCCAAAAACCAAATGAAGATTTTACCAATCATGCAACATGACCACTTTTTTCCAACTCACATTTCAGTGCATTTAATGCAAAGACCCTATGATAGTGACAATTGCTAAAAGAATTCTCTCTGTGAAAAACATGGGAAAAATTATTCCCCAAGAGCAGTACACAGCATGATAGCCTTTGGAACAATTATTTTCTTTTAATAGCAATAATGTGGAAAAAAATGTGGATGGACATTTATACTAGTCATTAGATTAATCAAACACAAATACAAAAACCTCTTTTATGAATAAAAAGTGATTTACTCTGCAATTTATGTTTCTTGTAATTGTTATTAGGGAAGGACTTGCCTGAAGGACACCGACTGGTGTGCCTACCATTTTCTCTTTCTCAAAGGGCAAAGAACAGCCAAAAGGAGGGAGGCTTGGTAAGTACTAATGAGATGGTAAGTGGCATCATTATTTCTGCTGTAAATAGTACAGATAGTATAGAGGAGGTTGCACATGTAGACAATTCATAGTTTTTACGTGACGTCATATTCCAAGGAAAACGCTCCCTTGGAGGCCAAAAAAGACTTTATTTTCCGCTGCCTGGCAACCAATATGCAAGTGATACACTGTTACTTTGGGTTTGTTACTCTTTGCGTTACCAAAATGCTTGATGGTTGTTGTGCTTTCGGATTTACTTATCGAGGAAGAGACAAGCCTGGGCTGTGTTAGGTGAGGGATTCCCCAGAAGGTAAAAGTAAACATTACCGCAGTCGAGCGGCAGCAGGGAGCTGGCGGTTTTTAACGGTAGAAATGTGGTATATAACGGTATATAGATCAGATATGCCCAACACTTGCAGTTTGTGTTCATATCTTTCCTTTTCTTAAGTTGAAAGGTGATCCAAATAAAATCTGACTGCTTTTGCGGCGTCTCTAAGGGGGAGTCACAGTGTTGGACTGTTGTTTTGCCCTCCAGGTCACTGCGCATGTCACGTGACTGAAAACTATGAATGGGAGGGGTGCAAACAGTCTTGCTGCCAATCAGAGCAATGTCATGATGGTGGAAGACACACCTGAACAGGCCTTTGTTGCTCAAGATGTCGTTCATGATGACATTGCTCTGATGGTGAATGTGTGTGACGATGTTGATTTGGGTAGCAGCGTTCAACAAAAATATCTGTGGAAAATGACTCAGCATCAGGTCATTCTTACACCATGTCAGCAAACAGCTGCCTAGCTTTTTGTGTGATCATTGCTACAATATTGCAGAGTCTCCAAAAACACTTGAAAGGAAAGCTCGTGAAGTAGAGCATAAGCTATGTGTTGCTTGCAAAAGGCTGAGTTTGAAGAGCCAAGGAGACTAAAGGCAAGAGTTTTTAGGGTATTTTAGAAGAAACAGAGTCACTTTTCCGTGGGCTCAAAATGAAAGGAAGAGACAACACACTTGTACATGTGCATTCCACACACAAAAAGACACTCATCTATGGTTTCATTGCTTGTGACAGAAGTGAGATGGGCATCTATAAAGACCTGGTAGAGCAGCCAGCTGCTCCATGCTGCTACCTCCTGACCTAGAAACTCAGTCAGGACCACTTGCAGTTGTTTCTCTCTGCAGTCAGCACGTGGAGGTTATAACAACCCCAATGTAGAGCAGTTCTGAGCGGCAACTGTCTTCCTCGTGACAACACACCCATCCTTGACTCAACACCTGCGGCTGTGAACATCGCACGCCGATTGGATATGGAGCCTGTTTAAGTGCTTGTGCCCGAGGGTGACAAGGAAGCAGCAATCTCTTACATCACAGGCTTCATTGTCAGAAAGATTAAAAAGAAGGTTACTTGCATGACTTGCTCACAAGCACTGACCACAGATGACTTGGTGCAGCGATTCTTGGCTTTGAAGGACAGAGGTGGCCTACAGAAACCATCACTGGGTATCACTGCAGTTTGCCAAGTTACAGAAAGATGCTTTCAGCGGCTTCTACAAACCAATGAAGGAAAGGCTCCACAGGGAAGGGGATCAACAGCAGCCATTGTCACCCAGGTTCTTTCTGATTGTTTTGAGAAAAATCTCTTCCCACAGCTGCACAGCCACATGTTCGACATGTGTGTTGAAGCTAACCATGTCCACGTTCTGGTAAAGATGGCTTCTGCGTGGTACTGCAAAATTACATTAAATCATATAGCAAGGTGGGAGACAGATCAAATTAAAGAAGGTAAGGTGGTCCACAGAAAACTCACAAAATTAATCCTTTTTATGGAGATTAAGGGAAAGGTGGTCATTTCTGTGTGTGTGTGTGTGTGTGTGTGTGTGTGTACAGTGTGTTTTTCTGTGTATGTCAGTATGTGGCCAACACTTTCTTTGTAGTTATCAGACCTAGAACATGGAAAATGGCAAGTACCAAGCCTAACTCTCTTTGGACAACGTTGTAAATGATACTTGGAGCCTGCATGAATGGGGCCTAAGTAACTTTCAATGTCTGCTCTAAAGGAAGTACTGACATGTGTTGTCTCAAATTAACTTCATTGCCAGATTTACCTAGCTGAGAAATAAATTTTTCAACATAAACTAAGTGCCTGCATAAACGGGGCCTAAGTGTGTGTGTGTGTGTGTGTGTATATATATAATGTGTACATTGTACATAATAGTTGTTATTGTTGTTGTTATAGTGTGTGTACAATGTGTATATTTTTACATGTATCGTATTTTCTTCTTCTTTTATATTCCTCTGTGCTGCTGTGCCAACATGAATTTCCCCTACGGGGGGTTAATAAAGGAACATCTTCTCTTATACTAAAGAAACATATATACTGCTGTGTTTCCCACAGAATGACAGTGTAAATGTGACGCACTGGGACAGGGAGTGGGGGCGTGTGCGCGTGCAGTAGATATTGACTACCAGCTATATACAGCGTGCTAGCCTTGAAAACCCAGCTGTATTCTAACATTAACTTAGCTCTCCTTATTAGCTATGCTCCTTACATGCTTGCTAATAACTTTTTTTAAGCTGGGTCTCTGACATTGACAGCGTTATGTTGGACAGATTTGTGCAGCTGTGTTCATGAGGAAGAGGGAGAGAGCGAGGGACGAGTGAGAGGATGTGTTGCGCGAATGCGCTGCGGTGCTCTGCAATCAAATAGGATTTTAAAGAGGCCTAATAAAAAAAACAATTACCAGGATGATTTTAAGTTGGAATCTGCATGAATGGGGCACAACTCTAAAAACTCATAAAATGCTGGGATGCTACACTAAAAAAAACATGCTAATATAACACAGTTGTAATTTGTACATAGAGCGTTTACACAGGGTGACTACCTTAAACCATAAAGATATCGCTGCTTAATCTCATACTCTGTATGGGCTTTCCTGTGTCACATGAAAGACAATATACAATGTCCAGTATCTCTCCGCATGTTATGTTATAGATCTGTTTATCATCTGTCATTTGAAATACATGTGCAACCTCCCTGGTCAGTGTTTATGTATTCCAGAGTTTCTGGAATTCTGTGTTAAAGTTACGGATCAGTTAACGGCATATTTACATTTATGGTGACCTTTTTCCCTTGGCCTATGTTTCTATAAATTTCATTGTTATTTTAATCTATTGTGGGGTCAAATGTTGTGTTTATTATGCTATTTCCTCGAATGATATAGTATTGTTACCATAAAGAGAGTCATAAGCTTAGCTAATCTTTTGTACTGGAAAGGTGAATGAATGGCTTGTATTGATTGCCTGATTTTATGAGGAAGTGGCTGATTGGTGTAGACAAACAAGTCACCTCCTACAAAAGATGGCATTTATCATTATTAAGATTATACCAGTTCTTTTCAACCTACTTGGCTTGATACCCTTTACAATAAAGCACTTGTTAGATACTTCCATTAAATGAAAACTGAAATAGACCTCACACTAAAATAAAACATTGTTACAGCAGAGGGCCTTGTTTTAATGACCTGATGACTGCTGCTTTAGCATCACCATCAGGCAGAAAAAGAAGTGACAGCTAATCAAGGAGAATTTTTAGGCTTTCGGAGTCATTGATTAGTCTCATTCATTGTCAACCGCTTATCCTGTGTACAGTAGGGCTGAAGCCAAATAAGGGCAATTTAAAATCACCAATTAACCTGCATGTCTGGACGGTTGGAAGAAGTGGGAGCACCTGGAGAGAACCCACCCAGACACGGGGAGAACATACAAACTCCACACATAAAGGGCCTGGGACGAACAAGGTTCAAACCCAAGACCGTCTTGCTGCGAGGTGACTGCACCACTGTTCCACCCCATCGATTAGTCTGTTGACAAAATTAAGCAACAGGAATTTTCATTCATCGATTAACTGTTATCCCCCAAATTCACTGGTTCCAGCTTCTCCAGTGTAAGTATCTGCTGTTTTTTAAAGTCTTCTATGATACCACTACATTAACTGCAGTGTCTATGGCTTTTGGTCCTGTCAAGCTATTGGAAGACATCAACTTGGGCTCTGGAAACTCAATATTTTCTGTTTTTTATAGATTAGGTGATTAATGAAGAAAATAGTTGACGATTTAGATTGAGTGCTTTCATGTTTGGCCTAAGTACAACTGGTGCCCTCCTTCTGGTACCTTCTTCTTTATCCATCCATAACTACCATCCCAGAAAGTATTCGGGGTTAGAATAAAGGTATTTACATTCCACCGCTGTTCAGCACTCATCCAATCTTTTTCTTGGCACCACATGCTGACTGATAAAAAGTGCTCCTCAGATGTACAGTAGCCTATGTCTCCAGCAGATACCAGAGGGGTTTTTATTACTGGCTGACATTTCAAATCCCTATCTGAGGGCAGAAGTGAAATTGAGTAAATGTAACGCTCCCACTAACACACTGTGAGCCACACTCGACCTGCAGGAATATAAATTGATAAAAGTGCAAAAAATGTGTAAAGAAAAGGAAAAAGGAGGTATTCATGTGTAAAATCTTTATTTTGTGCACAGAACTGTTTGTCAGAGGTTCAGTGAAACAAGAGCTGGGTGAGTGGTCCCTTCCCAACACCAAATACGCACCAGAGAGGGCGACTTTAGTTTGACCCTTAACAGTGACAAGAGGCACCACTACATTTGCACAACATTTACACCAGAGAGATGCAACCCTCCCCCCCAGTAAAACCCTAATGTTAAATTTGAAGCCCAGAAGAACGGAAACAAATTTAAGAATTCAGGAATTCTTTCACATTCATAAATCTGATGGTTATGAATGAGCAAATTGGTGGGAGGAAAAAAGTTCAACAGCTATTGTTAAAAAAAAAATCCAGCTTGACTAAATCAATCTACTAGGTTTTCACTGGAATGTATAACAGGAGAGAAAGTCAATGTAAAAGCAGTGCATGAAAAAACACACGACTCATATTTGGCAACACAAAAAGTAACAATGGAAATACTGATGCTACATACAGTTTTTGAGTAGTAAGTACAAACTTCACATAAGAATGTTTTACCACAAATTTGAAAACAAAACAAAAAAGAGTTAAGACTTTTCCTTCAACAAAAATGTCTTTTCTTCAAATGTATACGTGAGCTGCAAGAGTTTTTCCGTTTCTGAGTGTGTGTCGGGGCGAAAGTGTGAAACTGGAGACTTATTGGAATGTAGGCTTGGTCTCATCGCAGGGACGACGCCAAGCTCAATGAAGCCGAATCTCGAGAATTTGGCTGTGGCCGACCCCGTCCACTCGACACTCTCCAAAACTACGGACGGTCGTGGGAAGGGGCCGTGCCTTTACATGGCAACCTTGGCAACCTGCTCTTCCAGTCTGGCGATTCGACGGTCTTGGAGAATGACACGGTCCCTGAGTGACTTGAACTCTCGAAGTACCTCTTCCAGTTTATCTTCCATTTTCTGGTCAAAAGCGTAAGGAAAGTTAGTTCGACCAAGGTCTCATTTAACTCTTACAAGGCTGCTAATCATTTCCAGAACTGTTCACAGGAGACTTTGTGTGCATCTTATCAACCTCAAAATGAGCAGGGATTTCACAGGCAATAAAGCCCTCTAGCAGTTAAAATTTTCCCTTGCTGCTCCACTGAATCGTGACCCAAATACCAAAGTATGTGCTGATCCATAACTTTTGTGAATTGTTCCAACCATACTAGTCCAAACGTCAGCAACAAATTCTGTTTGCGTGTTTGAAAAGTGCACTTTTTTTCTTAGAGAAACAAAAATAAAATCCATAATTAAAAGGAAAAAATAATTTTGAGCAATGAAATATGCTGGGATACTCACTACTGAGGGCTGAGGAAAAACACGCTTCTGGACAGTCGGGATGTTTTCTGCTTTTGAGGCTGGCTTGGTCTCCAAGACGTTCGTCTTGACCACTTTCAGATCTCGGTTCTTCGTGGAGACGTATCCATCTTTGAGTGAGATCAGGATGGGGCCTCCGTTCTTCCCTGCGAACCACTCCTCTGCCTCCAGGGCGGGATCAGGCCCGGCTGTGTCGGGGTACAGGTCGTCCTGGAACAGATCCGACTGGTGGAGAGGATACAGGAAATGTCATGAGGAGAATGCTGTAAGGTGCGGATGGTCTATAAAACAGCAGCATATTTATCACTTGATACAAACGCAGACTCACTTTGCGCGGGACTGTCATGATGATTGGTTCACATTTTCTCTCGTGTAATTTGTAAAACCTACAGAGAGGTTTCATATAATATAATTAAGATCATACACAGCAAACCTGTTAACTGCAAAATGTAAAAAAAAAAAAAAAAAAAAAACAGACCAGTGTCAGAGTATTTATCAAAAAAAGGAATACATTAGCAATTCAGTCTTTATATAAATGTACATATTACTATGGCTCATTAGTTTGTTTAAATTAAATATTTTTAAAAGTAATGAAAACAAGATCGTAAAAACTTAAACTGTGATTGGCATTTTTCAAACTTTCCTGACATTTTATACACCAAACAATTAATTGAGGAAAAAAAATCTGTAGATTAACTGATAAAGAAAACAATTGTTTGTTGCAGCCCTAGTGAGGTCCCCTTGCAGCAACTTTTAGGTGCGTGGAGATTAAATTCAACATTAAAACCTAGGTGAAATTGGTTTAAAATGAAAAACTGGGGTCTTTTTCAGACAAATTCTATAAAAATTAAAGATGATGAGCCTTATACTAATGCACAGGAGCACAAACTAAATGAACAAAAGCTAAAAAAAATATAACATAATACCTTGCAATTTCACATTTGTTGACATCCAGACCTCTTTTGGGCATGTATCCCATGCCTCTCTGGGGCTCCTTCGTGGAAAAGGTGTTGAGGTAGTGAACAAACGGTGCCTCATCAGTGATCTCAAAGTACCGAATGCTGCTGTCACCCTGAGGACGCACAGTTGCAGCTCAACGTCAGTTTGTGAACTGTATTATCAGAAATGGGAAACAATAGCGGAATTTCTTTACAATCCTGCTCACCTTTCCACACAGGTAGACTATGTTGGTGTCGGGGTCATAGAAGGGCAGCAGAACTCCATTACTGGAGTCCATCTCTTGAACACATATTGGCTCATCCATGTTTTCCTGGAAACACAAAATTAAGTATTTGGAGTGATGCTAAATTGTGACGTTATATCATTTATTGCCTGTAATCTCTGCTGCACCTGTGCTCAATACATCACACTTATCTCACCTATAGCCAATAATAAACCAAAACAAAATCATACTCTGCCAATACATAAAAAATGACCCCTGTTAATTAGATCTGGACATGTGAAATTAATGTGTTGGTGTTGCCCTCAACTGGAGCTGAGGTGTAAAAATTTGATAGGAAAAGAATTCTTCATTTCACATTCAATCAGCACGGGAGACAATATTTGCACTTATATCCTTGGTAGGAAGCTGCACAAAGCAAGGTTCTACAGCTCTAAGTGTCATATAAAGTGCAGTGTCTATGGGTATGCATCAGTGTGTTATGGGTTGAATGTTATTCACTCCAGTGACGTACAGTTTTCCACAGGGCTAACTGGCGCTCGCTCATGCGGCTGAATCCAGTGGTGAAAATGTTTCCGTCTGCTAAAAAGATTGCTCTCATTGGTCGAGCTCCTTCATGTGCTTTGTCCTTCTCCTGAAAACAGAAACACAGCCATGTGTCAGATTAGGCAGCCATGTTAGTAGGCTTTGAGTCAACAGTTTGGTGGCTGATTCTGGGAAAGATTATTCCATGTGAGAAGCAAACGAGCTCCAAATCCCCTGCAGCGTTTCCACTTACCGCAACAACCTTTTGTTTACGGGGGTCGATGACACGGACCTTCTTGTCCTTGCAGGCGGTGCACAGTAGGCTGCCATTGCGGCTCCAGCTGACACTAAATATAACATCAGGGTGCATGTCCTCCAGGTTGATCATGGCCTCTCCCGTGCCCACATTCCAAATGATAATCTGGTTGTCACACCCTAAAATGGACACATGCAGCACAGCCTGACTACACAGTCCTCTGTGTCCAAGTTTATTTTGAGCACTTTACATTACACCAAAGCTACGCGACAGAAGGCAATCCGTGAGATAAGGGGTCATATTTGAACTTCAGCTGTGCACAGTGGACAAATGGCCAAATAGACAGCATTATTTCACTTTGAGGACACCGGGTTTACCACAGGACTCAGTCAAAGGTTACCTGCACTGAGGAGAACGTTGCGAGCGGTGGGATGCCAGGACACAATGCCGACCCGCTTGGAGTGGCCCTCTAACACGACCACAGGCTCTGAAAGGGGAGTCTCAAGTCCGTTCTCAGGGATCTGCCAAACCTGAATCAGAAAAAACAAAAAAACAGTTACATACCACACAGAAAATTAGGAGCTACAGGGAGAAAATCTGTCCACTAAAATTACATATATATATTCATATTATGTACAACAACACAGACAGTATTATGGTAAATGGACTGTGCCTGTATAGCGCCTTTCTAGACATCCGACCACTTCTGATCAATGCGCTTTACACAACGTGTCACATTCACCCAATAACACACATTAATACACTGATGGCAGAGGCTAACTGTTCATGAGAAACCGAAAGTAATCATTCACACACTCTCACACACCAACGGCACAGCCATCGGGAGAAATTTCGGAGGACACTTTGACATGCAGACCGCTCTACCTCCTAAGCCACAGATGCCCCTATTACTTTGTCTTACTTGACATATTAAGTTTGACAGTGTTATACAACCACAGGATAACTCAATGTAGCCAAAATTGTTTAATAATCTCTGCCAAAGACAGGAAAACAGCACTCTTACTGAAAGACGCTCACAAACACACAAAAAGTACTGAAAATAAATTGAATTAATAATATATATAAATTAATAAATTGAACACTTTTTTACATTAGAAGCTTTGAAAAGTACAGTAGTATATTATATTGTATATTATTATTATATTATAAAAACAGTAGTATATTATGTTGTATTATTAGTTATTTTGCCATCATATGCTACAAAAAGCTTAAGACATTTTACTAAATATATTAGCGTTGATTTATTCATACAAACAAAAACTGAAAAAAAACCCCACAACTCTAGGAATTAATAACATTTTTAAGCTTTTCAGTAATCTAGAGTAGATTCAATAGTAGCACCATTATTATTCATACAAGAAAACCCCCAAAACCTATTAACAAAGCTTATGTGATCCTTTTAGAGATTAATTAATTAGAGATTAACCATGTCCTTACCATGACCGTGCAGTCCTCCGAGCCGCTAGCAATGACGAGGTCATTATGAGGACACCAGTCGATATCCAACACAGGGCCTGTGTGGCCACATACTGTAGGGTAGACCTTGTCTATACGGCCAGACTAGGAGACAGAAGACAACTACATTACAAAGCGGTTAAAGAGTGTGATCTGCCGAGGAGCCATAACGCTCTGTGAGCTGATATCTGTCAGAGATATGAAAATGACCGACGAGCAGGGCTACAGCAGGTACAGGGCTGTTCTGTAGACGTTACATTTAGTCCTTTGCATGTCTACACGACAGTTACTGACTCTTCTATGACCATCGCGTTGCAACTTTATCACATATCACATGTTGGGCTAAAAAGCAAACACACAATAAATTATACGTTTTAAAAATTACACTCGAAAGTCAACTGAAAGTTATTTATTTAATGTCAAACATCAACTAACTCTGTAAAACCATTATTTCCCCAAGACTGAATTCAGTTGTGGTGGTCGACCGTGAACTTTGAGATTAAACAGCAAACCCCCACTGAACCCACAAACCAAGCAGATGGCCTAGTGTCACAATTATGACCCCAAATCATGTTATAAGAACAGTTAATGCGAGGACACATTAAGTACATTTTTACTGTAGTTGTGACCTTATCCGTTGTCATCGTGGATGGACATATGTGACTTCTACCTGAACATCCCAAAATTATAGCAGCTTCTTCAGAGGCAGGACATTATTATATTAACTATATTATACTATTAACTATACTATTATATATATTAACCCGGTGGCAGTGAAAACAGCACAGCACCCATCCCCTCAGTGAGTACTGTGTTCAATAAGCCTACTGTAACAGAATACACATTGGGTGCCTTTACTATTAGGCCGATTTAAACATTGATTATCTATGGTTTTTGCTATAGATATGAGCCTCAGGTTTGCTGACAAAGAACAAGCCTATAGGATTGATTTGCTACATGCTCTGAATGCTTTGTTATGATACAGTGCACCGTTACAGTACAACCCTTGTATCTCTGGGAATGCTTTACACCCTCTGTGTCCAATTTTGGCCATCCATTGCCAGTGTCACACAGCTTTTTATTCCTACCTGACAGTTAAAGTTCCTATGTGTAGAATTTCAATTTCTGATTTCACAGCAGAACCTGCAAAACACCAGCCCTTGAGGACCGGAAGAGTACTGCTTTGAATCATGCTACTAGGACTTATACATGTTAGCTCAACTGAAATCTAAAAAAATTAAAATTCTATATTTTTTGACTTCATGCTAACCTCACAGCTCCTCTGTAATTGACCTTCAAAAGATCTTTTTAAAAGCCCTGACTACAGAGTGTCACTCTACCTTTTGTAGAGGAAGGACAAGAAAGGCTCCTCCCCCGCTGGCGTCTATGATGATAGCAACAAATTTGGGGTTGACGGCACAGAAGGAGCTGTCCCATGTGACCCTGGACACACGGATGTCATCGTAGCACTGGTCGTTCCTCACGGCCTGACCGAAAACATGACGGAACTTGCTCTGTCGCACAACTCGCCGCAACATATCTGCAGGGAGAAATAACAGGGCAGTGAGTCCGGGTTAGTAACTGTGAGTGTTTTGCCCAGAAATGTGCCTTATTAAAAGTAATTCTAATAGACAATAAAACATATAAATACTGAAGAAAGTGGCTATTTTCCCACTGAAAAGAAGAAACTGATGATCACTGAGCATGCTGAGGAAGCCCTAGGGCTAGTTTGGTTTACTGCCAGCAGTCTGTCTGATCTGAGATTATGCTTATTAACTGTGACTGAGTTTGTTCCCGTGCATACCTACTGGAGGTAAACTGTGCATGAGACACATTTTTCCCCTCCAGCTGTGTTTTGCCTCCTTATCTCTGTATCATTTTTCAGACGTATGTGAGACCAAGATTCAACCAGACATCAAATGATTCAACATTTTAAATTAACATATAATCAGAAAAATTTACAGTTCCCAAAGGCTGTACAGGTCTGCCATTAACAACAACATTATGAAAACACAAGAGAAGTTCACAATATACAACAAACATACTCAGCTGGGTTTTGGTATATTTTGGAGAAATTTTGCTTTGCTTCCTAAAATAAAATCCACGTACTGTTCATTTCAACACTTTACAGCCTATTTATGTTGTTTAAACTGGAGGGCACCTGCCCTCAATTTACTGTAACAAGATGAGACAACACATTTTAAATTTTAGTGGTCATTAATATTTAGGCTACCTGATGACGCTTCATAAAATTAAATGAGATACACAAATCTGCAACTGAGCAGCTTCTATTATAGAGCAGAGAAATCACAATCAGCCAACTTTTCTCGCCATTTCAAAAGCAAGCCATTTTCTTCTTTATCCTTCTACAGGATTTGTTTAATTAATTAAGAATAACATAGTTTCTTGTGTAACTGATAGAGTAAGAAGACAGACTTGGCATTTCAGGAAATTGGGGAAGACAGAACTACGTTTTCCTGAACTAGTGCAACAACACCCCATATTCTAGAGTTTACTGCGGCTAAAAGGTCACGCTTATGAAAAGTGTCGGCACTGAGGTTTTATTTTTACCACATCTCCTGCGAGCACACCACAGATGGCCTGCTGCTGCTCCACAATGCTCAAGAGAAGTCATTCATGAAGAGTATTGTTTTAAAACTCCACTGTTGGCATTTTGACAACTTTGGAAATGGTTAGATCTGGATAGATTGGCTGCCAGAACATGAAAACCAAACACAATGGGGAATTCTCCTCAAACTTGACTTGAGCTTTGTCTACTGTAAATCCTAAAAAATGGATACCTGGGGGAGATTTTCCATCCTTTTGGTGACATGCTTTGCTGTGTAATTATGTGGAAAATATAATGTCTCAGGGCGGTAATTAAGCCGCCAGTCTGAAGCGACATACTGAGGTGTTTTACAGGCTGCAGGATTTTTCTCCAGTTATCCAGAGGTCTGTCATCACACCAAACCACCTGCTCCTTCACATTTAGTCACGGATTTTGAAAAAGGGACAGATGAATTGTTGCCTTTTTGATCTAATAAAGGAACAAAATCTTCCTACACCCACACAGGTGTTTTTAATTATTAGGCCTCATTAGATCTCACATCAGGACTGTGTGGGTGTGTACAGATTGTGATGCATGTATTTATTTAGCATCTTTAAGATTCTTACATGGTTAACATGTAGACAAATGAGTGCGGTTTTCATCCCCAAAATAAAAATAGTATTTGGTAAAGTATGTGGCCTTAAAAAGCACTTTCATCTATAACTATAATCATAATCTGAGATATTAGAGCAATTAACCATTTCAATGTGGTCTTATGAATCAATTTCTCACTGTGCCCTGGATATAGTTAATTCATAGCACAATGTTCCACAGAGCTGTAAACAGTTATCATGTAGCTGCGTAATGACTGAACAGCACAGGACCAACAGTTTACAGCTAACCAGAACAGTGTGTTCCCCCTGCCAATATCAGTATTCCATTCAAAAGCAGCTGCCTTCATGTCATACGTGCATCTGACAAAATGAGCTCCTTCAGCCCATGCAGGCTTTGGGCTGGTTGTTGCCATTTAACAACATGCTGCTATACCCTACACACCATATCACCACCCAACACACAGAAGAGCATCATGATGGTGGTCTGACTGACAGCAATGCACTCAGTGTTAGGCCTTGTTTCAGCATTTACAGACTAATGGTATATTATTGACCAACAGTGTTAGCTGAAGGATAATTTATTATTTGATTGATATTTAATTAAAATATAGGCAACCTCCTATGTCTGTTTTTTCACTGTCTGCCTGGACAACGACACTAAACAGGTCCAACGCCACCCAAGATGCAATCACTATCACTTCAACTCAGCCTAAGCTTATCATAAGACCGGCACGTTACATTTTTTGAAGGTTCATGCTGGATATACCAAAAATCTTATTCAATGGAGGTGGAAACAGCTGCACTGTGCTAACGTTAAACAATGGTAGCTGGCTAACGTTAGCTGATGTTCCCACAAAGCTCGGCGTGCCCCCTCCCTCATCCTCCTCTTTAAAACAAGCTACAAACTGAAATATCAAGATGATAGCGACACTCAGTTATCTTGCGAGTGATTTCAAACCATGCCGTTAACCCTTTAAGGAAGCTTTGGTTACTAAAATGATAATTTAGTAAGGCGTGCTAACGTAACGGCTGGACCGATAGAGTAACGTTTTGCACATTTACATTTTGGTGAGTAACGTTACCCCCCAGATGTGACTCTCACTTGAAAATGGCCACCAAGCCGTTGTAACGTTTACGTTCGTTAAAAATGTAGTATGTAAAGTATAACGTTAGAAAAGGTGGGGACGATAGTGTTAGAGCGTGTTCTGCCGCACTGCCCCGGCAGCTCAGCAGCGGTGCCGGGGCTGTTCGGTCCAACAGCCGCTGACACACACACGTTAACATAATACACCACAAACAAGGAGGAGACAACCCGAGGGGAGTGTTGTAAAATATCACACACGTGAAGAACGTTTGTGTTGTGTCTATACAGAGCTGTCCGCCCAGGGTAACAATTTGTGATTTTTGTATAACTGCTCCTCTAACGTTAGCTTGACAGTGTGTTTTGCATCCAAGCTGCCCATCCCTTAAGCTAGGTTAGCGAGCTAGCCTAGCTGCTAGCGGCTAGCTGCGGTGGACCGCCGCCAGCTGACGCAAGTGCAGATATTTCCACCCAACGTTTTTGGCTGCTCCCATTCTCAAACCCATCCAGCGCGCTAAATGGATGCTGCACAGACCTGACTGACACATCACATGCAAAATGCACAATGCAAAGACACTTTTCAAGCTTTCTTACCTCCTAAATCTATGAAAGATTTTCGTAAGCACGGGGGTAATCAATCACAACACATGAATCTGGTAGTTTAGGCGCGCCCTTATCCTGCAGGACGTTGCTCTAGTATCCCTTGTCTCCACACACAAAAAAACAGCGCAGCCTGTATTCCCCCTCCTGATGCAAATATGTGGCCCGGAGGCTGTGTTTTAAATCTAGTGGTATTTCAGGATGCCAGCAGACAAACAGAGCATCTCAGGTCAGCTTCTCACCTGCGGAAGACTAGCAATCGTCTACTCTCATCGTTATTAAATTCAACAGGACTCGTTGACGACTGTCTACGGCACATGCGCAAACGAAAAGTCAGATTTAATTTCCCAATACTGTGAATGGGGATGGGGCTGCAGGAAGACTGCGTCTCGCTACATCCTCCCATAGACTGTATAAAACAAGCATCCTCCTCGTGTCTTTTGAAGTAGACCTACTGAATGTGCGTTTTGTTCAGCTGTGCAAAAATGTGTTTTTTCATTGCCAGCAGCAAATTTTGTACCATGGTCCCTCCCCTCCCCTCCCCCTCCCCTCCCCCTCTGTCCCATCCCACCCCACCTCAGCCTGTACTGCCCAAACACAATAAAGAAACCTCCAGTAGTCTACATCACAATTATTCAGTCGAACCAGG
The DNA here is from genome assembly GCF_021292245.1 of Micropterus dolomieu. Taxonomy (NCBI): domain Eukaryota; kingdom Metazoa; phylum Chordata; class Actinopteri; order Centrarchiformes; family Centrarchidae; genus Micropterus; species Micropterus dolomieu. The sequence continues at coordinate 15,173,385 of NC_060162.1, read as the reverse complement.
TACTACTTAGGCTATTCCCTCTGTTTGCCTTTTCGGTAAATGTTGTCACATAACATTATTTGACCTCCTTAGAGTTGATTAAATTTAAGTCATCTTGCAGGTGGAGTTTATTCTACAGTTTCAGTCTCAAGTTGATGCCTTAGATGTGTGGACAGATGTTATGGGCTCAAACTCTTGACCTTGGAAATAGTAGTTTGATAAAACAATCCCAACTCTAGCCCCATTTACAAGCTTTTTCTGGTATCATCAAGAACCAACTTACATAATTAATGTATAAAATGAAACAGATGAGAAGTCCCAAAAGCGGATGGTGGATGAAATCAAAGACTCTAACTACTGTGAATGTGAGACTCCTAGTTTCTGAATATCTGTCTTTTTCACATACATTGTTTCATTTTAGTGATTTGTTGATGACCTTGTGAGTTGGTCTGCTGAGTTACTGGGTAATTACTGAGTAATCTCCTAATCTAATCTAAAATCAGAACCACTTTCCCCAGATGCATAAATTGCCATATATTGTCTAATAATGCTGTTGAATTAAAATTTTGTTTACCCCTTTCAGGAGAGGAACTATCTGACTCTTTATCTGATAAATGCTTCACTAGGTTCACTTTGTCTGTCAGGTGCTGAGCAGGTAGCAAACAGTCGGTTCATCACAGCTTTTTTGTTGAAAACAGCACCCAAGCTTTTCCTTTGTTAATATAAAATATAAAATGATTGATCATAAGAGCTTTAAATCAGATTTTAATGTATTTTTTAATTTCAAGTCCCTGCCAGTCAGCTAGTTTCAGAAGGTCAGTCTTAAATAAAGTAAAAACATATCACTATAAAAATCATTCATTAACTATTCATTTTTAAAGTAGGCTTCCTGCACAACCAGAGAAGTGGTTTAACCCCCAAAAAGTCATGAGTCCTTTAAGTAAAGTTGTACCGTGAAAATGTATTAAATTGTTTTGACATGACAGACAGTATGCAGTGTGGAAAGTGCCATCTCATCCTAATATAACACACACTGTTAGATGCTGTGTGAATGCTTTGATAAACCACTGGGTCATTAAAAAAAGACAGAACTGGTGTCTCTGACATTGACAGTCCAAAATCCTTACCTTTCTTTGAAGATGGTTGAACTTCTGGTGGTCTCTCTTTGGATTTCTTTGGGACATCAAAGGCATCCTTCATTTGGGATACTTTCACACTTGGACTCTGCTCTGCCACCCGAACCTGAGCTTTGGCCCCCTCAGGTTTGACCCGGCGCTGATGTCTCTGCATTTGATTTCTTTCTTTGATCATTTCTGCCACGGGCTTATATGAACCCACGTCATTGCCATTTCCTGCATCTCTATCATCACTATAATCAATTACGTCTTTATGGCTACCATAGTTGCCATGGCTGTCATTGCTGACTCTTTCAGATGGGAGCTCAGGGTAGGTTTCTCTTTTCCCTGAACAAGCAGGTTTTGGTCTTTGGATTTCATTGTCTGAAGTGACCTCAGGTATGTGTAGGCTCTCTGTGGATGCAAAACAAGTTGGAGGCTTTTTTGCAACAGGAGGTGGTGACCTTTTAAATCTGGATCGTCTCTCCAGGAATACTCCTCTCTGCAACATGTCCAGGTTTTGCGGCTCCTCTTCTGGAGACAATTTTGCTATTCGGACACAGTAGTCAAAGCCAACCATATCTCCGTAGTGATCATCCATGTGTTTGAGCGACAGATGTTCCCAAGGGCTGAGATCAACCGACAGCGGCCGTTTATTGGTTGGGACTGTGTAAGTACCCCTTTCATCCCACAGCAAGCACATGTCATGATTAGTTGGAGTGTTGCATGGAAGATCTTTGTTAAAATGAAAAGTGTGTCTCCTCTTGACCCTCTCCTCAGAACGTGGATGATCTTTGCCTCTTCTTTTAACATCGGTGGACATTAATTGTGCAGTTTTGAGCTTTATAAAAGGGTTTTTAGGTTTTTTGGGGACAGGTGGAGGTGGACCTTTAACTTTGGGCTTTTCTTTTGGCATAGATTCATCTTTTGAATCACATGAGGCGGGCGTGGTGTCTGTGTTTACCAGACTTGTACCGTGTTGGGTTGCCACTGATGTGTCTCTCCTAGGCAACAGACGAGTTACAGGTGGAGGGGTGATGACAGCAGAGAAACACACAAGTGCGCTCTCCCTCTTTAAGCTCGCAACCTGTATCTTTCCATCTCCGTCTTCATTCCCTGGCAGAGGAGGACAAGGGCTCAAATCGCATTGTTCCATTGAAAATGAGGGAGGGTCTTGCAGTGGTGGTATTTCAGAGATAGGGGACTTTGGGAGGTGAGAGTTGGCTGCTTGGCTTTCCCCTTTCTTGGTGTACAAACTAAGATTGCCTACTTTAGCTCTCTTAGAGACAGCACCAGCAAACCTGTTCTGATGGGACTGATTCGCTCCCACTTGGGTTTTTTGAGCAATAAATCCTGAATTGTGGCTCTCCTTGTCTTCATTTTCTGATTCTCTTAAAGAAGAATCTACCTTTTTGAAGCACGAGTCCCAGTTCGACTTCATCGCTCCCTCCCCGCCAAGCTCCTCCTGCATACTCAACTGAACTGCTTTATCAAGCCTGCTTTCCAGATCATCAGTACTCTTTCTTAATCTTTTCACCGAGCCGCTGCAGTCTTGTGTAGGCAGGTGCTCCTTAATGTTTGTGGAAACTTGCCCCTTCCCGTGGTCATTCATGTTTTGCTCCCTCTCTGCTTCTCCTCTCCCAGTTGTCTCAGTGTGGGCAGCTCCAACATGACTCACTCCTTTTAGCCGACACCTGCTGCCTGTCACTTCAGCCAAATGTTGACCCATTTCCCTCTCAAAACTCCTTGCATGTGCTTCCACACTGTCAGTCGTGACTGAAAGTGTGTTAGATTTTCTACTGCTTTTCTTCTCCTTTTCATGAGGGGCATTCATGGAGGGTTGCTGAAGATTATCGTCAATGTAGCTAGCAGAAGAGTCTTCCTCAACTCTTTGTTTAATAGACGATTGAAGAGTCTCTGTTTTTATCCTGCTGCCAAAAGTGCTGTTCTTTTCCCCATCTGATGACATCCAAGTGTCATCTTTCTCAAGCACCACGAAGTCTTCCTCACTAGTGGGATCGCACATGGCTGTTAGACCCCTGGTCTGAGCCTCAGGACCTGACTTGCTATTACCAAGCTCTGATTTCTTCCCAGTTCCCTGCTCCTCCATAGCTGTAGTCCCAATATAGGCCACAGCCTTGCTCTCAAAGTCTCGTTTTTTGTTTGAAGTTTGTCTTGTCTCCTTAGGGCTCAGGACAGTTTTTGACTCCTCTGCAGTTCGTGTGACACCCTGGCTCTCCCCGTCTCCACCCACCCACTTTTCCCTGGTGTTCGGAGGGTGCTCCCACTGACCTAGAGGCCTGATTGGCTGCCCGGTTTGGGGGTCTGTACGTGCAGAAGTGACTGTGAGCTCCCCTGCGTGCCCACTGGCCGGGCCACCGACACTGATCCCACTAATCCTACCAATACTCTGAGGGATCGCAACACTGCCACTGTCCTGATCTCTGCTCACATCTTGTTCTGCTATCTCCGACTGTTCTGTCCCTCCAGTTTGCCCAGACCAATCTGAATTATCCAGTGATTCTTCATCCTTTTCCGACAACTTCTCCAGCTTCTGGCCCATGGTTGACTTTCTGTCTTAGCATTAGGAAAAGAGAGAGACAAAAAGAGACACGGCAGCTGATTTATAAGTAAGTCACCATGGCGTAATGAGGATGGCTTGCCTCCCCATCCCAATAAAATTAAATCGCAACAGGCATTGCTGTCTATTTTTAACTATCTTGAATCTTTTTCTATTCTTGTGTATTCTTCTATACTGCTCTCACTTGCCCCCCCCCCCCCACCTCCAAGACCTCTCTATCTTTCTCTCTCTATTCTGTCGGAGAGGAATGCTGTGGCGGCTAAAATTAAATCTGGTCTGTCTGCTGCCAGTGAGTCAGGAGGTCAAAAAGGAAACAAGACAAGTGAGATAAGAGGTTAGCCGCCAGGTGCCATGGTCACATAAAACGCTCAAAGAAATGTGATCTTATAAATGCTGCCAAACCATTTCAAAAAAACATTCCGATGCTCTCTTAAACCAAATAAATAAGTCTTGAATTATATCAAAGCCCTGTTGTTATATGATTTGGGAGTCTACTAACTACTTCTGTTAACATGTCCCTTCAGAGCCAGCACAGTGGGAGACACCATGCGCTGTCAATTACTGGTTCGGAGACAAGGCGTGCTTGTGCCGTATTCACTTCCCTCCAGTCTATCTGAATGTTTGTTTTAGTCACGGGGTCTATAGAAAGGTCACCTGGAATACGTAATTCAAGTCACAAGTACTTTGACTTCTGAACTGGATTGTTTGTCCGGGGCTCAATAAGAACAGAGTTTAACCACCAACTTGATGGATGGTGGAAGAGAGATTATTACAAAGGGGAAATGGCACAACAGGCCTTTAAAGTGGCATGGGGAATCTGAGTATTTTTAGCTCACAAATGAATAACTAAATGCACTACATCAGGTAGGTATGGCAGGAGCATACGTTTAAGTTAATCATGACAAATCAAAGGAAACGCTACTCAAATGTTTGATTTCGCTGGCTGAAAGGTGAATGAGGAAAGAGGGGTGACTTCTGAACCTCTTCACCCTGCATCTGCAATCATGTGCTCTGTTGCTTATGCTATTTCAAGACTGAGAGGCGTTGTGTGAAACTTTCAAGCCTGTCTATTTAACCAACAAGTTTGTCCACGGAACGTAAATGACACGACTCCCCTTGAAGCTTGGCTCCTGTTTATCTAGAAATTATGGTTCTTGTTCACTACACCAGTGATTCACAACCTGGTGTACTTATGTGGAAAGAGTGTGGAGTAGCTCAATGAATTAAAAAAAAAAAAAAATCTGAGTACACTTAAAAATATATCCACAATTTAAAAACATATCCACAATACTGACATCTGTAACATCTGAACACCACGTTTTGTACATGAAAACTAGTTAGCAGATGGGCAGAGAAGAGTTAATGGACAGTTAGCTAAAAGTGATGGATAAACTGTCAAAACAGACCACTAAAAGTGATAAATAAATAAACAGTTGTAATATAACTAAAATGAATAGATAAAAGGTAATGGATAAAAGATTTAGATAAAAAACGTTGTTAATGAAGGGGTACTTGAGTTCATCTGAGGGGGCTGTGGGGGTACTTCTGCCAATGAGGTTGGGAACAACTGCTGTATACCATACATTCAGATGAGTATACTTTAACAAAAGGTTTAATAAATACCAAGAAGTTTTTAAGTTGGTCCAGGGCTGAGTTTGGATGTGTAGAATGCCCGTTTGAGTCTTTTACCAAGGACCTAAAATTATGCTGATGTGCAGCGGTATTCAGATTTTCACACAAGTAGTGTTTTCTGTGTAATGGCACATACTCTGTCCATCACACAGTTGTATTTGAGCTTTCATGTTTAACCAGCTGACATTATTTAACTGCAGCTCTGGTTTTGTGGTATGATGTGGCTCACAACAATCCCACGACTTGACAGATGCATGCGCTTGCAGCTTTAGTGTATCTAGAGTGTTATTTTGGGATGGATGTGTTATGATCGCAGCAGTGGGAGGCATTTGTGACATTGGCTTGTGAAACTTCCTCCTTCACTCTCTCTCTTGTGTCTCTCATGCTTCCAATACTAAGCACACACTTTATGAGAGACTTGTGACTTTGAGTACAGAAACTATTAGCCTGGTCTCAGGATAGATTTTTGTTTTTCCCAACAGAGTACCGTGCCTTTCCTTTAGAGCATTAAGCGTAGGCTATGACATGTAATAAGATGAAATTCAAATAGTCAGTGTGGCAGGAACATAATCTAGTCTGACAGTAAAATTTTCATACCATCCAGTAAGGTCATAAAAAGATAAATGTGCTGCTACTTTAAGGTTACATGATCGATTTATGCAATGTACTGGTTCATAATAAGCTATTTCTGTGGCTTGAATAATATTATATATATATAATAACATAATAAACATAACCAAAGGATAAACAGCATCAAAATATACAATACAGACATGACACTTTTGGACATCTTAAATTAAAATTCAAAGTCATTGAGGAAGTAAATGTTAACTTTTAACTGACCTTTTAACTGAAGAACATAAGTTCTCCTGGCCTGTTGTTACTGTCAGACAATTGGTACTGATTATTCTTATTAATACTTCCCTTTAAACAACTGTATGCAGTTTTGAAAATTATCTGTTAAACTATATAGTTACACTGACATAAAATCATCTCAACAGATTATAAGTAGATACTTACTGAGGCTGATGTTTAAAAGTGACGTATCTGCCCGTCGTCCTGTTGGACTTCGGTCTTTCTGAGAGATCTTCTCCTTCAGCCGTCACCTGCCCCATGATGTCAGACTAACTTCATTTGACTAATTCAATAAGAGTGCCCTCTGCCCCGTTCATTTAACTAAAAGAGCAAGTGAAGGCCAGAGGCAGCCAGCTATTTGTGTGATCAAAGCTTTACAGTATATTGCAATAAAGGTATCTTAAAAAGAAAAAGTACAGATTTCAGACACAGATAAGTTTTAAGATTCTACAAGGAATCTAAATATAGATCTTTTTCTACCGAAATGTGTAAATACAATGAAAACTGTGTGGTGACAATTGCTGAGCTGTCCATGTTTGATGCAAGCACAGCAATCAACTTCACTGAATGTGTACATGAACAGAGCATTTATGCAGAGGAAATGGTTTATTTCCATGATAAACATTAGACTGGACGTAATTTTAACAAATGTAAAAAAAAGTGCATTACACATGAACATTGGCAATGTACAGTACAGTAGACAAAAGTTAACAAAAAACAATTAACGTAACAAAATCTCCCAGGTGGGTTTTTCATGTTCAACATTTTCCACTCGTCTCCACCTCACATGCTTGGGGGCAGACTTGTGCTCTATAAATACACTCTACAAATGCCTGGATTCCCCCTTTAACTTACAATATGTCTTAATATCCTTCCTCAATGCCTGGCTCTTCAGGAAGATTGTCAGTTTGATGCCTGCTGCCTGGGAATAATGCAATAAAAAAATTCAATCGTTTTTTCTTAGAGCCTGAAGACATTTGACTAAATTAGAGAGATGGCCCAAAGTCATTTTTTTGCTGTGGTACAAACACGAGAACTTAATTATGAGTACTTCTCAATACACAGTAGCACTATCAGTGCTTTTCTTAATATTGACCACATAGGCAAGCTAATGTTTTCAATAGCAAATTGTAAATTGAGAAAAATATATACAGACTGGTAAATTTCAAAGACTTGGTAAATTAATCCTATCTAATGTTTGAATGTAAATGATAGTTCTCATTCCAGCAAGTAAGGTTCTTCAGCCAGCTATTGAACCAATACAGTGTACCACACGTTTCAACAATATCAAACAAATACAATATTATTATAGGCTATTAATAAATGGAAGTCCATCAAGTTATGTGTGTTGGGATGGAGGAGACTGCTGTGCATGAGCTTAAGTGTGTGTTTGCATACATTATATTTTGTACCGAGATATACATTTCAAGGAGCATGGTTATTATTGGGAGCAAGGGTTAGTTAATGTAAAAAAAGCCAGACCATCAACACACTCATAGAAACTGTGCAACGCCTGTGATGCTTTATGATAGAGCTAAGGCCAAGGTTAAGGCACTTAAATACAAAAACAAATTCAAAACATGAAGCAAACAACCAAACGTAGTGTTGTGGTCTGGGAACGCAAAAAGGATTAAATGCTTGTAACATAGCATCACACACTGATCAAGCTCACCTAACCTACTGAATAGTTTAATATTAAATAGACTTATTTGCTTTCTTGCTGAGAGAATTGAGAAGATCAATACCACTTGTATCATGTCTAATTATGAAGCTCTAGTCGGCAGCCGGTTAGCTTAGCTTAGCATAAAGCCTGGAAACAGGGTGAAACAGCTAGCCTGTCTGAAGGTAAAAAAAGAAATCCTCTAAATAGCACCTCTGATGCTGCAAATTATTAGTGTGAAAAATGACTAGTTGTCATTTTTGGATCCTTTTCGCCAAACAAATGAGATGTAAAGTGTTAATTAGTGAGCTTTAGAGGTGTTGGTAGGTGGATTTTATTACCTTCAGATACATTTTGAACTATTCCTTGAATCTTCTTTTCAAAGCCTTTAGTAACCCTGCCACTTAGTAACATTTCTTAATTCTTATAGCTGCAAAATTTAAAAACAACTTCATGTAATTGTATCTTTTTTCCCAGTTGGTTTCAAATGGCTTCATTTCAAATGTGTGTGCTATTAGATGCTGTCAACAACTTTGTGTAAGTGCCTTACGTTACATCATGCTCAAATGGCCATGTGAGGGAAGAAACAGGTTAAAGGCAAAACCAAATTATTTAAATCTAACTAGTGGAGCGAACCTGCAGCTCCCTGGGGTTCAGTTAAGGGAGGAGAAGGAACTGAGGATGCATTGTTGTCGTTTGTCGAGGTTTCTACTGATCTAACTAAAGAAAACCAAATCTACAAAAAATATACAATAACCATATGGTTAAAGAGGATATAATAATTTGCATTCATTCTTTGCACAGTTTTCATTTCTTCTGAAGCACTCAGATCTTTAAACACAGTAATAACACTTGCATGTGCTTTTCCTGCATACAAACAGGCATCATTCAATACCATTTCAGCACACCCAGCGTGCCCAAAAACAGTAAGCAAACACAACATCAACCAAACAGAAGAACTTGTAGAGTAACACCGGTGGCACAGCAACTTTGGATTGGTGGCACATTTTGAACAAAACATGCGCCTCAAACAATCAGAAAGCATACAAAATAAAAGAAGGTCTAGACAGACTTGTTCAGTCTTCATTCACACTGATTGTTGGAGTTTTAGTGTTGAGATGTCAAAAACCTGTGAGTGCTGGGCTTCGCAGTTTTCTTGATAGGTTCCTCATGTATTTAAAACAAAGGAAATCTTGTATTGTAAATTCAGAATATACTTTCTAATTTTCACACTGTAAATAGAAATGTTTCATTTGGTAATTTGAAAGTCAAATAACATTTTATTTTAGTTCACAAAAACAATCAATTACCAACAAAGTTCCCAGCAGCATCTGCAGTTGACTGTAGCTGTCTGATGATTAGATCGAATAAATGACACTCACAAAGGATATAACTATTGTAGATTTTTCTTTACTCCTGATGTCTCTATTTTTGCTTTAGTGTTCTCACCAGTTTGATTAAATGTAGCTAGCATATATTTTTGAAATATATGCACTGTGTGATTGGATACTAGAGTCGTCCTCAGGTGCTAAATCTATATGATTAGCGTGCCTTTGCAAATGTTTGTTTATTTAGGGAAAGGTAGCTTCTAGTTTTTCAACATGTGACCAAAACGTTAACTGGGTGAGATGAGATGCACGCTGGTTAAGAAAGTAAGAAAAGTATGTATAATATATCAAAGGAAACTGCTTCTTTGCCATCTAAAATCATGAAGGTGATTCACTGGACCTGGCAACATAATATGGCTTTGGTTACATCAGGAATTGAAAATAGATTTACATTTAAGCTTACGAATGTTTCTTAACATCTGACTGAATGTAATGTTTTTCAACAACTGAAAGTATCTCTTCAGTATATTTTTCTTTTGTCATTCTTTCAGGCATAAGACGAGTGGTTAGGTTCAATTCAGTCAATAATTATGCCTTTTGTTGTCACTTAAACGGAATAATGACACATTTGAATGCCAAAGTTTCAAAAACCTCTGTGAAAGTAAAAGGTGATTTTAATATGTCATCTGTCTAAGCATGTTGAAGATATGTTTCGTAAATCTGCAAAGTCATGTGTGGGCTAAAGTGAGTGCCTTTAGTACACGATTACATTAACTGTAATGGAGGTCGGGGTGAACCTGCCACAAAACGGTCTTTGACCAAACAGTCTGAGAAGCTTGTGGTCCGAGGTACGGAGCTTTACAAAGAAGCATAAAAAGGCTCACATTCTTTTCAAAAAAATGATTATTTCTTTACATAAAATGCCCTCTCGTGATGCAAAAGCAGCTGTAGCAGGGAAAATATTAAGTGAAGGTAAGTGAGGGTTCAGCTATCAGTGGTAACATGAGATACTGAATGCAATCAAACAGGCTCAACTGCAAACATTCATTGAGCTCCTTCATGAATACTGTTGATGAGTTTGGATTGAAAAACATACAGTACACTGACAGAAGCATTATTACCTCAGGTACCTTTCTTTCCATCAACATCAGAATGCTAGCTATAACTCTCAGGTGTTAGAAACCACCACCGTTTCCTGTCTTGGGAATATGTCAAACCTGTCTGTTGAGGGTAAAATCTCCACTGTGCTGTGGGGAAGAGTGATGATCCTGTATGTGGTGTTGGGGCTGGCGGGCTCAGAAGGGAATCAAGTCTGAGGGACACAGGAAAGTCTTCAGTCCTTACATGGCCAGAAGCATTCAAGCCTTTAGTGTGTGGTCAAAATAACCAGCCTCATCTGAATCTTAATGCCAGTAGATGATGACAGGACACTCTGTAAATGCACAGAGGGCTGTTGCAGCTTGTTACAGTACAGCCATGAGGCCAGGACATGACAGTACAGGTCAAAGCAGAGCTTTGTTTCTGGTATGACACTCCAGCGGCAGTCATCTAAAGGCCCAAAGCCATTAAAGTGTACCTGGTGGAGGCAGTGGTAAGCCTCCTTCTCCATCGCATCCATGCCCGGGCCACTGTATTAAGGCAGGGGCCTCACTGGGAGCTGGCCCTCCATGGCCAAGCTTGGCAGTTTCTCAAGCTGCTCTGCTCTCTGTCTCATCAGTTCCAGACCAAACTCTATTCCCAGTCCTGGCATTTGCAGCTGGGCCAGAGCCTGCTGCTCGAGTTCCACTGCACCTCCAGGTTGTAATTTTAAAGCTTCAGCAGTAGTTGCACTGATGGCCCCTGTACCCTCCATAGATATTTGTTCTCCGGCGTCGTCCCCCTGTGGTTCGTCCATGTCCTCTGTCTCCACTGAGCTGCGGTCAGGAGGGATCTCCTCACAGCTCATCGGTGAGACCAGTTTTTGGTGGTTGGTTAGTGGGACAGGTAGGACAACGGGGGCGCAGGTGGAACAGCGGTAGAGATGACTACAGGGCTGGACCAAGTTAGACAGGACAACTGCAGGGGTTTGCAGAGACTGCAGAATTGGGGTGGATGAAAAATTGGTCCCGGGCGGATCAATGCATATGGAGGGGACAGTGCAGTGGCGAGAGGGGTTAAGGCGATGGGAACGGCCTCCTGCTGGACGGTCACAGCGCCGCCCTTGTTGTAGACGCAGGCAATCTTTACAGGACTGATAGGAGGGCTTCACTTTTAAAGGGTTTCCTGTGCTAGCACTGTCCTAAATGGAGGAACATTGGAACAGAATACAGTAAATGGTCAGTGGCATGCAGGATATTTAAAATGTTAAATTAATAACATTAAATATGCTTTTAAATGAAAACAGGTTTAAAAAAAAAAAAAAGGTTGTTAAACACAAAACATAACTTAACCACAGTTAAAAGCTATATTTTCTCAACTCACGTCAAAAGCTGCGGGGCAGCTGCGCTTGGCAGCTAGGCGGTTACTGTTATTGGTGTTCAGATTGGCTAGGCCTAGCCGGCTTTCCTCCGTCCTCTCTGCCTCCTCCCCAGCCTTCTTCCCATCTGAATTTCCAGGTGTTTGAGCCAAGGCCGCCATCTCAGCTTCCTCTTTCTTGGCCTCTTCCTCATCCTCTTCCTCCAAAGTACTGAACTCGAGCCTCAGTCTCATGTCTTCCATGGGGTCAAGGCGCCCACACGTTTGAGCTGCCGTGCCACTGCCAGGCAGGGCTAAATGGGCCATGGGGAAACCCTCATCCTCCAATAGGGCATCCCTCTCCACGTCTTCAATCTCAATGAAAACTCTTTCCATACCTAGCAGGGGGGGACCCCGCACTGGGGTGGAGGGCTCGCTGTCTAGTGCAGAGTCTGACAAACGTCTGAAGTAATAATTGTAGTTAAGAGAGTCAAGGGGCTCCATCTCCAGACCCATACCCCTGCAGGGAGATGCCCCGCAGCCTCCCCAGGCTTCTTCCCCTCTGAGCACTGGTGTCTCCTCCCCACCAGTACTGTGGCCAGAGGCTTGCAAGTCATCTGATCCCTCCTCATCTGTTTCAGTCCTCCATAGCTTGTTGTGGCGCTGTTTACTGCAAAGGAAAAGTGGACTTTTGCTTACATGTTAAGAAAATAACTGACAGACTAATTTTGTTTAATTTTGTATTAGCCCCAAAAATGAACAGCAAAGCTGCACTAAAGTAAAAAACAAAAAAAAGAATACATTTAACACCCAGGTGACTGCAGGTATGGGAGTGAAGTGCAGACCTGAGTGAAACTGTAGACCTGCTTACCTTGCATCCAGGATTCCCTCATATTCTGCCAGCTGTCTCATGAAAGCAGCGTTTGGCTGAGCTATACTGCGTTTCTGCTTGACAAAGTTGTATGCTTTCTCCAGAGACCAGCCGTGCTCCTTCATTGCATAGGCAATAACTGTAGAGGCAGACCGGCTCACTCCCATCTTACAGTGCACCAGGCACTTGGAGTTGTTCTTCCTATTGGAAAAATAAAAATATATAAATTTACATCCCATTATATGGACCTAGTTGGTGATAGGGTGGTGTACTAATAAAATATTTTGTTAAATATGTTTATTTTTGGTGGTTTTCAGGATACTCCTATGAGCACTCCACATGTCTCAACTTTAGCTTTTTCCCATTTTTATTTTTGCCAACATCCTTTTTTTTTTTTTTTTTCTCTCCTCAGGTTAACATGCTTAGACAGTTGCATAGCAACGAGAGTGATTGCACCATTTCAGTTATCTCTCCCTCTATGTTTCTGGCACAACTCACAGCATTTGGGCAGGAGAAAAATGTTTCCTGTGTGATCACAGCCCCAGTGCTCGGGGAGAGTTCTTGATGTGAGCCAGTCAAACTGTGATGACTAAAAATTATGACTAAAACTTAAATACCGAGTGATGTGGGGGCACAGTTTTGTTCAATTCTTGGATAACAGGCTGGTGTATAATTTCTCCCTCAAACCCTGCAATACACCCCCCTCCCGTTTCTGTCCAAAGCACCTAAATAGCAGCAGCTCACTATTTTAGTTTTACAGGTAGGGTCTTACTTGGCTTTGACAATAAAGTTGTAGGTTTCGTTCCAGTGGGCCAGCAGATCCGTGGCCTCCTCATCGTACACACGGATGTTGTGATAAGAGAACATCCCCGGGAAGAAGTTGTCAATCTCTCTAGTAACATTCAGGATGTAACCAACTCTGCAACCAAACCAATAACATGTTAGTCTTTCCTCCACTGCTTAGTAGTTAAAATAATACTCTTATGCACACGCACACACACACACACACACACAATTATTTTTTTCCAAACCAGGATACATACCATGCATTTTGCTATTTGAACTAAAAGATGTATCTCAAGATGGATTAATTTTTCATGTGACATTTCATTTTTTATATTCAGTAGTAACAGACTTAATTAAATATGAGCTGAAACAAAGAAGTACTTCTTCTTCTTCCAAACACAACAAAAGTGAATCTAATATGGGAGATAAATAGACTGTATTTACAGATAGCAGCAACTTTCAGGTAAAAAAAAAAATACATATATAGCTTTTATTTAAACCTGTATAAGAATAAAACATTTAGGATTAAATCATGAAAACATAGTAGTTGGTGTTAAGCTGTCAGCTCACCCGCAGTCACGGAGTTCTTCCAAGTTGGAAGCGTTCCACTCAGAGCCCTACAGAGGCAGGAAGACCGATACTTG